>NC_089841.1:111919484-112236428 GCF_035609145.1 Eleutherodactylus coqui | reverse complement strand
TTCCGCAAGTCCACCACGGACGCTGCCATGGAGGACCCTGCAACATTGGTTTAATCTGCCAGAGCACTGACTGCTGTGCGACGTGCCCACACAGTGGAATTATACGCTGCACATGTTGGCCAGGCTCTATGATCAGCGTAGAGCAATAGTGGAATACCAACTCCAACATGGGCGGCGTAGTGGTAGTCAGTCTCCTCAATTCTTTACCGAGGAGTGGGTCTGGATAGCAGACATCTGCCAGGTCCTCGGAAACTTTGAGGAGTCTACCCAGATGGTGAGTGGCGACGCTGCAATCATTAGCGTTACCATCCCGCTGCTATGCCTGCTGAGAAGTTTGCTGCAAAGCATAAAGGCCAACGCTTTGCGGTTGGAACAGGAGACGGTGGATGACAGTATGTTGCTTGATAGCCAGACCACCCTCATGTCTATATCTCAGCGCATTTTGGAGGAGGAGGAGGGGGAGGAGCAGGAGGAGGGGGAAGAGATAGCTGGGCACACTGCAGAGGGTACCCATGCTGCTTGCCTCTCATCTGTTCAGCGTGTATGGGCTGAAGAGGAGGAGGATCCTGAAAGTCCTCTTCCTAGCGAGGACAGCCATGTCTTGCGTACTAGTACCCTGGCACACATGGCTGACTTCATGTTAGGCTGCCTTTCTCGTGACCCTCACGTTAGACGCATTCTGGCCAACACGGATTACTGAGTGTACACCCTTCTCGACCCATGGTACAAGGAGAACCTTTCCACTCTCATTCCCGAAGAGGAAAGGGGTATGAGAGTGATGCAATACCACAGGGCCCTGGTGGAAAAAGGGATGCTAAACTTCCCATCTGACAGCGCTAGCGGGAGAAGGCGCAGTTCCGAGGGCCAAGTAGCAGGGTAGGCGCGGAGATCAGGCAGCATATTCAGCGCAGGCAGGGGAACACTCTCCAAGGCCTTTGCCAGCTTTATGGCTCCCCAGCAAGACTGTGTCACCACTCCCCAGTCAAGGCTGAGTCGGAGAGAGCACTGTAAAAAGATGGTGAGGGAGTACGTAACCGATCGTACGACCGTCCTCCGTGATGCCTCTGCTCCATACAACTATTGGATGTCGAAGCTGGACACATGGCACGAACTTGCGCTGTATGCACTGGAGGTGCTGGCTTGCCCTGCCGCTAGCGTCTTGTCAGAGAGGGTGCAGGTGGGCGAATCATCACGGATAAGCATACCCGCCTGTCAACTGCCAGTGCCGACATGCTTACACTCATAAAGATGAACAAAGCCTGGATTTCCCCAGACTTCTCTTCTCCACCGGCGGAGAGCAGCAGAACCTAAAGATTCTTTTCGCTGCAACCGCAGATAAAAACACTCTTCTCTATCACCGGAAAAACGGGGCATTTAGCTTTGTCAATCTGTCTCTGATATTAGTCCTCCTTCTGCTACTGCTCCTCCAGAAACAACATATCATCGCTCTGAACAGCCAGTTTTTCTGCGGCCCAAAAGGCTCATCTAATAATTGTTTTACAATTTTTTAAAGTTTCAAAAGTATTGATACTTTAACATGAACCAATTTTTTTAACAGGGCTGCCTCCTGGCTCTGTTACAAATTAAGCAACAGCGAGCTGTATCTTTCAAAGAATATTTATGGGTTTCACCTGCCCTCTCGGTTGATAAATTTTTCATAGGTACACTTGTACTCTTGGTACACTAATTTTTCGGGCCCACGCCTACACTCTTATCCAACTAATTTTTCCGCCCTTTGCCTACACTCATGGTATCCCAATGTTTCAGAGGTTGGCCTATACTATTACTACAGAAAGTTTACTGGGGTCTGCCTGCCTATACTTCTGCTACTAGAAAGTTACAGGGGTCTGCCTATACTGCTGCCACTTAAATGTTACAGGAATCTGCCTATATTTCTGCTACAAGAATGTTACTGGGGTCTGCATATACTTCTGCCACATAAATGTTACAGGAGTCTGCCTATACTGCTGCTACAGAAATGTTACAGGGGTCTGCCTATACTTCTACTACAGAAATGTTACTGGGGTCTGCCTATACTTCTATTACAGAAATGTTGCTGGGGTCTGCCTATACTGCTGCCACTTAAATGTTACAGGGGTCTGCCTATACTTCTGCTACAAGGATGTTACTGGGGTCTGCCTATACTTCTGCCACATAAATGTTACAGGGGTCTGCCTATACTGTTGCTACAGAAATGTTACAGGGGTCTGCCTATACCTCTACTACAGAAATGTTACTGGGGTCTGCCTATGTTTCTACTACAGAAATGTTACAGGGGTCTGCCTATACTTCTACTACAGAAATGGTGCTGGGGTCTTCCTATACTGCTGCCTCTTAAATGTTACAAGGGTCTGCCTATACTTCTGCTTCAAGAATATTACTGGGGTCTGCCTATACGTCTGCCACTTAAATGTTACAGGGGTCTGCCTATACTGCTGCTACAGAAATATTACTGGGGTCTGCCTATACTTCTACTACAGAAATGGTGCTGGGGTCTGCGTATACTGCTGCCCCTTAAATGTTACAGGGGTCTGCCTATACTTCTGCTACAAGAATGTTACTGGGGTCTGCCTATACTGCTGCCACATAAATGTTACAGGGGTCTGCCTATACTGCTGCTCCATAAATGTTACAGGGGTCTGCCTATACTTCTACTACAGAAATGTTACTGGGGTCTGCCAATACTTCTACTACAGAAATGGTGCTGGGGTCTGCCATACTGCTGCCTCTTAAATGTTACAGGGGTCTGCCTATACTGCTGCCTCTTAAATGTTACAGGGGTCTGGCTATACTGCTGCTCCATAAATGTTATAGGGGTCTGCCCATACTTCTACCACGTAAATGTTACAGGGGTCTGCGTATACTGCTGCTCCATAAATGTTACAGGGGTCTGCCTATACTGCTGCCACGTAAATGTTACAGGGGTTTGCCTATACTGCTGCTACAGAAATGATACTGGGGTCTGCCTATACTGCTGCCACTTAAATGTTGCAGGGGTCTGCCTATACTTCTGCTACAAGAATATTACTTGGGTCTGTCTATACTTCTGCCACGTAAATGTTACAGGGGTCTGCCTATACTGCTGCTCCATAAATGTTACAGGGGTCTACCTATACTTCTGCTACAGAAATGTTACTGCTGTCTGCCTATACTTCTACAATGGTAATGGTGCTGGGGTCTGCCTATACTGCTGCTACAGAAATGAAACTGGGGTCTGCCTATACTGCTGCTACATAAATGTTACTGGGGTCTGCCTATACTTCTGCCACGCAAATGTTACAGGGGTCTGCCTATACTGCTGCTACATAAATGTTACAGGGGTCTGCCTATACTGCTGCCACTTAAATGTTACAGGGGTCTGCCTATACTTCTACTACAGAAATGGTACTGGGGTCTGCCTATACTCCTGCTACCGAAATGTTACAGGGGTCTGCCTATACTCCTGCTACCAAAATGTTACAGGTATCTGCCTATACTTCTACTACAGAAATGGTACTCGGGTTTGCCTATAGTACTGCAACCAAAATGTTACTGGGGTCTGCTTATACCTTTTCTACTGGAATAATTACAGGGGTCTTTTTATACTATGGGTGCACACAGACTTCCCATCGCAGTGTTTTACCTATCTGGCCCAAAAACACTCACTGACTAGGGCATGAATTGTGGGCTGAGGCCAATATGTATTTTCTCTCGTGTTACCACAGTTATCTGGGAAACTCGTTTGGGTCACAGAAGAGGAGCATTACTATCTTAATGAGATGTTCACAGCTGTACTAGCATCAGAGTCCGCTGTATGCCCACAATTGCTGAGGGTTTGTGCAGAGGCCTATGTCCTCGGCGCAGTGAAAGTCTGCCATGTTTGGGCACTCTGATTTCTTCATGGTTCATGTCTTGGGTCACCTAGGACCCACCTACTTCCCATAGTGGTGTTTTAACTGTCTGGCACAAAGTCACTGACTGACTTGGGTAGGGTGCAGAGTGCAGATGGCTTTCCCCTTGCGGTGTCGATTGAGCTATCTGACACCAACACAGAATGAATAGTGTGAGGGGACCCGGATTGCCCATTGCTATGTAACTCGCGGCACCTTGGGTACCACAGTGTGTTTGCTGGGACCGAGCCGGACCAAGGGCCTGCTCACATACTTCCCACACAGGCTACAGTGGGTCCTGGTCATGGTTTCTTGACCTTGTAAGGCCACCTCCTCCTCCTGCTTAGGGTCAGGGGATCAGCACTGGGCATCATGTATTTGCTCTCGTGTTACCACAGTTATCTGATACACTGGTTTGGGCCAAAGAAGAGGAGCGTTACTGCATTAATGAAACGTTCAATGCTGTACTAGCATCGAAGTCCGCTTCATGCCCGCGATTGCTGAGTGTGTGAGCTGAGTCCCGGGGGAACTGCAACTGCGCCAGGTTGGGCCTGTGGAACCTTTTCCTGGCTAATCCAGTCATTGGAGTGGTGAAAGAAAACGTAACTTATTTACTGAGACCTTCGCAGCTGAACTAGCATCGTAGTCCGCTTCAATGCCCGCGATTGCTGAGGGTGTGGGCTGAGGCCTATGTCCTCGGTGCAGTGAAAGTCTGCCTTGTTGGGGCACTCTGATTTCTTCATGGTTCATGTCTTGGGTTGCCTAGGACCCACCTATGCTGTGGGTGCACACAGACTTCCCATTGTGGTGATTTACCTGTCTGGCACAAAGACACTGACTGACTTGGGTAGGGGGCAGAGTGCAGATGGCTTTCCCCTTGCGGTGTCGATTTAGCTATCCAACACCAACACAGAATGAATCGTGTGTGGGCACATGGATTCCCCATTGCTATGTAACTTGCGGCACCTTGGGTCACACAAGATGGAGGCGGGGAACGAGCTTGACCCTGGGCCCGCTCACGGGAAGATCAAACGTCAATTTCTCAGCAATTCTCAACAGCATTGTGGGCTATCGCCCACTCCTTTCGGAGAGGGTCGCTGCCTGGTCCTGCCAACCCTCTGCAGTGTGTGCCTCCGGTTCCTCCTCATGGCAGACGCACTTATAAATATTATAAATAGACATGAGGGTGGTGTGGCTATGAGGCCAGCGTGTGGCATGAGGGCAGCTGAAGGCTGCGCAGGGACACTTTTGTGTGCGCTGTGGACGCAGGGTCGTGCGGGGGGTTGAGCAGCATGTAACCCAGGAGAAGAGGCAGCGGTGTGACCTCCAGGCAGTGATTGTGCTTGGTTGCAGGTAGTGTGGTGCTTTGCTAAGGTGTGCCTTGCTAATGAGGGTTTGTCCAAAGTAAAAATTGTTAGGGGGGGGCAGACTCTTGCCCCTATTGTGGCTTAATAGTGGGACCTGGGAGCCTGAGATGCAGCCCTGCATGCTGCCCCTGCCCTGCCCAATCCGTTTCTGTGGTGTTTCCATGGATTTTGGATGTTTTCAGGTTTTTCACAAGTGAAGACCTATCCGAAGCATCGGTCATATACAAAAATGCTCGAGTTGCCCATTGACTTCAATGGGGTTTGTTATTCGAAATGAGCTCTCAAGCATCGCGAAAAGTTCAACTCGAGCAACGAGCACCCGAGCATTTTTGTGCTTGCTCATCTCTAATTTTCATGCAATGTTGGTCCAACGGGAGGCAGTAAAGGCGCATGCAATTTAAGTGTGTGCCAATTGCACCATTTTCACTGCGTGCATCTGCGTATTTAGTGAGGTTTTGATGCATATGCTGTTTTTTAATGCAAACATTGCCTCTAAATTCACTGCATTATTCAAGCCTGTAAAAAAACTGCATGTCCCAATTGATGCCATTATATTTTCACCCATTGTCTCCTGGCAACATACAGAAAAATACAGTGAATATACATGCAATTGCATTTGGGGATTGGGCAGAAAAGTGGGAAATGAAGTTTAACACTGATAAATGTAATGTTATGTACATGGACATGGGAAATACATGTCATCATTACTCACTAAATTGGAAACCACTGGGTAACACTGACATGGAAAAGGACTTGGGAATTTTAGTTAACTGTAAACTGAACTGGAGGAACCCATGTCAGGCAGCTGCTGCCAAGGCAAATAGGATAATGGGGTGCATCAAAAGAGGTCTAGGGGTACATGATGAGAACATTGTTCTTCCTCTTTACAAGTCACTGGTCAGACCGTACATAGAATATTGTGCACAGTTTTGGGCACCGGTACTCAAAAAGGCTTGAGAGGCTTCAAAAGTAGGCAACTAAAGTAGTTAATGGAATGAGGGGACTACAATACCCAGAGAGGTTTTCAGAATTGGAGTTATTTAGTGTAGAAAAAAGCCGGCTGAGGGGCGACCTAAAATTATGTGTAAATATATCAGAGATCTTTCCTATCATTTACTTATACCCAGGACTGTGACTGTAACAAAGGGACATCCTCTACATCTAGAGGAAAGAAGGTTTCTACACTGACATAGAAGGAGGTTCTTTACTGTAAGAGCAGTGATACTATGCAACTCTTTGCCTGAGGACGTGGTGATGGCAAACTCACTAAAAGTGTACAAGAAGGGTTTGGATGTCCATCTTGAGCGATATATTATATGTTATCATCATTAATAACTTCAGAAGGGTCAGTGATCCAGGGATTATTCTGATTGACAGACTTAGAGTTGGGAAGGATTTTTTCCCCTTAAATCAGGAAAATTAGCGTCTACATTATTGGGGTTTTTTGCCTTCCTCTGGTTCAACATTTGGGGGGAGGGTGGGGGGCAATAGGATGAACTGGATGGAACTATGTCTTTTTCTCAGCCTAACATACTATGTTGCTGTGACCTCCTGCTATTTGGGGTCATATGTGAGCAGTGGTGGGACTGGAAGGTATGGTAGTCTATCTGAGGTGTGCTGTAATTCAACTCCACAGAAAGTACAGCCCACCCCCTCAGGTCAAAGATGAAAAGCGCTGGAGAATATGGTGAATACAAGCTGGTTAGTTATTTTTACACAAGAGCAGCCTATTTACAGAAAGTTGGACAACCCCTTTAAATAAAAGACCTGAACTAAGGTAAAGGCAATGTAAAATGAAACTGTCCATCATGAAATTATAGTACTGGAACAAATTGTATCTGCTATAGAATGTGTACTTTTCTTTTACTGATAAAGTACACCAGTATGAATTCAGCATAAATTATAGCAAATGTAAGCATTTTAAAAAAACAGCATGAAATCCTGAAAATCCTAAAAGCTATCGCCTTAGCAGATGCAAACTATTGTATCAAACGCTGCTATTGTTTTCTTTCATACACATTTTACTTTACAAGGAGAGATGCAGAACGGCAGGTAACTTGGGGAGTCTGGAGTAGGACTCTTCCTTCAGGTCAAAAAGGGAGGCAATGAGAAGCACAGGATTTATGTTCGGAATTATGAATAAAGCATTGCATGCTGGAAATAGCGAGAGCCCTAAAACAATAACAGCACAGATACAAGGCTTAGAATATTAAACTGAAGGTGAAAATATACAGCCTGCAGCCTAAATAAAACAACAAAAAAACAAGAAATGACTGAACAAGCTTCTCTGCAGATTATTGTACTTGTTATGCTATTAGAAAGGAATCAGGTAATCTGAGGGTAATTTCTTACATCTTTTCACTGTATTTGAACCTAGTGCAAAGTCATAGAATGGTAGAGTTGGAAGGGACCTCCAGGGTCATCGGGTCCAACCCCCTGCTCAGTGTAGGATCACTAAACCGTCCCAGACACATATTTGTCCAGCCTTTGTTTGACCACTTCCATTGAAGGAGAACTCCCCACCTCCCATGGTAACCTGTTCCACTCATTCCTAGAACCTTTAACCATTCCTCATAGGACATGATTTGCAGACCACTCACCATCTTGGTAACTCTTCTCTGAACTTGCTCCAGTTTGTCTATGTCTTTTTAAAAGTGGGATGCCCAGAACTGGACACAGTATTCCAGATGAGGTCTGACTAAGGTCAACACATTGTTGACTCACATTCAGTCTATGATCTATTAGTATACCCAAGTCTTTTTTACATGTGCTTCTGCGTAGCCCAATTCCTCCCATTCTGTATGTGTTTTTTTTCATTTTTCTTGGCCAGATGTAGGACTTTGCATTTCTCCTTGTTAAATACCATTCTGTTAGTTGCCGCTCACCGTTCAAGCTTTTCTAGATCTTTTTGTATACTCTCCCTATCTTCCCTAGACTTAGCTATCCCTCCTAGCTTTGTGTCGTCGGCAAATTTAATCAGTTTCCCATCAATTCCCTCCTCCAGATCATTTATAAAAATGTTGAACAACACTGGGCTTAGGACAGAACCTTGTGGTACCCCACTTAATACATTCTTCCACTTGGATGTGCAGCCATTTATGACCACTCCTTGAGTACTATCACTCAGCCAGTTGTGAGTCCACCTAACAGTTGCCTTGTCAATCCTATACTTGGTCATTTTTTCAATAAGTTTGGTATGAGATATTTTGTCAAATGCTTTACTAAAGTCAAGATCTACTATATCCACCGCATTTCCCTGCTCAACCCAGTTGGTGATTCAGTCATAGAAGGAAATTAAATTTGTCTGGCATGACTTGTTTGTTACAAACCCATGCTGGTTCGGGTTAATTGGTCCATTTTTATCCCAGTACTTGCATACATGCTGTTTAATAATTTGTTCAAAGATCTTTCCCAGTATAGCAGTCAGGCTCACAGGCCTGCAGTTTACTGGATCCACCTTCTTCTGGTTTTTGAAGATAGGGACAACATTTGCCCTTTTCCAATCTTCTGGGACTTCTGTTCTCCAGGAATTTTCAAAGATTATGGTAAGTGGTTCAGCAATTACCTCTATAAAAATAAAAAAACATGCCCGAATTACAGATGTTGTTAATCTTGCCTCTAGAAAAAATGCAAAATAAGCAATCAAAATTTATATGTTCCTAAAAATTAGATAAATGAAGACTAGAGTTTATCCTGCAAAAAACCAAGGCCTTCTAGAGCTCTGGCAATGGAAAAAAAATTAATATGGCTCTTGAAATGTGCAGACACAAAAGCAAACCTTTAAGAAAAAAAAATGTTTTAAATGTACAAAAATAGCAAAACATAAAAAACTGTATAAACTTGGTATCGCCGGAATCGTGTTGACTCAGAGAATAATGTTATCACACTATTTATTCTGCACGCTGAACGCCGTAAAAATGAAATCCCCCCCAAAAATGGCAAAATTCCTTTTTTTCCCCGGTCTCCCTACAACTTTTTTTTACAAAAGTTATGCAATACATTAAAGGGGTTGTCCCGCGAAAGCAAGTGGGGGTATACACTTCTGTATGGTCATATTAATGCACTTTGTAATATACATCGTGCATTAAATATGAGCCATACAGAAGTTATTCACTTACCTGCTCCGTTGCTGGCGTCCCCGTCTCCATGTTGCCGTCTAATTTCAGCGTCTAATCTCCCGATTAGACGCGCTTGCGCAGTCCGGTCTTCTCCCTTCTGAATGGGGCCGCTCGTGCTGGAGAGCTGCTCCTCGTAGCTCCGCCCCGTCACGTGTGCCGATTCCAGCCAATCAGGAGGCTGGAATCGGCAATGGAATGCACAGAGCCCACGGTGCACCATGGGAGAAGACCTGCGGTCCACCGTGGGTGAAGATCCCGGCGGCCATCTTCGCAAGGTAAGTAAGAAGTCACCGGAGCGCGGGGATTCGGGTAAGTACTATCCGTTTTGTTTTTTTTAAACCCCTGCATCGGGTTTGTATCGCACCGAACGGGGGGGGGGGGGGGGCGATTGAAAAAAAAAAAACGTTTCGGCGCGGGACAACCCCTTTAAATATACCCAAAAATGATGCAATTAAAAAGTGCATCTTGTCCCTCAAAAAACAAGCCCTTATATGGCTGTGTCAATGGAAAAATGAAAAAGTTATGGCTCTTGGAACACGACTGGAAAATTAGTTGAAATAAAATGATTGGCCCATTTAGAAAACCTGCCCTGGTGGGTCTGACAGGGTGGTAAGAAACCCGCTACTCAAGGGGTTAACACACCAGCATAGGCACAAGTCAGTGTTCACACACAACAAATAAACTACAGAAAGTCCCATGTGAGGGTGGCTTCACATGAGCGTGTTTTTGTGCGTACATAGGTTGTACATAGGTGCATACCTATGTATGCGCAAAAATATGCGTGTATGAAGGTCCGTGCATTGCCTTCAATGGAGCTGCGGCTGCTGCCAGGGGCTCTATTGAAGGCAATGGTCTGCCGGCACCCCTGAATTGTTTTTCAGGGAAGGGCTTTACATATAAGCAAATTTAGTGTAAAAAAAAAAATACTTGCCTGTCCGCCACTGCCGTGTCCCCCGCGGGGCTGAAGAACACATCTGCTGGATGCAGCAAATGTTTCCTTCATCCCCGTGAGGAAAAAGAATTCCCTGCTACACCTGCCACATCTGTGACAGATGCAGCAAAGGAATTCTAAAGGGGCTGAAGCATAGCTAGAGCAGGGAGATAGCCTGCTGACAGAAGCCCCTGCACTTACCCACGGCCCGGGAGAGGGTGACGTCAGTGGTGCTCTGCTCCTCAAGATCCAGTCCAGAGAGTCATGCAGGATGAAGGGGCAGCAGGTGGGGACCCTTCCTGAGGAAAATAATTGCTGGGAACAGACTGTGGGAGCTGCCATAGCTGAGCCCTGACTTCCTGGTCTGCAGAGAATCTGAAACAGCCATATCAGCTCCTCCATACACTTCAGTGGACTCTATCACTACCTAGCGGTCAGAGGTGGAACAGCAGCTAATACCATCTAGATGGTATATAATATCTGAAGAAATTATATTCTGTTTAAACAAGTACAAACCATTTATATCCACAAAAATTTATATATATATATATATATATATATATATATATATATAACAAAATCGCAGGAACGATACCGTTTCTATGGACAATTTCCTTCTCAATCACATCTGGTTGCGGCAAAAATTAACCCGCAATAATATGCTAATGCAAAATTAGGCGCTGAAGCAACACGATTTCAATCACGAGGGCGGAATGTCCAGTACGACCGCATTTTAAGAAAAACCTGCCATCCTCGTACATCACCTGATCCATACACTACCTCAATAATAAACGCTCATCTCTCTGCAGACACAGGTGAGACTGCAGGGCCAATTTACTCCTTGGCAATCTACACTCCTGGGGCTCATGGGAATTGGAGCCACCCTAACACAATAATATATAAAAAAAAATAAAACGGATCTTCCCCTGACCTAACAGCCCCCATGGATACAGAATAACTTAGCTCATCAAGAAACCACATCCATTCCATGACCCTCCGGACAGCTCTTTACTGAACTCAGAGACCAAAGGACACCTCTCTCTCCTACATACCTAGCCGGTGACTCCGTCAGGCCCAGAGGGGTCTAAGCATGGACCAATATCTTAGTGAATGCAACAGCGGCAAGACGACACGATTAATCCGACAATCAGAATCTGAGAAAACAAGCACAGCTGGAAAACAAAAAGCCAAAGCCTCCAAGAACACCAAGGAAAAAGCACACAAAAACTCCCAACAACCCTCATTCCCGCCTAAGTCTGCTCCAACCAGCACTACAGATGCATCCAAACAAAGCCCAGACGGAGGAAGAAAGCGCCTCGTTCCCACCGGCCTCTCCATCAGAGGCCTGGACACCTGACAACATGGAAATAACACAGGCAACTCTGGTGGCGCAAGAGGTGTCAAAACGTCTCCTACCCCTGTTTGACAGCAAACTAGAAACGCTGCATAAATCCATCAATTCAGCGCTATCACAAATCACCGGCAACTCCCAAAAGATTGCAGAACTGTAGGCAAAGTCTCAAACCACAGAACAAACCATCACAACATTAGAGGCCTCACTACAAGGCAAACAGTCAGAGACAGAAGCCCTACAGGAAAAAGTAGATGATCTTAAAAAAACAGCCATCGCCGCAACAATTTAGGAATTTCAGGAATTCCTGAATCGGTAAGCAACAACCAGCTCGCTGCATACCTAGCAAAAGATCTAACACAGGCTTTACAACTCGACCTGCCAGTTGATCCCTTAATGATAGAGAGAGTACACTGTATAGGACCACCTAGAGGTGAACAGCACTATGGCAGAGATAGACCACGACCTGTCATCTCTAAGTATATGCATTGGGCGACCAAAGAAACAATCTTGCAAGCATACAGATGCCAAGGAGATCTGTCAATCCAAGGAACAAAGATCTTAACTAGAGATGAGCGAACGTACTCGGTAAGGGCGATTTCGCAATCGAGCACCGCGATTTTCGAGTACTTCACTACTCGGGTGAAAAGTACTCGGGTGCGCTGTGGGTGAGCGGGGGGTTGCAGCGGGGAGTGGGGGGGAGAGGGAGAGAGAGAGGGCTGCCCCCTGTCCCCGCTGCTACCCCCCACTCCCCTCTGCAACCCCCCACCCCACAGCGCGCCCGAGTACTTTTCACCCGAGTAGTGAAGTACTCGAAAATCGCGGTGCTCGATTGCGAAATCGCCCTTACCGAGTACGTTCGCTCATCTCTAATCTTAACCTTCCAGGATTTTCAGCTTCTGTCTCTCAGAAACGCAAATTGTTCACCCCAATATGTCGTATTCTGCACGGAAGGAACACGTGTTTCCAACTTCTGTACCCCGCAAAGCTCTGTATCCAGGAGGGAAACAGAACCCTCATCTTTAACACCCCAGAAGAAGCCAGAAGACACATGCGCCTGGAGGATGTTGGAGACTGAAGTCCGACAACGTGGGGAGAGGAGTCTTTGATATCATCATATTTGCACTCTAAGACACATCAATGTGGCAACTTATATGCTTAGTAATGATAATAATGTTAATTGTTATGGTTTTTCTCTGTTCTAGCCTGACCTTCTTGACCCTCAGAGATTGGTTTTACTTAGAGGATGCGGACCCCTTTCGGTGCAGTACGAACTATGTTCTGTTGTGCCTGCGGCTCACTGGGACCGAAAGGGACAATGAAAGTCACAGGGCTTACACAGAGGTAACTAACTCCACACAACTCACATAATTATGCCCAACCAAATAGGAATAGACGAACTCCAAACGCCCACAATCCTGCAATTTATATTTTGGAACGTAGCACGGCTCAACATGCTGATTAAACGGAAAAATTAGTCACACATCTAAAACGCTATAAAGCTGACATCGTTTATCTACAAGGAACACACTGGAAACAGGGAGGAGGGGGCGAACTGCGGGCACCACGGATAGATTCCTGCCAGAGGTGTAACTTGAAGCTCCTGGGCCCCAATTCACAACCTGCAACGGGGCCCCCAACTATTATGTTTTATTCATTGTACTAGGCTCCCTATATGGATAAGAGAGGCCTTATGGGCCCCCTAAGGCTCCTGGGCCCCGATGCAACCGCATCCCCTGGATCCTCTATAGTTACGCTCCTGATTCCTGCTGCACAGCATCACACATGTCGGTAGCTCGAGGGGTAGCCATACTAATTAGGAAAAGATTGCCATATATACTAGAGTACTACATAGCAGATCCGCAGGGCAGATACCTCATACTGAGAGTAAATATAGACACACAAATATACTGTTTGGTGAACATAAATGCCCCTAATAACGACCAATCAGCATTTTACTCTGACCTCACACAACTATTACAACCATATCTGGCAAATCGTTTAATCATCAGAGGTGTGCAAGATAATTCACTGGATAGGACAGGTCCCACTATACAACAACTATCAAGCACCTACGCATTACTACATTGATTGATCAACTAAATGTATGTGACCCCTGGCGACTGCAGCAGGGAATATACGTGCTGCTCTAATGCCCACCACTCCTTCTCACAAATTGATCTTTTCCTTATGTCAAGTTCCCTGTTTGATTGCCACCATCAATCCACAATTCATCCAATCATCCTCTCATATCATGCACCAGTCTCACTATGTGGAAATTCCCCACTTATCTGGTAGAGTCAGAGAACTTTCCGGACTACCTGAAGCTCCACTGGAACAACTATGCAGATGACAATAGGGAACTCAAGGAAAATATAGCATTGTTTTGGATGGCTTCCAAGGCAGTAATGCGAGGGCATATCATAGGCTATGTTTCCCACAGGAGAAAAAGATTTTAAAATTTGAAATTTGCCGAACTGCATGCCTCCTTGTTGAGGGCACAGAAAGAACACACAAACTCCCAAACTACTACCAAACATTCTTGACAGCAAAACATCTCTTAGACATTTGTGCACACTCATTCACATTGGCAAGTCCAATTAACGAAGAACAAATGTTATAGATGTGGCAATAAAACAGGCCGCCTACTAGCCAGTCTTACCAAACAACGGCAACCACACAAACCGATCTTGACCCTAAAGCACCCCACTATGGGTAGTATTGTGACTAACTCTGAAGAGGTAGCTCAAATATTCTATGACTATTTTGAAGACCTCTATAGAGTGGACCCTTTTAACACACAAGACATACACAACTTTCTAGACACAGTTGGACTGCCTAAACTCACAACAGAACAAACACAAACACTGGATACTGAAATACAGGAAGAAGAGGTGCGCAAGGCAATAGCAACATCAAAAGGGGGAAAAACAGCAGGACCTGACGGCTTCTCATGGGGATTACTGCAAAATACTAGCAATAGACCTAGTACTGATGCTTACTAAGCTTTACAATGCAATATACTTGCAAGGGACCCAAATAAATGACTTTGGGACATCCAGAACCATTTAATTACCCAAACCAAATAAAGACCCTGCTGATCCCTGTTCTTACAGGCCCATAGTGCTATTCAACCAAGATTACAAAATGCTATCTAAAATATTAGCAGACAGGTTACAATCTATCTTACCCTCAATACTCAACACATCGCAGAAAGGTTTCATACAGGGGCGAAACGCCCTAAAAAATATTAGAACTGCGATAGCGGCAACTGTAATTGCACAAACCCTAGAAAGCTCAATCACGATGCTTCTAAGCTTAGATGCTGAGAAGGCTTTTGACAAAATGGCATGGCCTTTCCTATACACAACACTCAAACGTCATAATTTCGGACAAACCTTTATGAATCACATGAACTCAATGCACACAGACGCCACAACTACTCTTATCATCAACGGACTTAACACACTGAGAATCGACTTGTTTCGGGGGGGCCACTTCTTTTTTACCTGTCCATAGACCCCCTACTCCACCACTTAACATCTACGATACTCTTAATGGTCATCCGATATACTGAGCTAGAAATAAAAGTAGAGGCATTTGCAGATGATATACTTCTGATGATTAGCAACCCAAAGGAAGTCTTGAGACTGCTGATACGAGAAATAGAGAATATTGGCAGACTCTCAGGCTACACTCTAAACCTAAACAAAACTGAAGCACTGCTGCTTATAGGACCAACAAGACCTTTGCGGACGACCCAATACCCATTTTGATGGGAAAAAAACGCCATACGATACCTGGGAATACACGTCCCTACACACCCCTCCAGACTATATAAAACAAACATAGAACCTTACATAAAAAATCTGGAAACAACTTTAGGCTATTGGAAAAATTTCTCACTATCCTTCTTGGGAAGAGCTAGCCTCTTAAAAATGGCGGAGTTCCCTCGATTGCTATATCTCCTCCACTCCTTACCCATATTCTTAAAACCAAAAGATGAAAAAAGAATCACTCATCTGTATAGAAATGCGGAAAACGGCCATGCATAGCTTTTAAAATATTACAAAAACACAAATCTAACGGAGGAATCAATTTTCCCCACATAAAAGACTATAACCTTGCATCACAGGCCCATATCTTCCAAGATTGGATATACTCCCAGTCAAACTTCACAAATCTAACCTTAGTGATCATGACGTTGATTCTGGAGTAAGAAAGTGGTCCATGGATGCTCCAGATTTAACCACAGTGGTGATTCTTGAATGATGTCATCTGCTCATAAGTATTTACCCTCAGCCAGATTCGTAGAGATGAGACTATAAGTTACCCATAGATTTTACCTAACTCCTGTTAAGGGACACCACATGGGCATATATATCACCCCAAACTGCTTTAAATGTTAAGCGCCAAATGCAAACTTATACCATTGTCTATGGTCTTGCCCCTTAATATAGGCCTCCTGGTCATGGATCTATAACTATACCACAACACACCTGACAAATTTTTCACCGCAACACCGATTTTTGGTCATTTAGATCATAATAAATATCGTTGCTTGGTGGGGGCGCACAAACATTTACACTTCATAGCAGAAGCAGGTCTGAAGGCTATCTTGCAAATGTGGTTGCAGCCAATAGCACCTCCTTTCAAACTATTTTTGGATAAATTGGCTTTTCTATTTCAAATGGACTGGGCTGAAACATCACTCTTTAAAGAGAGAAAAAATGAATCCACGGCAGCACGTCAAGATGCAAGTAAAATCCACGTATTTATTCCTCCAAAACACCCAGTGTTGCATGGGTGTTTTTGAGGAATAAATATGTGGATTTTACTTGCATCTTGACGTGCTCCCGCTGATTTTTTTTTTTCTCTACTACTATTTGGAGTCTGATGATCCGGACTCCTTCTGCGGCCTGCATACTGTTCCTGGGTCCCACCATATTGGTGCCACGGAGAAGTGCTGCTTGCAAACTATTTTGTCACTCTTTAAAGAGAGAATAGTACGGTCCTTCTTCATGACCTAAGGGAGCTTTATCCAGATGCTACCAAAGAGAATCAGGGATAGACTGAAAAATTGTTTCTATTATACATGCTGGTTTCAGGAACAACTGGGGTTGGGGGAATCACCCCTTTAGGAAGTTGTAAATGTTCTACCGGGGCGGGAGGGGTTTCCGCGTCTACCTACCATATCTCCAGAATAAAGTCTAGCAATTCAATCTTCTTTATTATTTTCGATACAAACATACAAAAATGGACATCTGGAAAGACCACCAGTACTGCTTCCCCTCCGTTTTACGGGAGGGAGGCACACATTAACTTTGTGGCTATAGCAGGTCTGGCTTACTGTTCATTGTTTTTCTTGTTTTTTTAAAAAAATGTTTTTCAAAGACTGCATCTGAATCTAATTCTACTTCTGAAATGCGTACAGATATCTTTATTATATAATCCAACCAACAGCGTAAAATAAACAACAATTGAGGATGAATGGACCATATCTACTATGATTTTGTAGAGACAATCATCTTAATTTCACATGTTGTGTTTTGATATATGGTTTGGAGAAGTTTAACCCCTTAGTGACCAAGCCTGTTTGCGCCTTAATGACCAGGCCAAATTTTGCAAATCTGACGTGTCACTTTAACATGGAAAAGCACCATAAATGTTTTGCATATCCAAGCGATTCTGACACTGTTTTTTCGCCACATGTTGTACTTCATTTAGGCGGAAAAATTAGACCAATAGAATTTGTGTTTATTTATTAAAAGCGCCAAAATTGGGAAAATTTTGAGAAAATCGTAATTTTTTCACATTTCCAACTGCAATATCTTAAATATGTGCAAACATAATATAGAAATTTTTGCTAAGATTTATATTTCCACCCGTTTACTTTATTTTGGGTGCACATTGGAAAAACTTTCGGTTTTTTTTTAACCATTTAGGAGACGTACAAATTTAACATTACTTTTTAGCATTTTGAGGAACACTTTGTTTTCCTACACCAAGCCAAGATTGGAAAGGCTCATGAGTGTCAGAATAATAGATACCCCCACAAATGACCCCATTTTAAAAACTACACCCCTTAGTGTATTCACTGAGGGGTGTCATGAGTATTTTGACCCCACAGTTTTTTTTCAGGAATTAATTCAATTTAGAGGAGAAAAAGTAAAATTTCATATTTTTGCAAATCTATCATTTTAAAGACAGATTTTTTTCCTATAGTTTACATGAAAATGAGGATTTACACCCCAAAATGGATACCCCTGTTTCTCCCGTGTTCAGAGACATACCCATTGTGGTCCTAATCTTATATCTGGATGCACAACAGGGCCCAAAATGATAGGAGTAGTCAGTGGCTTTCAGAACATAGATTTTGCTTGAAGTCCTTTTAGGCCCCATTGCCCACTTGTAGAGTTCTTGAGCGCCCAAAACCATAAAGAACCTCCACAAATGACCCCATTTTGAAAACTAGACTCCTTAACGAATTTATCTAGGGGTATACTGTGTATTTTGACTCCACAGTTTTTGAATAAATTCAAGCAAAGCAAAAGGAATAAATTAGGATTTTTGTTTTTTTGGCAATTCTGTCATTTTTAAAACAGCTTTTTTTGTACAGCACACATATGAAGGAAGACTTGCACCCCAAAATGGATACCCCTATTTGTACTGTTTTCTGAAATATACCCATTGTGGCCCTAATCTTATGTCCGCATGCACAACGGGGTGGAAAATGAAAGGAGTAGTCAGTGGCTTTCAGAACATAGATTTTGCTTGAAGTCCTTTTAGGCCCCATTGCCCACTTGTAGAGTTCTTGAGCGCCCAAAACCATAGAGAACCCCCACAAATTACCCCATTTTGAAAACTACACCCCTTAACGAATTTATCTAGGGGTGTACCGTGTATTTTAACCCTACAATTTTTGAATAGATCCAAGCGAAGCAGTAAGAAAAAATTACGATTTTCATTTTTTGGGCTATTGCGTCAATTTAAAAACAGTTTTTTTTGTACAGCACACATATAAATGAGGACTTTCACCCCAAAATGGATACCCCTGTTTGTCCCATTGTGGCCCTAATAGACTTACAGGACACATGGCTAGGCCGACAATGAAAGGAATACCCGTTGGATTTCAGGGTACAACTGAATAAATTCCAGGTTCAATTGCCCACTTATAGAGCCATTGAGCGGCCAAAACTATAAAGAACCCCCTCAAATGACCCCCTTTTGAAAACTAGACCCCTTAACAAATTCATCTAGGGGTGTACTGCGTATTTTGACCCCACAGTATTTGAATGAATCTAAGCAAAGCAGAAGGAAAAAGTTACGATTTTCAATTTTTTGGCAATTTTTTAAATTTAAAAACAGTTTTTTTGTACAGTGTACATAGGAATGAAGACATTCACCCCAAAATGGATACCCCCATTTGTCCTGTGTTCAGAAACATACCCATTGTGGCCTTAATTTACTTACAGGACCCATGGCAAGGCCTATAAAGGAGGGAACAACCGTTGGATTTCAGGGCACAACTGAATACATTCCAGGCCCCATTGCTTATTTGTACGGAATAAAAATTGACTCCCTAAAAATTCCCCCCCCCCCCCCCCCCCGCCCCCACACACTCTGCGCCCTTTTTGGCGTTCGCAAATCTTAGATAAAAGTAATAATGTGAACTGTGTGGTATTTCCGAAGACAGGGGTAATTATGGAGGCTGGTTGGAATGGGCCCATGGGGCAATAAAACCGGTATCCCCCCCTCCTCTCATGCTTTTTGGGGGTATTTTGTGACAGTGGCAGGGACAGGGTGTGAAAAGTGGCGTTCCGTGAGTCTCCGTAACTTGATGAGGTGCGTAATGTACTGCACATAACTGCCTACTCACAAGGGCGGTCATGTGCAGTACACCTTTTTTTTGTTTGTATTTCCCGCATCGTCGCTAAGCGATGATGTGGGTACCCGCAGCCCATATACAACGTAGTTGCGTATGGGCAGCGGGTATATCCACAACCACGGAGCACAATGGGCTCTATGTTGCGGATAGCCGCGGTAAAATAGAACCTGCTGCTTTCTCTTTTCTGCGAGTGGATTACACAATTCCAACCCACTAATGTGAGCAGAATTGTGTAATCCAATGCGATTGATCTGCGTATTACCGCGGATCAGACGCATGCGGAATCCGTAATTCCTATCCTGTCATGTGAGACCGACCAAAGGTAGATCGCTACCTTTTTATCACGTGACCAGGGACCGCTCAACGAGGCCACCCGTCACTGCTCCAGGCTCTCAGCGACCGTTGGTCGCCTGGGAGCAAGGAGATTTTAAATTTCCTGGGCTCCCCGACTTCTGCGCATGTGTCTGGTATTTTGCCGGCGGTCACATATGCAGGATCCGGGTAAGTTCACAGATGAGGATCGCGTCGGGGTGCAAATACGGAGGCCTTCGGTAAAAAGTTTCATCTCCTCTCACCGATCGCATCGGTGAGGGGAGATGAAACTTCAATTTTTTTTAAAAACTTTTTTATGTGATCGCCATTATCCATTGTATAACGGCGAACCCATGATCAGGGACCGCTCACCGCGGCCCCCCGTGAAATCTCCAGGCTCTTGGCTACGTTTTGTAGCCAGGAGCAGGGAGAATTTCAATTATCCTGGCAATCCACATCTTTTGCGCATGCGTCCGCCATTTTGGCGATGGGCGTGTGCGCAGAAGCTGGGGTAAGGTCCGCGGATAAATCTGGGGGCCTTATGTACGTACTTTCATCCTCCCTTACGGATATGATCCGTGAGGGAAGATGAAACGTACGCTTTTTAAACTTTTTTAAAACTTTTTTTTACTTTTTTTTAAAAACTTTTTTACACTTTTTTTTAACTTTACATGATCACTGTCATCCATTGGATGACAGTGATCATGTCCCCTGTGACATCCCTCTGCTCTTGGCTACACATGGCAGCCAGGAGCAAACGGATTTTGAATTTCCCGGGGCTCGAGCCCCTCTGTGCACGTGCCCGATGTCAATCATCGGGCGCGCATGCGCAGATGGGCACTTCGGGTCCCGGGACATCGGGACATCACAGAGGACCCGAGGTGAGTATTTTCACCTCCCCTCATGGATCCAATCAGAGCAGCTGAAACTTTAACTTTTTGGGCACTTTTATTAACTTTTTTGCGATCTGTGCTATCCATTGGATAGCACCGATCGCAATGCCGGGGGGGGGGGGGGCCCGCAGCCCAGGATGACAGCTCCATGCTGTCGGCTACCTGCGGGCACCGACAGCATGGAGCTGTCACGTCCACAGCCCGAGGGGCTTTATTCTCTGCAGGACACGTTTTTACGTCCTCAGAGAATAAAGCCCACTTCGGGAGGACGTAAAAACACTATGGGCTGGTCATTAAGGGGTTAATAAAAACATTTAAAAAAATAAATCGACAAACTGGAGCAAGTTCTGGGAAGGGATACCTGTATGGTGAGCGGTCTGCAAACCAAGTCCTATGAGTTACAGTTAAAGGATCTGGGAGTGTTTAGCTTGCAAAAAAGAAGGCTGTCTACAAATATCTGAAGGGCTGTCACAGTGCAGAGGGATCAGCCCTATTCTCATTTGCTTTATTCTCTGCAGGACACATGTTTTTACGTCCTCAGAGAATAAAGCCCACTTCGGGAGGACGTAAAAACACTATGGGCTGGTCATTAAGGGGTTAATAAAAACATTTAAAAAAATAAATCGACAAACTGGAGCAAGTTCTGGGAAGGGATACCTGTATGGTGAGCGGTCTGCAAACCAAGTCCTATGAGTTACAGTTAAAGGATCTGGGAGTGTTTAGCTTGCAAAAAAGAAGGCTGTCTACAAATATCTGAAGGGCTGTCACAGTGCAGAGGGATCAGCCCTATTCTCATTTGCGCAAGGAAAGACTAGAAGCAATGGGATGAAACTGAAAGGGAGGAGACACAGATTAGAGATTAGAAAAAACTTTCTCAGAGTGAGGTTGCATCTGCACGGGTGATTTTGTAGTAATGCAACAGTGCTACAAATCACATTTATGTAGAGCCCATGCTTTCCTATGACTTTGTCCACACACATGTTTTGTAGCCTGCGACATTGCGAGACTATAAAATCGCTGTCTGCTCTATACAGCCGCGATTTGCTATGTTTTGTAGCCCATGTTTCCCTATGTAGCCTCCTTGTTTATCGCATCACATAGCAGGAACTGGCGATTTTTTTGTGCTATGCAATACGTTTTTAACATTAGAAACTCCTGTTAACTTCTTTGCGATAAAATTGTGTGTAGCATTGACGCGGTGCGCGATTTTTCACAAGAAAAAGCATCACTCATGCTACAAAACCGGGGTGTACAGAGCTGCCATATCGCTGTTTTCCATGTAAAAGAAGCCTAGGGCTGCATCTGCACGGGCTACGAAATCTCGCTACAAAACATCGCTCATGTTAAAGAACCCATTGGAACCCATGGTCTTCACATACATGCGATTTGTAGCGATAATTTTGTAGAGAGATGTTGTAGCCGTGTGAATAAAGCCTTCGGCCGCATTTTCTTGCGTGATTTTGTTGCAATGCCATAGCGCTACAAATCGTATGTATGTAGAGCCCATGCTTTCCTATGGGTTCTTCCACACAAGCTTTTCTTTTTATGCATCGTTTTCATTCGGTGTGATGTAAGTTTCACAGCAGGGAAATCCTACTGTAAAAGCCCTAGCTGCAGTAAAAAAAAAAAATATAATAATACAAAACCTAAGAAGCACTGTCCAGCTTCAGTGCAGGTCTCTTCTTCAGCACTGACACTTGTTTTCAGTCTTCTGCCAGCCCTTCTTGGAATGGAGGGTAAAAATCCCTGCCTCCAGGGAGAGCTGGCTGTGATTGGTTCATCGAGCGCCAGCTCTCATATTTCAAGGCCCTAATCTCCTGAAAATCCTCACAGGTAGTGCTATAAAATCGCACAACATTGTAGCACCACGTACGACAAAAATCGTGCTATGACCGCGAAAAAATGCTGCGATGTCGCACAGACCACCAATGCGATATTGCTGCGATTTTCTCATGGCGCTCTCGCGGTGCACGTGTGGATGTGTTCTTAGGGTGATCAATCAGTGGAACGCGTTGCCACAGGAGGTAGTGAGTTCCTTCAGTGGAAGACTTCAGACAAAGGCTGGACAGACATCTGTCTAGGATGATTTAGTGAATCCTGCATTGAGCAGGGGGTTGGACCCGATGACTCTAGAGATCCCTTCCAATGATTCTAGAATATCATGATAAGGCCTCATTGAAGTATCAGAACTGGGTGAATGAGGTTGTACAGTGGTTATATGGAGCCCCTGGGACTAGGGTGCTGTAATAGATGGTTGTACCCCTTGTAGCAATTAAATCTGTTTTTTAATAATGTATTATTTTTCATAGGCATCATGGCTATCCATTAGGCCTTAAAAGGCTCGTCCCACCAAAGTAAGCTATTACCTATCGACAGGATAGTGGATAACTTATTGATCGGTGGTTGTACAACTTTTGGGACCTTCACCGATCCCAAGAACAGCCATTTGGGGCATCTGTAAATGAATGGAGCAGCAGTCACACATGCACCCAGCTGCTTCATTAATCTCAATGGGACTATCAGAGATAGCTAAGTACCGTGTTTCCCCGATAATAAGAACTTCCCCGATGATAAGCCCTACCCTGATTTTCAGAGGGGCTTGAAATATAAGCCCCTTCCTGAAAATAAGCCCTAGCTGCACTACATAAAACAATATTCACCTAGTAGACGGTGTTCAGGTCCTTTGCACTGGTCTCAGTCTCCGCTGCAGGCTTCCGTGTACCTCTGAACACTGACAAAGCATTTCTTCCTGGTAGCGGGGTATGAACACCCTGACTCCATCAAGCAATTGCTCTGATTGGTTCATCGACAACGCCTCAGCCAATTAGAGCTGGCACTTGATTAACCAATCTCAGTGATTCAATGATGTCATTCAATGAATGGCTGTGATTCGTTAATCGAGTGTCAGCTCATGGAGAGGTGGCTGCTCTTCTCCCCAGGGTTTATTTCATTTCTGCCTTGTGTTGGACTTGGTAAAGTTTTCTTTTGTCCTTGTATTTATGCACAGAATTTACTGTTGAACTCTGAGCAGCATTTGTACAGACTCTGCAAAAGTTCCTTTTATGCAGATGTTTAGTTTTCGGCTTTAACGCCTGCTTGGTTGTCTCCTTGCCTTTCCAGCTGCAAGGTTCTGTGGTTGGATGCTAAGTAGCGATTGGTTTGTGCATGTGCTGTTACTGTAGCTTGCAGCAATTGCAAATGTAATTATTAGTCAGATGCATAGTCCATATAAATTAAAAGCTTGTGACAGCTGAGCTACCCTTCTACATCACTCACAGTGTAGTTTCCAAAATGCAGCATATGAGACAGCCATCTTAATTAAGGCTGTTGATGGATTTCTAAAAGAAAATCCAGCCAAGGGATTCATATGTCATTCAACTTCTTCTGCAGAGGCAGCTATATTCTTTGTACCTAAGAAAGATGGCACATTATAGACTTAAATATTCCCATTACTCCAGAGTTACTTGAAAGAGTATAGTCAGCAAAGATTTTCACTAAGCTTGACTTGCAATGCCATGGTATGGGTATTCTGAATCCCTTGTTATGCCCTTTGGACTTTGTAATGCTCAAGCTACCATTCAGCACTTTATCAATCATATCTTCTAGATCGATTCCTAGTGGCCTATTTGGATGACATATTCTCTGAAAACCTTGAAGAACATTGTAAGCAAGCTCGGATGGTTTTGAGCTGTTTGTGAGAAAAGCAATTGCACATTAACCGTTTCATGACCAAGGGTCATTGATGCTCCTGTGTCCAGGTCACATTCTGTAGTCCTCTTATTCCCATTTGCAGAAAATCCTAACTTTTTTATTTTTCAGGTGACATGTCTACATGAGGGTTTTTTCTTTTGCTGGACCAGTTCTATTTTTTAATGGCACCATTAAATGTACCATATTCTGTGGGTCAATACAGTGATACCACACATAGGGCTTATTCACACGGGCGTATACCTGCCGGGTTTTCACGCCCGGCCTATATATGCTACCCCACTAATGAATTGGCTTACAATGCATCAGTTCACAAGGGCGTATTTCCACGACGTAAAAGTGCCTGATCTGGCGCTTTCACACCGGCAGCGGTAGCTGCATAGATTCCTATGGGAGCCTATGCTAGCTGCCAGAGAAGGGAGGTGAGAGGGAGTTTAGCAGCGTGACTGCTAAACTCCTTCCCCCTTCTCTTCTTCTTCCCGCCCCTTACTGCTGTTTGCAATGGGAGGGGGCGGGATGGGGCAGAGCTAAGCTCCACCCCCTCCCATTGCTGGCTACGGACAAGTGGCAAGAGCTTAGCTCTGTCCCTGCCCTGCAACCTCCCATTGCAAACAGCCAGAGGGGAGAAGAGAGGAGGTAAGGGAAGGGGGAATGTCTCCCCAGACCCCATGGCATTGTGGCCTCAACATATACGCGCCGGTCCTTTGCTGTTCAGGCGTATTTACGGCACCGGTGGGCACACGTAAAACGCTTACAGCCGTGTACATGGGCCCTTGCATAGTTTTTTTTAAATAATAATGCTTAAAATTTAACCTTATATTTGTCAAATAAATATGTACTCAAACTAAAAAAAAAAGAATTGCTTTCTGTCACTGTGTTTTGACCCCCATAAGTTTTTTATTTTTCCTTGACAAGGCTGTATGAGGGCTCATTTTTTCTCAGGGCGACCTGTAATTTGTACTGGTACCATTTTGGGGAACACAAGTCTTTTTGATAGCTTTTTATTTAGTTGCCTTCCTCTGGATCAACAAGGGGGGTAGAAACAGGCTGAACTAGATGGAGATTGTCTTCATTCAGCCTAACATACTATGTTAAAAGGAAAGTTCGCTTGTGTAGGCCCATGCTTCCTTTACAGGGCGTATGTGTTTATGCATTCACCCGTACGCATAATAAATATATTCGCATGAATAAATAACAAGCTCGACTCCCGATTGGATTTGGCATTATTAAAGCTATTCACACTGGGTGCATATAAAAAAACACGCTGAAGCCATGGCAAGCAACGATCAGAAGAAATCCTCGGAATAGCAATAAAATGCCCAGTTAGGGCTAGGTGTCTTTTTTCCCAGCGTTGTATGCAGGCTAACTCTCTCCCACTCCCTCTTTTTCAGCTGCCATAGAAGTCTATGGGAGCTTTCTGCTTGACACGGCGAAAGATAGGTAAAAAGACCTAACTTTTGCACGCCCCCTATAAAAGATACGGCCTAGAAAGATAGAGCAGGTCCTATTTTGTCATGCACAAATCTTTTGCGCGGAAAAACACGTTCATCTGCATAAAGCAATTGAAATCAAATGCATTGCATCGTGGCGTTATATGTGCGACTTTTTAACATGAAGAAATGCTTGCACAAATATGTTCGTCTGAATTAGCCCTAAGTTGGAGAAGAAGGAATTTGAAAAGTGACAGATTCAGTTCTTGGGGTTCATACCTTCTCTTGAGGGGTTGTGTGTGAACCTTGGTAAGATTCAAGTTATATTAGACTGGCAAACATCTAAGATTGTGAAGAAAGTTCAAAGATTTGTTGGCTTTACCAAATTCCAGCACAAATTTAATAGAAATTTCTCAAGAATTATTAGTCCAATAACGCAACTTACTAAGAAAGGAATTCCATTTAAGTTGCTTTCATGTGCTGAAGCTGCATTTTTCCAATTAAAGACTCATTTTACCTCTGCTCCTATCTTGCTTCATCCTAAGGGTGGACACCCACTAGTGATATTTTTCCCTGAGATGCAACAGCCATGATTATGAAGCCAATGATTTCCAATGGTTTCATACTCATTTGCGATGTTTCAGCAGAGCTTTGCATCACAGAGCAGAAATCTGCGATATCGTTCAGTGTTTTCAATGGGGCCAGCGGCAGCAGCGCTAGCCCCATTGAAAACATAGGGAGTATATCGCGGACTTCTGTGACAGCTGTGGCAGGAGTTTCCTTCATCCTTGCAGGGACTGCGGGGAGGAAGGAATCCTCTGCCATAGCTGTGACAGCTGTGGCAGAAGTCCAGGATGCTATCCCATTGCTTTCAATAGGGTCGGAGCTGCTGCTGCCAGCCCCATTGAAAGCAGTGGTTTGTAGGCAACCCCGCAGCATGATTTTCGGGGAAGGGCTTGAAATATAAGCCCTTCCCTGAAAATCATCCCTAGCTGGTGGAAAAAAATTCTTTACTCACCACTCCACCACTCTGGCACGTCCTCTGGCTGGTTTCCCTGCACTGCTGTCCAGCATTTAAAAATCCCCACATCCTTCAAGGTCTGTGTTGATTGGCTGAGCGCTCAGCCAATTACAGGCTGCGCTTAGCTATTCATTGATGGATATCTAGGCACTGGCTGTAATTGGCTGAGCGCTCAGCCAATCAGCACAGCCCTTTCAGGAGGCAGTGATTTTTGAATCCCCGCCTGCTAAAAAGTGCTGAGCAGCAGTGCAGGGGAGCCAGCCGAAGGATGTGCCTGAGCGCCGGAGAGGTGAGTAAAGAATTTTTTAGTTTTTTTCACCAGCTAGGGATGATTTTCTGGGAAGAGTTTATATTTCAAGCCCTTACCCGAAAATCATGCTGCAAGGTTGCCTAAAAACCACTGCTTTGAAAGCAATGGCAGAAGTCCGCGATATACTCCCTATGCTTTCAATGGGGCTACCACTGCTGCTGCCAGCCCCGTTGAAAGCATTTGCAATGCCGCAGTGTTTTTTTTGTGCTGCGAGGCGAGTGTTTTCACTCACTCTCGCAGTGCAAGAAATAAAAACGTTAGTGCGTGCCTACTAGAGATGAGCGAGCACCAAAATGCTCGGGTGCTCGTTATTCGGGACGAACTTTTCGCGATGCTCGAGGGTTCGTTTCGAGTAACGAACCCCATTGAAGTCAATGGGCGACCCGAGCATTTTTGTATTTCGCCGATGCTCGCTAAGGTTTCCTTGTGTGAAAATCTGGGCAATTCAAGAAAGTGATGGGAACGACACAGCAACGGATAGGGCAGGCGAGGGGCTACATGTTGGGCTGCATCTCAAGTTCACAGGTCCCACTATTAAGCCACAATAGCGGCAAGAGAGGGGGGCCCCCCCTCCCAAAAACTTTTACTTCTGAAAAGCCCTCATTAGCATGGCATACCTTAGCTAAGCACCACACTACCTCCAACAAAGCACAATCACTGCCTGCATGACACTCCACTGCCACTTCTCCTGGGTTACATGCTGCCCAACCGCCCCCCCCTCCCCCCCACAGCGCACACCAAAGTGTCCCTGCGCAGCCTTCAGCTGCCCTAATGCCTCACCACCCTCATGTCTATTTAGAAGTGCGTCTGCCATGAGGAGGAACCGCAGGCACACACTGCAGAGGTTGGCACGGCTAGGCAGCGACCCTCTTTAAAAGTGGCGGGGCGATAGCCCACAATGCTGTACAGAAGCAATGAGAAATAGAATCCTGTGCCACCGCCATCAGGAGCTGCACACGTGGGCATAGCAATGGGGAACCTATGTGTCACACACTATTCATTCTGTCAAGGTGTCTCTGCATGCCCCAGTCAGACCGGGCTTTTTAATTCATAGACACAGGCAGGTACAACTCCCTATTGTGAAGTCCCTGTCGACCGACAGCATGGGTGGCTTCCTGGAACCCACCGGCGGTACATAAAAATATCCCATTGCAGTGCCCAACACAGCTGAGGTAGTAATGTCGTGCTTAAGGCAGGTGGGCTTCGGCCCACACTGCATGCCCCAGTCTGACTGGGGTTCTTTACAAGTGGAAACAGATGCATTTATAATTCCCTGTGGACCCACAGCAGGGGTGGGTGCCAGGAAGCCACCGGCGGTACATAGAAATATCCCATTGCATTGCCCAACACAGCTGAGGTAGTAATGTCGTGCTTAATGCAGGTGGGCTTCGGCCCACACTTCATGCTCCAGTCAGACTGGGGTTCTTTTCAAGTGTACAGATGTAGTAAAAACTCCGTGTGCACCTACAGCAT
The DNA here is from genome assembly GCF_035609145.1 of Eleutherodactylus coqui. NCBI lineage: Eukaryota > Metazoa > Chordata > Amphibia > Anura > Eleutherodactylidae > Eleutherodactylus > Eleutherodactylus coqui. The sequence goes on along the minus strand of NC_089841.1, from coordinate 112,207,757 downwards.
GGGTGGCTCCCTGGAACCCACCGGCGGTACATAGAAATATCCCATTGCATTGCCCAACACAGCTGAGGTAGTAATGTCGTGCTTAATGCAGGTGGGCTTCGGCCCACACTGCATGCCCCAGTCAGACTGGGGTTCTTTTCAAGTGTACAGATGTAGTAAAAACTCCGTGTGCACCTACAGCATGGGTGGGTGCCAGGAAGCCACCGGCGGTACATAGAAATATCCCATTGCATTGCCCAACACAGCTGAGGTAGTAATGTCGTGCTTAATGCAGGTGGGCTTCGGCCCACACTGCATGCCCCAGTCAGACTGGGGTTCTTTTCAAGTGTACAGATGTAGTAAAAACTCCGTGTGCACCTACAGCATGGGTGGGTGCCAGGAAGCCACCGGCGGTACATAGAAATATCCCATTGCATTGCCCAACACAGCTGAGGTAGTAATGTCGTGCTTAATGCAGGTGGGCTAAAAATTTATTTGATTACACTGTAGGCGAGGGCCCACAAAAATTGCTGTATCAACAGTACTAATGTACCTGAAAAAAATTGGCCATGGCCAACCAAGAGGGCAGGTGAAACCCATTAATCGCTTTGGTTAATGTGGCTTAAGTGGTAACTAGGCCTGGAGGCAGCCCAGTTTAACGAAAAATTGGTTCAAGTTAAAGTTCCAACGCTTTTCAGAGCATTGAAACATCTAAAAATTGTTTAGAAAAATTATGAGTGAGCCTTGTGGCCCTAAGAAAAATTGCCCGTTCAGCGTGATTACGTGAGGGTTCAGGAGGAGGAGCAGGAGGAGGAGGAGGAGGAATATTAGACACAGATTGATGAAGCAGAAATGTCCCCGTTTTGGATGGTGAGAGAGAACGTAGCTTCCATCCGCGGGTGCAGCCTACGTATTGCTTACGTATCGCTGCTGTCCGCTGGTGGAGAAGAGAAGTCTGGGGAAATCCAGGCTTTGTTCATCTTGATGAGTGTTAGCCTGTCGGCACTGTCGGTTGACAGGCGGGTACGCTTATCTGTGATGATTCCCCCAGCCGCACTAAACACCCTCTCCGACAAGACGCTAGCCGCAGGACAAGCAAGCACCTCCAGGGCATACAGCGCTAGTTCAGGCCACGTGTCCAGCTTCGACACCCAGTAGTTGTAGGGGGCAGAGGCGTCACCGAGGATGGTCGTGCGATCGGCTACGTACTCCCTTACCATCCTTTTACAGTGCTCCCGCCGACTCAGCCTTGACTGGGGAGCGGTGACACAGTCTTGCTGGGGAGCCATAAAGCTGGCCAGGCCCTTAAAGACTGTTGCACTGTCTGGGCTGTACATGCTGCTCGATCTACGCACCTCCCCTGCTACATGGCCCTCGGAACTGCGCCTTCTGCCACTAGCGTTGTCGGATGGGAATTTTACCATCAGCTTGTCCGCCAGGGTCCTGTGGTATAGCAACACTCTCGAACCCCTTTCCTCTTCGGGAATGAGACTGGGAAGGTTCTCCTTATAGCGTGGGTCGAGCAGTGTGTACACCCAGTAATCCGTAGTGGCCAGAATGCGTTGAATGCGAGGGTCACGAAAAAGGCATCCTAACATGAAGTCAGCCATGTGTGCCAGGGTACCTGTACGCAACACATGGCTGTCCGCACTAGGAAGATCACTTTCAGGATCCTCCTCCTCCTCCTCCTCCTCCTCAGGCCATACACGCTGAAATGATGACAGGCAACCAGCATGGGTACCGTCAGCAGTGGGCCAAGCTGTCTCTTCCCCCTCCTCCTCATCCTCCTCATCCTCCTCCTCCTCCTCCTGAACGCGCTGAGATATAGACAGGAGGGTGCTCTGACTATCCAGCGACATACTGTCTTCCCCCGGCTCTGTTTCCGAGCGCAAAGCGGCTGCCTTTATGGTTTGCAGGGAACTTCTCAAGATGCATAGCAGAGGAATGGTGACACTAATGATTGCAGCATCGCCGCTCACCACCTGGGTAGACTGATCAAAGTTTCCAAGGACCTGGCAGATGTCTGCCAACCAGGCCCACTCTTCTGAAAAGAATTGAGGAGGCTGACTCCCACTGCGCCGCCCATGTTGGAGTTGGTATTCCACTATAGCTCTACGCTGCTCATAGAGCCTAGCCAACATGTGGAGCGTAGAGTTCCACCGTGTGGGCACGTCGCACAGCAGTCGATGCACTGGCAGATTAAAGCGATGTTGCAGGGTGCGCAGGGTGGCAGCGTCCGTGTGGGACTTGCGGAAATGTGCGCAGAGCCGGCGCACCTTTACGAGCAGGTCTGACAAGCATGGGTAGCTTTTCAGAAAGCGCTGAACCACCAAATTAAAGACGTGGGCCAGACATGGCACGTGCGTGAGGCTGCCGAGCTGCAGAGCCGCCACCAGGTTACGCCCGTTGTCACACACGACCATGCCCGGTTGGAGGCTCAGCGGCGCAAGCCAACGGTCCGTCTGCTCTGTCAGACCCTGCAGCAGTTCGTGGGCCGTGTGCCTCCTATCTCCTAAGCTGAGTAGTTTCAGCACGGCCTGCTGACGCTTGCCCACCGCTGTGCTGCCACGCCGCGCGACACCGACTGCTGCCGACGTCCTGCTGCTGCTGACACATCTAGATTGCGAGACAGAGGTTGAGGAGGAGGAGGAGGAGGAGGGTGCTTTAGTGGAAGAAGCATACACCGCCGCAGATACCACCACCGAGCTGGGGCCCGCAATTCTGGGGGTGGGTAGGACGTGAGCGGTCCCAGGCTCTGACTCTGTCCCAGCCTCCACTAAATTCACCCAATGTGCCGTCAGGGAGATGTAGTGGCCCTGCCCGCCTGTGCTTGTCCACGTGTCCGTAGTTAAGTGGACCTTGCCACTAACCGCATTGGTGAGGGCGCGTACAATGTTGCGGGAGACGTGGTCGTGCAGGGCTGGGACGGCACATCGGGAAAAGTAGTGGCGGCTGGGAACTGAGTAGCGCGGGGCCGCCGCCGCCATCATAGCTTTGAAGGACTCCGTTTCCACAACCCTATACGGCAGCATCTCAAGGCTGATAAATTTGGCTATGTGGACGGTTAACGATTGAGCGTGCGGGTGCGTGGTGGCGTACTTGCGCTTGCGCTCCAACACTTGCGCTAGCGACGGCTGGACTGTGCGGTGCGAGACATTGGTGGATGGGGCCGAGGACAGCGGAGGTGAGGGTGTGGGTGCAGGCCATGAGACGGTTGTGCCTGTGTCCTGAGAGGGAGGTTGGATCTCAGTGGCAGGTTGGGGCACAGGGGGAGAGGCAGCGGTGCAAACTGGAGGCGGTGAACGGCCTTCGTCCCACCTTGTGGGGTGCTTGGCCATCATATGTCTGCGCATGCTGGTGGTGGTGAGGCTGTTGGTGGTGGCTCCCCGGCTGATCTTGGTGCGACAAAGGTTGCACACCACTGTTCGTCGGTCGTCAGGCGTCTCTGTGAAAAACTGCCAGACCTTAGAGCACCTCGGCCTCTGCAGGGTGGCATGGCGCGAGGGTGTGCTTTGGGAAACACTTGGTGGATTATTCGGTCTGGCCCTGCCTCTACCCCTGGCCACCGCACTGCCTCTTGCAACCTGCCCTGCTGATGCCCTTGCCTCCCCCTCTGAAGACCTGTCCTGAGTAGGCGTTGCACACCAGGTGGGGTCAGTCACCTCATCGTCCTGCTGCTCTTCCTCCGAATCCTCTGTGCGCTGCTCACTTGGACTTACTGTCCTTACTACTACCTCACTGCAAGACAACTGTGTCTCATCGTCATCGTCCTCCTCACCCACAGAAAGTTCTTGAGACAGTTGGCGGAAGTCCCCAGCCTCTTCCCCCGGACCCCGGGAACTTTCGAATGGTTGGGCATCAGTGACGATAAACTCCTCTGGTGGGAGAGGAACCGCTGCTGCCCAATCTAAGCAGGGGCCCGAGAACAGTTCCTGGGAGTGTTCCCGCTCCTGAGCAGGTGTCATTGTAGTGGAGTGAGGAGGCTGGGAGGAAGGAGGAGCAGCAGACAGAGGATTCGGATTTGCAGCACTGGACGGCGCAGAACTGTGGGTGGATGATAGCTTGCTCGAAGCACTTTCTGCCATCCAGGACAGGACCTGCTCACACTGCTCATTTTCTAATAAAGGTCTCCCGCGTGGACCCATTAATTGGGCGATGAATGTGGGGACGCCAGAAACGTGCCTCTCTCCTAATCGCGCAGCAGTCGGCTGCGACACACCTGGATCAGGAGCTCGGCCTGTGCCCACACCCTCACTTGGCCCTCCGCGTCCTCGGCCACGTCCACGTCCACGTCCTCTAGGCTTACCCCTACCCCTCAGCATGCTGTATTACCAGTGATTTGATTTCCCAGGCAGGAAATAAATTGGCGCAAGCCTGCAGGCCAAATATAATGTTTTCGCTTTTTTGCAAAGGGAAGACCCCACTGCGTGTATTCAATGAAAAACAAGAAGTTTAATATCTGTGGTGTGGCCCTCAAAAAGTGTCACACAAGTATAGTGTAGCAGAGTTATTAACTCTAGCAGAGCAGGTATTTGCCAGTCAGGAAAGACAATGGCGCTAGGCTGCAGTAAAGCGTAGCTGGTTGCGTCTGATTTTTGTACGTTGTACACGCAGCACACACGTACACGCAGACCTTAGGACTGACACAGGCAGGCCAAATATAATTTCTTTTCCTTTTTAGCTTAGGGAAGCACCCACTGCGTATATTCAATGAACAAGAAGTTTAATATCTGTGGTGTGGCCCTCAAAAAGTGTCACACAAGTATAGTGTAGCAGAGTTATTAACTCTAGCAGAGCAGGTATTTGCCAGTCAGGAAAGACAATGGCGCTAGGCTGCAGTAAAGCGTAGCTGGTTGCGTCTGATTTTTGTACGTTGTACACGCAGCACACATGTACACGCAGACCTTAGGACTGACAGAGGCAGGCCAAATATAATTTCTTTTCCTTTTTAGCTTAGGGAAGCACCCACTGCGTATATTCAATGAACAAGAAGTTTAATATCTGTGGTGTGGCCCTCAAAAAGTGTCACACAAGTATAGTGTAGCAGAGTTATTAACTCTAGCAGAGCAGGTATTTGCCAGTCAGGAAAGACAATGGCGCTAGGCTGCAGTAAAGCGTAGCTGGTTGCGTCTGATTTTTGTACGTTGTACACGCAGCACACACGTACACGCAGACCTTAGGACTGACACAGGCAGGCAAAATATAATTTCTTTTCCTTTTTAGCTTAGGGAAGACCCCACTGCGTATATTCAATGAACAAGAAGTTTAATATCTGTGGTGTGGCCCTCAAAAAGTGTCACACAAGTATAGTGTAGCAGAGTTATTAACTCTAGCAGAGCAGGTATTTGCCAGTCAGGAAAGACAATGGCGCTAGGCTGCAGTAAAGCGTAGCTGGTTGCGTCTGATTTTTGTACGTTGTACACGCAGCACACACGTACACGCAGACCTTAGGACTGACACAGGCAGGCCAAATATAATTTCTTTTCCTTTTTGGCAAAGGGAAGGACCCACTGCGTATATTCAATGAACAATAACTTTTAGAACTGTAGTGTGGCCCTCAAAAAGTGTCACACAAGTATAGTGTAGCAGAGTTATTAACTCTAGCAGAGCAGGTATTTGCCAGTCAGGAAAGACAATGGCGCAAGCCTTCAGTAAAGCGTAGCTGGTTGCGTCTGATTTTTGTACGTTGTACACACAGCACACATGTACACGGAGACCTTAGGACTGACACAGGCAGGCCAAATATAATTTTTTTCCTTTTTAGCAAAGGGAAGACCCCACTGCGTGTATTCAATGAATAATAAATGTCTTCTGGCCCTGCCTACACAATTCTATCCCTGTAGTATTAATGCCGGGTGCAATGCTCTGCACAGCCGGTTTTGAGAAGAAAAAAAAAAATGCAACACTGCTAACAGCAGCCTGGACAGTACTGCACACGGATAGAAGTGGCCCTAGAAAGGACTGTTGGGGTTCTTGAAGCCTACACTAACTCCTAACACTCTCCCTGCCTAACCCCCACTTCTGTCCCTATTGCTGGGCGCAATGCTCTGCAGATCCAATTTTGGACAAAAAAAAATACTGTGCTAACACAGTACTGCACACTAGTAGATGTGGCCCTGAGAAGGGCCGTTGGGGTTCTTGAAGCCTACACTGACTCCTAACGCTCTCCCTACAGCAGCACCAGCAGCAGCACTTTCCCTCAGCTAAGTCACAAGGCATGTGTGGCGAGCCGCGGGAGGGGCCGATTTTTATACTCGGGTGACATCTGATCGCCCCAGCCACTCACTGCAGGGAGGTGGTATAGGGCTTGAACGTCACAGGGGGAAGTTGTAATGCCTTCCCTGTCTTTCAATTGGCCAGAAAAGCACGCTAACGTCTCAGAGAGGAAACTGAAAGTAACCGGAACACCGCGTGGTACTCGTTACGAGTAACGAGCATCCCGAACACCCTAATATTCGCACGAATATCAAGCTCGGACGAGTACGTTCGCTCATCTCTAGTGCCTACCCTAAACTAGATTTACCATTTATGGTTGAAGTGAACACTTTGGATTCAGCAGTGGAGGCAGTGTTGTCCCAGAGTTGATGATAAGCAGCTACTTCATCCATGTAGCTTTTTCACCAACTAAGGCCTTGTTCCCACGAGTGCTGTTTTAGCACAGTATAGGTGCGTAAAAAGATTGCGGCCATACTGCACTAAAGATTGGGTGAACAGGTGAATTCCAGCTATTTTAATAAGCCCCTTCAAACGATTGTAGGTGCGTGGTGCCTGTAATCCAGCTCCCATAGGAGTCTATGGAAAGCGTGCACCAAAGATAGGTCAGGTCCTATCTTTTCTCGCACCATGGATATTAGATGTGAGCGTTGTAGTCCACATCCTATCTTTGATTGGTTTGAGCTTTTTGCACATCTAAAATTCCTTCATGTGAACGCTTCTATAGGAAACCATTGGTTCCATTTGAAGCGCTCTTTTCACGTACCTATAATGTGCGAAAACAGCACGCATGTGAACGAGGCCTAATAGCTTATTCAGACGACCGTATTCGTCATCAGTATTTTGTGAGCCAAAACCAGGAGTGGAGAGAAAGTATAACGGAAAGATTCGCATTTCTTGCGTATTTTGGACCCACTCCTGGTTTTGGCTCACAAAATACTGATCTAAAATATGCCGTGTGAAGGAGCCCTAAATGTCACCCTTCAAAAGAAGCTATGCGCTCTGTCCATCGAATGATAAATTATTAAGCTGCTTTGTGGCCAAACCCAGTTGTTATTGCTCTATTTAAACTCTCAGCCTTGGTCTTCTTGTGCCTGAGGCTTATGTTTTATTTGGTGATTGTTAACACCATTAGGTCTCGTTCACATGAGCGCTGCTTTAGTACAGTATAGGTCTGTAAAAAGATTGCGGCTATACTGCACTAAAGATCACGTGAACGGGTTAATTCCAGCTATTTGAATAATCCCGTTCACATGATCAGAGGTGCGTGTAATCAGCCCCCATAGGAATCTATGGAAAGCACGCACGAAATATAGGCAGGTCCTATCTTTTCTCACACCACGGACCTTGCCCTATCTTTGATTGGTGCAAGCATTTACAGCGTCTAAAATACATTCATCTGAACAGTTCTATAGGAAACCATTGGTTCTTATAAAAGCGCTCTTTTCATGCGCGCCTCTAATACTCGAAATCAGCACTTGCGGGAACAAGGCTTGATTCCGATCTCCAATCCCTGTGTACTGAACTCTGACTTCAGCTGTCTCTCCCATTTCAGAACCAACACCCAGCGTGAGGTCTACAATGATTTTGAAATGGGAAGTTCCTATAATTGCAATGTTTTTGTATCCAGACATGTAGTTATCTTTAGTTGTTTGCAGTGATAGTTTACCCAATAAAATACAATATATTCAAGGGTAGGAGGTAATGATGTAATTACTACCCTTTATCACCAGCAGAATCCACAATGTTATATTCAGTGTAATTTATGCTGCGTTGTAGTAGTGAGATCATAAGATCCATTGTTCAATATTTTAAGGTTCAGCTTGATAATTGTTAACTTACATTTGCAAATGCAAGGAATAGTTTGAAATAAGAACCAATTACAACCTTAATTGTGATATCCATTGGGAAGCAAAATATGCTAAGCTATTCATTACAGTGAAATCTTCACTTAATGAAATATATTTAGCAGTGTGCAAAAAAGAAGTATTGCTTTATCTGAGAAGATGATAAAGTTTGAATGGACTAATAAAATATTTAACATTTAGGTGAATGCCCATGTCATGCATAATTTACAGAGCAGAACCACCCTTTTCATATTATTTATGATACAATATGTTTCTTTCAAGCTGATGAAGACCCCAGAGGGGGTTGAAACGCATTGTACTGTATGCTCTGTCCGATTTAATAAAGACCTTTGGATAGAATTCCTTGTGTCGGGAGCCTCCAGTTACAGTTCATCCAGCAGTGTTATTGGTGGGGTTTTCTATTTTAAATGATTTATGTTATGTTATGTTTCTTCCTAGCTCTATGCATGTATTAAACAAGTAGCGATATAATAAGATAGCCTTTAACTTGTGTTAACCTCTTAATGACAAAGACTGTTTGCGCCTTAATGACCAACTGATTTTTCATTTTTGTTCATCATTGCATTTATAGAACCATAACTTTTTATCTCTTCCGTCGACATAGCCATATGAGGGCTTGTTTTCTGCGGTACAAGTTGTATTTTTTAATGGGATCATTTTTGGGCATATATAAGCTATATAAATTTTTTTAGGGGGATAGGAAGAAATAAGAAATTCTGCCACTGTTTTTTGGATTTAATTTTTACGGTGTTCAGTGTGCAAAATAAATAATGTGGTAACGTTATTCTCTGTGTCAGCGCGGTACCAAGTTTATGTTTTGCTAATTTTATACACAAAAAAACAAAAAACTTTTTTAACGATTTGCTTTTGCGTCATCACATTCCAAGAGCCATAGCACTTTTATTTTTCCATCGATGGAGCTCTATGAGGGCTTGTTTTTTGTAGGATGAACTCTAGTCCTCATTTATCCAATTTTTCAGGAACATATAACATTTTGATTGCCTTTTATTCCATTTTTTCCTAAAGGAAAGATTAAGAAAATCTGCAATTTAGGCATGTTATAAATTTTTATTTTTAACGGAAATCACAGATGGCTAAATAGGTTCTGGCAAAAGCTCCAGTCAAAGAAAGGAGAACCTAAAACATAACCTTTATTAATATTGGATTAAAAATAACATAGCTGCACCTAACTACAATACACTAAACCCATAGACACAGGGTTAGTGTGATAATCAAATATCACCCACAGGTTATGGACGGTATATTGTATTGATGAATCTAAAGTGCCACTTCAGTGCCACTGAACTAAAGAAGTTCATACCCAGTGAGGTTGTTGCAGCAGTTGGCCTGTTCATTTAGAGTTAATGGTTAACAAAAAAACATCATGTTATTCCTATCTTTGAGTTTTTAAACTGTATCCTAAGGGCCCATTTACACGGCTGTAGACGTTTTAGGTATGCCTGCCGCCACCGTAAAAACGCATGAACGGCAAAGGGCCCAGCGCATGTATGCCGGGGGCTGCAATGCCATGGGTCCTGGGGAGACATTTCCCCTTCCCTCCCCCTCGCTGACTCACCTCCTCTCTCCTCCCCTCCGGCTGTTTGCAATGGGAAAGGGCGTGTCGGCGCAGAGCTAAGCTCCCGCTTCCTCCCCACCCCTTGCCTGCAGCCAACAATGGGAGGGGGCAGAGCAGGCGGAGCTTAGCTCTGCCCCATCCCGCACCCTTCCATTACAAACAGCGGCAAGGGGCGGAGAGGAGAAGAGAAGAGGGAGGGGTTTAGCAGTCACGTTGCTAAATTCCCTCCCACTTCCCTTCTCCGGCAGCTAGCATAGGCTCCCATAGGAATCTATGCAGCTGCAGCCACCCGCGTGAAGGTGCCCGACATCTATTCAGTGTTTCGACTGTCTTCTAATTTTTATCAGCTAGGATACTTACGTTCATTTCAGCTGGTAGCCAAAAGTAGGCACCACTGACGATGGGATATAAGCTACTCCGAGCAGTGCTATTGAACTACAACAAGCTTATATCCAGCGAGGTTGCTGCAGCAGTGGGCTTGCTAACTTAGGCCTCCTTCACACAAGAGATGTGTTTTCATGCATGTCGCATTGGGTAAAAAAATTGTGGCAACGCTGCATTACCACAATCTATTTCCAAAAGGAATTAGCATTTTCTCGTCCATTCACATGGCCACAAAGTGTAAAAAAGATGCTGCAGCGTTGGTTGGCAGAATAGCTCTATTTAGCTAAAATAGCTAAAGAAAGCCAGCTGTCTTCTTCAAGGAGCACCGGACCCAGGAAAACTCCCTCCCCCTCCCTTTATTTTTAGCTTTCATAGAAATTTATTTGAGCTCCCTGCGATTTTCGTCAAAAGATAGACCATGGCCTATCTTTTTACGGTGCAAGGAAAAATTGCGGTGATTTGGTGATTTTCAGCCACATTCGCCCATTTGAATGAATGCTATTTTCCGGCAACGTTTTTTCGCGGCTAATAGCTGTGAGGAAACACTTGTGTGAATAGGGCCATAGGGTTAATGCTAAACAAAAGCCAACATGGCATACCTATCTTTCCCAGCAACTGGCACCTCAACTATAACTATGTGCTTTAAGGGCTAATAAGCCACATTCATCACTCTGTGTGCATAGTAGAGAAAGATGATCCTGTGCATTACTGGAGCCGTATGTTTCATCTGACCAACTGACTAATAATTGTGTTCTGGTGGTGTTGTGAGAAACATTGAAAAAATCAGAGTTTCTTTCAGTCACATAGTGTGAGTGGTTCTTTACATTCATCAATACACTATACCGTCCATGACCTGTGGGTGAAATTTGATTATCACACTAAGCCTGTGTCTATGGGTTTAGTGTATTGTAGTTTAGTGCAGCTACGTGTTCTTCTTTTTTAATCCAACATTAAAAAAGGTCACGTTTTAGGATCTCGTTTGTGTGTCTATTTTTAATGGCATTCACCATGCCGTATAAATATGTTAAATTAATTCTACAGACCAGTTTAATTCTATCAATACCAAATTGATGTTTTTTTTTCACACTTCTTAAAAAAATGCATTTTTGTTTTAAGTTGAAAATAGCTTTAATGAGTTTTTTGTTGTTTTTTTAATTATGCTTATTATAATCTTAGTTAAAAAAAAGTTCTGAAACTTTGTAGTTGTCTTGCTGACTACTGAGCCTTGTAATAGGCTAACCCTTCTGTTCTTTATAAATCCCTTTACAGCAGTTATCTCCTTAATAGATTACCTGTCGGGCAAACGATGCCTGACACTTGTCCCCACACATACTCACTCTCATGCTGTTGCACAGGAGCGAGTATTGTTGGATCGCCGGAGGGCGGCTGGAGGAGATTTCTCTCCTTGCGCTGCCCCGCCCCACTCCATTGATTTAACACAGCAGGCGCTCAGTACTGAACGGCTGCTATTTACACTGAACAATCATCGTTCAAGATTTTACGGCAGCTTAAATGATAAGCGATGATCTGAACGAAAATCGTTCAGTGTAAACAGCAGCTGTTCAGTACTGAACGTCTGCTGTGTTATGTCAATGGAGAGGGGTGGGGGAGAGTGAGGAGAGAAATCTCCTCCAGCCTCCCTGGCCCCTTGCTGGCCGCTCTGTGAGCAAGCCAGCGATACTCGCTTTTGTGTAACAGCACAGGAGAGAGTATGTGCAGGGGTGAGCGTCAGGCATTGTTTGCCCGACAGTCGTTCCATGTAAATGGGGCTTAACTCCTAAATAGAGATAACACAGGATCCATCATTCACAATAGGTTATAGTCACAACTCACCTGCTCATCCTTTTTGCAGTGACCTCTTCACAGATCAGGACCATACCCACACTCTGCCATAAAAGTCAATGAGTCACCTCCAGTCTACAGGATTTTGTTGTCCATATGGTGGCTATAAAGCATATCTCTACTGTTGAAAGCAAGATAGCCACCCACATAATCCTGTACAGAAATTATAATTTAAAAAAATCTGAAAACCATCAACAAATAAAAACAGATACTGTGCCACTATCTAGATTTGATTAATAAATAATCTAGGTGATACTTTCCCTTTAAAAGAACAGATATGACTGTTTTGTCCTTCCCTTTGTTCTTTCCTTGACAGCAGTTCTCAGTGCTAGTACTACATCCTCCTGTCATGTGCCATATAAGATACAGTATGTACTCTGCCTCACTGACAGGTATGCCATTAGTTACAAGTGTCATCTGTCTAATTAAGATTGTACAGGAAAATCTAATAACATAAAGAGCATTTCCAGTCAAAGCTTAAACATGACCATATAATAGCTGCTTGGAGGTTAAACAGTAATTACATTAGCTGTACTCATGACTTTTCTATTTAGTTGTGAAGCCTAATTTACTAAAAAAAACAGAAATCTAAATAGCAGAAACAGGTACCCCATGACAAAAATAGTGTATTACGGGAGCAGTCACGATTTCTGTGATGCTCTGAGTTTGGGTCAGCAGACCTGCGATTCAGCAGGGACACTCATCTGTATTAGGCTTCATGTCCAGTGGCGGGATCTCACCCTGCCAGTCCGCGGCATGAGGACATTACTTACCAGTCCAGTTGCATACGGGTCGTCCGTCGTATACTCCGTGCATGTGGGCCGGCACGCCCCCCACACATGCGCAGTGGAGATTTTTTTTTCAAATCTCCTGCCTTCCCGCGGGATCAGCAGCACACCAGAAGTGACAGTTCCAGATGTGCCACAGATGAGACGGCTTCCATTAAAGGATCCACAGCAAAACAGAGCATGCTGCGATTAGCTTTCCGGACCGGCAGGTCTGGAAAACAAACCCTCATGCTTTAATTAAGCTGCGGGTGCGCATGATTGTCTATGGGCGGCTTGAATTCCGGATCATCCGTGCGGGTGCCCCGCGCGAATCACGGAATTCAAACATGACATGACATGAGCCGCTACGGATACATAAATGCACCTGTAACATGTTTATGTGAAGCTGGTTTTAAAAGTGTTTGTCCAGAACATGAGAATTTACTGCTATTTTTGCGGTCCTATTAAAAAGTCTATAGAGAAAACACCCGGAAAAAAAGACCATATCAGGACATGCTGAGTTTTGATAAAAACGCCACTGGCCAAAAAACTTTACTGTAAGAACTAAAAAGCTATGTTGTAGATATTCTGATATGTCACTCCAGACTTTTAACTAACATCTGGCTGTAGTAGTTTTATCCAAATGCTGATGAAAACGTGTGGAAATGCTGTATGCGATTCCAACCTATCAATGGCCATCAGTCTGAATAAACATGAGTAGACTAAACCCCCGTGCGCATCATTTCCATGAGATTCGTTCTCCCCTGTGTATTTTTGATCAAAAGGAGGATTGTATCTAAGAAGATGTTCGGGAGAATGGATTTCCTGAACTTGATGTGCAAGGGGGCCCTAGTTACTGATGTCTTCATCTCAAGGAAGAAAAGCGCAGAATTGAAAGCAAAGAAAAGGCAGAGACTGGGCATACCTTTCTCTATCTCTTTCACCTCCATTTACCGTATTTTTGTAAGATAACCTTAGGTGCAAGCCTCTTTGAATTTGTTGTTTTTCTCCTGATTTGGGCCATATTGTATTCTCTAAACTAACATGCTCACACTTTGTGTTTTTAAACTGTTATTTACCCTTTGATAGGGAAATCTTTTTGGCTGGTGCTTTACAATAGAAAACAGTTCTAGAGACATTTGACGGAATTGCGTATAAGAAAGAATATAATAATCATAGCAAAATCTGCCTGTGTATTTTGTCTTTTTTCTATCTTTCTGTAATAAGCTGCTGTCACACAGTCATTTCTTCACAAATGCTACATTTTTGTCAGTTTTGACACAGTAACTTTTTTGTAGCAAAAAAACACTGCATCCAGGTGCTTGACGTAGGTGTGCGTCCATTGTGTCTTTTCAAAATCACAGTATGCTCTGGGTCTGGCTTTTGTTCATGGGTTTTCACATAGGCTTTTCTGCATGCAATTTTTCTTTTCCATAAGGCCAAAAGTCATGACCATCTGAAGCATTTGTTTCCAATGCATCCGTTCAGATGGGCGATTTTCCGGCACGTAAAAAGCAGCTGATCGGAAAAGATAGCACATTCAGTGCGCATTCCAGCCAGCCAATTTTACTCGCAGCAGGAAAAGAGAGGACCTTTTCTATCTTTTTGCCAGAATATGCAGATCGTTCCCATAAACTCCTATGGGAGCCTATGAGAGAGGTCGGAAAGGGGAAGAGGGAGGGAGGCGGGAGGGAGTTTAGACGCGACTCGCATTGCTAAAGTCCCTCCCCTTGTTGGCAGCTCCCATAAGCTGGGGAGAGAGGGGAGGGAAATAAGCATTGCAAGCGCTGCTAAAGACCCTCCCCTCCCTTTGCAGGTAGTTCCCATAGGCTTCTATTGCCGCGATCAGCTGGTAAAGAGACGGGGAGAGACTTTAGCAGAGCTAAGGTCTCTCCCCCTGGCCCACGGAATTCCTGGCTGTGGCATATATACACCGCAGCCCGGCCATCTGAATGGGCGAGAAAATAGGAGATTTAGCGTTGACTTGGAGATGCACAAATCTGGCACGAATATGAATACCATTCTTTTGAATTGGGTCATACGCATGAGCGAAAAAATTGTGGCATGTCCTATCTTAGGGCATTCCCTCAGAGCGCCTTGCATCATGGCTCATTATTTTCAATGGGGCCAGCACAGCATTGCATAGTGTGTGAGGTGCACGCAAGTGCGATGCGAGGTTTATCTATGGAAAACAAGAAAATCAGAAGTGGTTTTAACACAAAAATGCCATGCAATCCACAGGGACATCATATGATGGCGAGCACGATATGAGGCCCGATATTGAACTCGCCCATGTGAAATTAGCCTAAGGCTAACTTCACACAGGCAAGCACGATATGGGGCTGTGAATCCCAACCCCATAACACGCTCGCCATCCATGTGAAATCCTCAGGGATGTGAGGCATCTTCATGGTGCGATACTTTCACGACAGGCCGTGTGATGGGAGAGCGCAAACAAGATAGGACATGGCGCAATTTGAATCCCACATCGCATCGTAGTGCCATGTGGGAAAAAATTGCTCATGTGTATGACACATTCAAAAGAATGGGATTCATATTTGTGTAAGATTTGTGCGTCTCACAACGCACAAATCTCATGGAATTTTCTCGCTTGTGTGAAGCCAGCCTAAGTGCTAACATGCAGATTTTGACACAGATTTGAAAGTGGCTTAAATCTGCTTCAAGTACACGTTAGATGTGCAGATTTGGCAGAATATTCTGCTGCATGTTGCAGAATGCTCCCGTACATGTGAAAGTATCCTAATATTCGTGTAGTTACTACCTTTTCCATTTTATTATTTAGATCATTTCATCACAAAATATATCCTCACACAGTCAGACACAGTTTTAGATGCATTTCACATACATTTTTCATTTAGTACATGACCACCTCTCCTAATGATAAAAATAATTCATTAAAAATAGGTAGGACACCTCCTGAGCATCTGCAAGTGATTATTAATAACTAACAAGATCTGCCTCTTTTACGCATACTGAAGACACAAGCAGATGGCAAATGTAGGAAGAAAAGTTTAAAATTAAGTTTAGTGATAATTTTATAGACAAGTAGAGCAATTCATTTATTTGTAGAGAGGAGAAGACCTGTATGAGGCAAAGAATCTTCCAATGATATAAGTTGCGTAGATATTTCTACTGTAAAATTGGCTAAATTTGTCATTTTAACTTTTTGGCTGTTGTGGGACTCCAGATAATAAACAGTCACATCACAAGCAATCATACCATCAGACAAGCTAAGGATCTGTAAACATTGAGCCCATGCCTACCATGCAGTGTATATATTCAGGACATACAGTTTATGTCCAACAGAGGTTTCTGATACATCCCATACAGTGACATCTGTCACCCATAGGGATCCATTGTAAAAACATAAAAATACCTAGTGTATATTTTTTTGACTTGGCCCTCTGTATAGGAAAGCCCAGTTTGCTGCAGTTTAGTATACTGTTGAAATGATCTGATAATGCATACCAGCCAGACAATGAATGGTGTCTTATGAAAATATTAGCGTGTATGCTGGGAACTTCTAATCAGGTAAAGAGAAACTCTAGCAGACAAATGAAATAATTCCAGATCGCCTCTTGTAAGCTAGCCCTCATCTCTAACATGAGTTTTAGAAGAGAATAAACCAGGTTCTCTCTGCCATCTTGTAGAAATCGCTGTCTGCAGGAAGTGGTCTGGTAATGTCTCTTGATCCTTTATTCGAGTATCATGTAGGAATCTTATCTATTAGAAGTAGAGATGAGCGAACGTACTCGTCCGAGCTTGATACTCGTTCGAGTATTAGCGTGTTCGAGATGCTCGTTACTAGAGGCGAGCACCACGCGATGTTCGAGTTACTTTCACTTTCATCTCTGAGACGTTAGCACGCTTTTCTGGCCAATAGAAAGACAGGGAAGGCATTACAACTTCCCCCTGCGACGTTCAAGCCCTATACCACCCCCCTGCAGTGAGTGGCTGGCGAGATCAGATGCATTCTGACATAGTTCAGGGAAAGTGCTGTCTTGCTGGAGCTGCTATAGGGAGAGTGTTAGGAGTTATTTTAGGCTTCAAGAACCCCAACGGTCCTTCTTAGGGCCACATCTAACCGTGTGCAGTAGTGTGGAGGCTGCTTTTTGCAGTGTTGCACTTTTTTTTTTTTGTATATCGGCCGTGCAGAGCATTGCGTCCTGCAGTAATTTTACATTGTCCAGGGCCAGTAGTGGTGAGGCAGGGACAGAAGACATATTTAGTGTATATAGGCAGTGGGCCTTTCCAAAAACATTTGGGAAAAAAAATCTATTTGGGCTGCCTGTGACCGTCCTCAGTGTACTGGGTCTCTGCTGGGGGTAGTTGTCCTAATTCATACGCAGCCAGCTAAGTGTTACAGCAGGCTTGCACAAAATTCTTTCCTGGCTCTGTGTTGCCTGTTACATCACCGCTGTATTCCTGTCCACAGTGAAACAGTCTGCAGTAATTTTACATTGTCCAGGGCCAGTAGTGGTGAGGCAGGGACAGAAGACATATTTAGTGTATATAGGCAGTGGGCCTTTCCAAAAACATTTGGGAAAAAAAATCTATTTGGGCTGCCTGTGACCGTCCTCAGTGTACTGGGTCTCTGCTGGGGGTAGCTGTCCTAATTCATACGCAGCCAGCTAAGTGATACAGCAGGCTTGCGCAAAATTCTTTCCTGGCTCTCCTGTGCGTTCCGTAAGCGAAGTCAGCCTCCAACCACAGGCCAATAAGTGGCACATTTAATTGCAGCGTTCTGTTTCTGCACTACTGGTAATACACCATGCTGAGGGGTAGGGGTAGGCCTAGAGGACGTGGACGCCGCCGAGGACGCTGAGGCCCAAGTCAGGGTGTGGGCACAGGCCGAGCTCCTGATCCAGGTGTATCGCAGCCGACTGCTACGGGATTAGGAGAGAGGCACGTTTCTGGCGTCCCCACATTCATCTCACAATTAATGGGTCCACGCGGTAGACCTTTATTAGAAAATGAGCAGTGTGAGCAGGTCCTGTCGTGGATGGCAGAAAGTGCATCCAGCAATCTATCGACCACCCAGACTTCTGCGCCGTCCACTGCTACAACTCTGAATCCTCTGGCTACTGCTCCTCCTTCCTCCCAGCCTCCTCACTCCATTACAATGACACATTCTGAGGAGCAGGCAGACTCCCAGGAACAGTTCTCGGGCCCCTGCCCAAAATGGGCAGCAATGGTTTCTCTCCCACTGGAGGAGTTTGTCGTGACCGATGCTCAACCTTTGGAAAGTTCCCAGGGTCTGGGGGATGAGGCTGGGGACTTCCGGCAACTATCTCAAGAGCTTTCAGTGGGTGAGGAGGACGATGACGATGAGACACAGTTGTCTATCACTCAGGTAGTAGTAATTGGAGTAAGTCCGAGGGAGGAGCGCACAGAAGATTCGGAGGAAGAGCAGCAGGACGATGAGGTGACTGACCCCACCTGGTTTGCAACGCCTACTGAGGACAGGTCTTCAGAGGGGGAGGCAAGGGCAGCAGCAGGGCAGGTTGGAAGAGGCAGTGCGGTGGCCAGGGGTAGAGGCAGGGCCAGACCGAATAATCCACCAACTGTTTCCCAAAGCGCCCCCTCGCGCCATGCCACCCTGCAGAGGCCGAGGTGCTCAAAGGTCTGGCAGTTTTTCACTGAGAGTGCAGACGACCGACGAACAGTGGTGTGCAACCTTTGTCGCGCCAAGATCAGCCGGGGAGCCACCACCACCAGCCTCACCACCACCAGCATGCGCAGGCATATGATGGCCAAGCACCCCACAAGGTGGGACGAAGGCCGTTCACCGCCTCCGGTTTGCACCGCTGCCTCTCCCCCTGTGCCCCAACCTGCCACTGAGATCCAACCCCCTCTCAGGACACAGGCACTACCGTCTCCTAGCCTGCACCCACACCCTCACCTCCGCTGTCCTCGGACCCATCCACCAATGTCTGTCAGCGCACCGTCCAGCCGTTGCTAGCGCAAGTGTTGGAGCGCAAGCACAAGTACGCCGCCACGCACCCGCACGCTCAAGCATTAAACGTGCACATAGCCAAATTTATCAGCCTGGAGATGCTGCCGTATAGGGTTGTGGAAACGGAGGCTTTCAAAGGTATGATGGCGGCGGCGGCCCCGCGCTACTCAGTTCCCAGTCGCCACTACTTTTCCCGATGTGCCGTCCCAGCCCTGCACGACCACGTTTCCCGCAACATTGTACGCGCCCTCACCAATGCGGTTACTGCCAAGGTCCACTTAACAACGGACATGTGGACAAGCACAGGCGGGCAGGGCCACTATATCTCCCTGACGGCACATTGGGTGAATTTAGTGGAGGCTGGGACAGAGTCAGAGTCTGGGACCGCTCACGTCCTACCCACCCCCAGAATTGCGGGCCCCAGCTCGGTGGTGGTATCTGCGGCAGTGTATGCTTCCTCCACTAAACCACCCTCCTCCTCCTTCGCAACCTCTGTCCCCCAATCAAGATGTGTCAGCAGCAGCACGTCGGCAGCAGTCAGTGTCGCGCGGCGTGGCAGCACAGCGGTGGGCAAGCGTCAGCAGGCCGTACTAAAACTACTCAGCTTAGGAGATAAGAGGCACACAGCCCACGAACTGCTGCAGGGTCTGACAGAGCAGACCGACCGCTGGCTTGAGCCGCTAAGCCTCCAACCGGGCATGGTCGTGTGTGACAACGGCCGTAACCTGGTGGCGGCTCTGCAGCTCGGCAGCCTCACGCACGTGCCATGCCTGGCCCACGTCTTTAATTTGGTGGTTCAGCGCTTTCTCAAAAGCTACCCACGCTTCTCAGGCCTGCTCGGAAAGGTGCGCCGGCTCTGCGCACATTTCCGCAAGTCCCACGCGGACGCTGCCACCCTGCGCACCCTGCAACATCGGTTTAATCTGCCAGTGCACCGACTGCTGTGCGACGTGCCCACACAGTGGAACTCTACGCTCCACATGTTGGCCAGGCTCTATGAGCAGCGTAGAGCTATAGTGGAATACCAACTCCAACATGGGCGGCGCAGTGGGAGTCAGCCTCCTCAATTCTTTACAGAAGAGTGGGCCTGGTTGGCAGACATCTGCCAGGTCCTTGGAAACTTTGAGGAGTCTACCCAGATGGTGAGCGGGGATGCTGCAATCATTAGCGTCACCATTCCTCTGCTATGCCTCTTGAGAAGTTCCCTGCAAAGCATAAAGGCAGACGCTTTGCGCTCGGAAACAGAGCCGGGGGAAGACAGTATGTCGCTGGATAGTCAGAGCACCCTCCTGTCTATATCTCAGCGCATTGAGGAAGTGGAGGAGAAGCATGAGGAGGATGAGGAGGAGAGGGAAGAGACAGCTTGGCCCACTGCTGAGGGTACCCATGCTGCTTGCCTGTCATCCTTTCAGCGTGTATGGCCTGAGGAGGAGGAGGAGGATCCTGAAAGTGATCTTCCTAGTGAGGACAGCCATGTGTTGCGTACAGGTACCCTGGCACACATGGCGGACTTCATGTTAGGATGCCTTTCTCGTGACCCTCGCGTTACACGCATTCTGGCCACTATGGATTACTGGGTGTACACACTGCTCGACCCACAGTATAAGGAGAACCTTTCCACTCTGATACCCGAAGAGGAAAGGGGTTCGAGAGTGATGCTATACCACAGGACCCTGGCGGACAAGCTGATGGTAAAATTCCCATCCGACAGCGCTAGTGGCAGAAGGCGCAGTTCCGAAGGCCAGGTAGCAGGGGAGGCGCGGAGATCAGGCAGCATGTACAGCACAGGCAGGGGAACACTCTCTAAGGCCTTTGACAGCTTTCTGGCTCCCCAGCAAGACTGTGTCACCGCTCCCCAGTCAAGGCTGAGTCGGCGGGAGCACTGTAAAAGGATGGTGAGGGAGTACGTAGCCAATCGCACGACCGTCCTCCATGACGCCTCTGCCCCCTACAACTACTGGGTGTCGAAGCTGGACACGTGGCCTGAACTCGCGCTGTATGCCCTGGAGGTGCTTGCTTGTCCTGCGGCTAGCGTCTTGTCAGAGAGGGTGTTTAGTGCGGCTGGGGGAATCATCACAGATAAGTGTACCCGCCTGTCAACCGACAGTGCCGACAGGCTTACACTCATCAAGATGAACAAAGCCTGGATTTCCCCAGACTTTTCTTCTCCACCAGCGGACAGCAGCGATACCTAAGCAATACGTAGGCTGCACCCGCGGATGGAAGCATCATTCTCTATCACCATCAAAAACGGGGACATTTTTGTTTCATCAATCTGTGTATTATATTCATCCTCCTCCTCCTGCTCCTCCTCCTGAAACCTCACGTAATCACGCCGAACGGGCAATTTTTCTTAGGCCCACAAGGCTCAGTCATATAATTTTTCTAAACAATTTTTCTACGTTTCAATGCTCATTAAAGCGTTGAAACTTGCACCTGAACCAATTTTTATTTTAACTGGGCTGCCTCCAGGCCTAGTTACAAATTAAGCCACATTAACCAAAGCGATTAATGGGTTTCACCTGCCCTCTTGGTTGGGCATGGGCAATTAGTACTGTTGGTACACCAATTTTTTGGGGCCCTCACCTACACTGTAATCCAATTAATTTTTAGCCCACCTGCATTAAAGCTGACGTTACCTCAGCTGTGCTGGGCAGTGCAATGGGATATATTTATGTACCGCTGGTGGGTTCCAGGGAGCCACCCATGCTGTGAGTGCACACGGAATTCCCATTGCGGAGTTGTACCTGCCTGTGACTATTTATAAAAAACCGCGGTCTGACTGGGGCATGCAGACACCTTGACAGAATGAATAGTGTGTGGCACATAGGTTCCCCATTGCTATGCCCACGTGTGCAGCTCCTGATGGCGGTGGCACAGGATTATATTTCTCATTGCTTCTGTACAGCATTGTGGGCTATCGCCCCGCCCCTTTTAAAGAGGGTCGCTGCCTAGCCGTGCCAACCCTCTGCAGTGTGTGCCTGCGGTTCCTCCTCATGGCAGACGCACTTATAAATAGACATGGTGTGGCATGAGGGCAGCTGAAGGCTGCGCAGGGACACTTTGGTGTGCGCTGTGGACACTGCGTCGTGCGCGGGGGGGGGGGGGGTTTGGCAGCATGTAACCCAGGAAAAGTGGCAGCGGAGTGTCATGCAGGCAGTGATTGTGCCCACTCTTGCCGCTATTGTGGCTTAACCCCTTCCCGCTGCAGGGCGTAAGTTTACGTCCTGGCAGCCTGGTACTTCCCGCAACAGGGCGTAAACTTACGTCCTGGAGATAGCGCGGGATCACATATGATCTCGTGCTATCCTGCAGCCGGAGCCGGCTGTCAGTCACAGCAGGCGTCCCGCTGCAACAGCGGGGGGGCATCGGAGTTGCGCCCCCACTGTTAACCCCTTCCCTGCCGCGATCTAAGTAGATCGCGGCAGGGAAAGAGTTCACAGAGGGAGCGCGGCTCCTTCTGTGTCTCCGGCCGGAAAACGCGATCTCATCGCGAGAGCCCGGCCTGTCACCATGGCAACAGGATGCCAGACACTGGCGTCCTGTATTGCCTATGCCTAGGATCGCTGTATAAGCGATAAGGCATGGGAGAGCAGTAGCTCTGCCATGCCTTATAACAGTGATCATCAGGGCAGTGATTAAAGTCCCTCAGAGGGACTCAAATAGTGTAAAAAAAAAAAAGATTAAAAAAATGAATTAAAAAAAAGAGTAAAAAAACACATTTTTTTATGCTTTTTCTCAGATTAGCATAAAAAAAAGGTAAAAAAATAAATAAATCCCACATATTTGGTATTGTCGCGTCCATAACGACGCGTACAATAAGTTGCACATGCTTTTGACTGTGCACGGAAAAAAACGCTAAAAAAAACACTAAAAAACTGAGGCAAAAACGCAATAAAAGTGATCAAAAAAGCCATATGTACCCCAAAATGGTACCAATAAAATCTACAGCTTGTCTCGCAAAAAATAAGCCCTCTTAGAGTGCCGTACATCAAAAAATAAAAAAGTTACAGGACTTTGAATGCAGCGATTTAGAAAAAAGAAAGATTTCCAAGAAAAAGGGTTTTTATTGCAGAAAAGTGGGAAAACCTAAAAAAAAATGTAAGAATTTTGGTATCGTTGTAACCGTACCGACCCGCAGAAAAAATGGAATGTCTCATTTATGCTGCATGATTAACAATGTAAAAAAAAAATAAAAAAATCTATGGCAGAATTGATGCGTTTTCTCTCCCTGCTATCATTAAAAAAAAAAAAAAAGTTTTACAATATAGTCTATGTACCGAAAAGTGGCACCAATAAAAACTACAGTTCGCCACGCAAAAAACAAGCCCTAATACGGCCGCGTCCACGGAAAAATAAAAAAGTTATGACTTTTGATAAACGGAGAAGAAAATCCGCCAAAAATTGTTGCGTCCTTAAGCTCAAAATAGGCCATGTCATGAAGGGGTTAATAGTGGGACCTGGGAATTTGAGATGCAGCCCAACATGTAGCCCCCCTTGTCTGCCCTATCCGTTGCTGTGTCGTTCCCATCACTTTCTTGAATTGCCCAGATTTTCACAAATGGAAACCTTAGCGAGCATCGGCGATATACAAAAATGCTCGAGTCGCCCATTGACTTCAATGGGGTTCGTTACTCGAAACGAACCCTCGAGCATCGCGATAATTTCGTCCCGAGTAACGAGCACCCGAACATTTTGGTGCTCGCTCATCTCTAATTAGAAGCTCATACTTACATAAATCATTCCTCATAGTGAGCAGGATGCTGACAAAGACACGGGGGAATTTATAAACAGTGTCATATCATACTCCGGTCTTAGGCCTCCCTCACACAGGCATTTTAGTACAGTGTTTAGTGCTGCCTTTTCAGCACTTTGCTAATCACTGTACAACACTCCCATTTCATTCAAAGTGCTTTGAAAGTGATGTATGTTCTATTTTTGTCTGTTTTCAGCTGAGTGCCGCCCATTGAAATGAATGGGTAGCGGTTTCAGTGCTGCTGAAAACGCAGAACAACTAAGTACAGCGTTTTTGACAGCACTAAATGCAACCCTAGCCAGAGGCGTAACTTGAAGCTCCTGGGCCCCAGTGCAAAACCTGTAACTGGGCCCCCAACTATAATGCTTTATTCATAGTACTGGGCTCCCTATATGGAGAAGGGAGGCCTTATGGGCCCCCTAAGCCTAGGTTCACACACGGCGGATTTGCTGCGTAAGTACTGCGTATTTTCCGGTGCGTATTTGCCGCAACCCAGACGCATCAGCGGCAAAACCGCATATACTGACTTAAATTTGTTGCGGTTTTATACGCGTATTTCATTGCGGTTTAACCGCATCAAAATCCGCCTCAAAGTAGCTGCAGAAAATACCGCTGCGGTATTTGCTATGTAGTCGCGTATTTTCTTGCAGATTTTGCTGCAGATTTCGACTGCTTCCTGTGATGTCATGATCCCTCCCCACAACTGGGAAGGAAGTGGGAACACCCTGTTCACTGACCCCTTGTTCAGGGAAAGCACAGCTAGGAAAGATGGAAAGTGGACAGAGAATTCGTCTTCGAAAATATTACAGGCGAAAGTATTTGATCTGTGTCCTGCTGATGCACGCCACAAAAACCAACAAGGTCAGCTATATACGTGAAATGCAAATGTGTGTTTAACTTGCTAAACTTGCGAATAGTGGGCTAATGTATTGCAGAAAATATGTTTCAGACCGGATGGGGATCCAGGCGGTATTGGGTTCATCCCCTGTTGCTGGAGCGGGGGACGAAGGGGCACTTTGTAAGCCTGTACCAAGATCTGAAAAAGTACGTATATTATTGCCCGAAATTTGCTTCGCTGCTACTGAAGCAGTAATGTTATTTCATCACTGTTTCGCTCTCTCTCTCTCTCTCTCTCTACCTCTGTTTGTGTCTCTGTATCTCTCTCCCTTCTTTTTCCCACTCTCTCTCTTTCCCTCCCTCTATCTCTCTCCTCTCTCTCTTTCCCTCGGTGTGTCCCTCTTTCTCTCCCTCTTTCTCACTGTTTTTTATATTTCTCTCCCTTCTTTTTCTCTCTTTCCCTCTCTACACCTTTCTGTATATCTCTCTCTCCCTATGTTTCCCTCTCTGTGTGTTTCTCTCTCTCACTCTCTCTTTCTGTGCCCACCGCACACACAGTCTCACACTGTCTCTTATGTATGTCTCTCTGTAGCCATCCGGAGAAGTTTGTGATGTTCTGCCGCCTGCCGCAGGAGGCTTTCGAGCGTCTTCTGGAGCTGGTACGCTGGGATCTGACATTTCAGAACACCCAAATGCGAAAGGCGATCACTGCAGAGGAAAGGCTGCTCATCACCCTTCGGTAAGTAACCAAAATATGTCTTTTGTAAGAATTACTTACTGATAGAGTGACTGGAGACAGGTTAAAATGGCATTGTACGCTGACATAGTATTGGCACGCACGTATCCGTCTGTGAGCGTGTTGAAACTTAGATCCCTTGCACAGTCCTCCATAACTCATTGCCATGTCTTGTTGATGTGCGTATGTGTGAGTCCTCGGCGTACTTTACCGGTGCATCAGTCAGCTTATGGAGTTGGTGGTTGTCATAGCAAACTGTAATATTTCATATAAATACCTTGCTTGGTAGCTAGTGCACCTGTACCCAATAATCTGACAACACAAGTACAAACCCCTGGCAACACGATCTCTGAGCCGAGTTGCCGTAGGTGACAACCCCCCCCCCCCCCAAAAAAAAACGCCGCCTTGCATCTGTCCCACTAAGCAACATTGAGTATTTGTATGGCGACGAAATATTAATTTTCATCAATTTTACTGGGCCCAAGTAGTGCAACGGTACGATGCAGATAAATGAAGAAAAAAGGGACAAATACTCTATGTTTCATTCAACATTGTTGTAATGGAATGCAGATAGCAAGGAAGTTCCAGGCACTTTGGCCAAATATTTCCATTATGAAAATGCTGAAAATGTAATCTGTTGATCTGTATGTGACATGCTACTTTAGTTCTTTTGATTTCACTAATCCTTTTCCCCTTTTTCTCTGCTTCCTTTTCAGCTTCTTGGCCACAGGAGAGAGCTATGCATCCCTGCATCTCCAATTTCGTGTTGGTAAATCGACCATCACTGAAATTGTGAGGTGCACATGCAGCATCATCTGGCAGAAGTTGCAGCCCATCGTGATGCCTTCACCATCCGAGGAGACTTGGCAACGTGTTGCAGCAGGCTTTCAAACTGTTGCCAAATTTCCTAACTGCATAGGCGCAGTTGATGGCAAACATGTCCGTGTGCTTCAGCCACCGCACTCCGGCTCTAAGTTTTATAACTACAAGAAATTTTTCTCTGTAGTCCTGATGGCGGTGGCTGATGCACATTCTAAATTTGTTTGCATCGATGTCGGCGCCTATGGTAGTACTGGGGATTCTCGGGTGCTGCGAACATCACAGATTGGGATGCAAATTCTCCGAGATGGCGTGTCGCTCCCAGACCCACAACCTTTGCCGGGAACCACACATCCAGTCCCCTTCGTGATGGTATCGGATGAGGCGTTCCCGTTGATGCCGAACCTGTTGCGCCCATACCCGCGAAGAGGACTGAATGCCCGGAAAAGGATTTTTAATTATAGGCTGAGCCGGGCACGTCGAGTGGTTGAATGTGCCTTCGGGATTATGGTTAGTCAGTGGAGGGTTCTAGGGACTACCCTAATGGTAGACCCTACCACAGTTGATGACCTTGTCAAGGCATGTTGTGTTCTTCACAACTACCTCCGGGAATATCGTCCCGAGGTAGATGTGGAAGAACTGCACCCTGCCTTTGACACGGTCATCAACTGGGGTGCTGGACCTCCTGCTGCAACCGCTGTGCAGGTACGAGAACACTTCACTGACTACTTCCATAGTCCCGAAGGCGCCGTGCCATGGCAGTACTCTTGTGTGGGTGGTGTGCAGCCCTAATCGCAGTTTGATCCCCCGGCCACCAGCTTCAGAAGAACCATGAAGACAAAATGCCAGAAAAATTGTTTATTTGCGGCATGACATGCCAAACATTGACATAAAAAAAAACCTGTTTCTAGTGCTAATGCACTGCATTTTCAAGTTATTACAAATTAAAAACAAAGTTAATTGGCAGAACTGTTTCGTCTTTCTTTTGGGCTTTATTTTAGCAGAGTTGGGCCACCACTATGAGAAGTGAGCAAGAGAGTCTGAAGTAAGGGAACAAATATAAACTAAATTCAACCAGACGCACGACTCACATCTCCTGTTTTGGGTATCTGCGGGCTGAAATCCCAACGTTTACATTTATTAAGAACAAATTAAAAAAAACATTTACGAATGACAGAAACTTTTGCATTACCCCAACCTTGGAGGACAGCCAACCAGCTAGCAGCCAGTCAATATGTGTTAAGTAAAGGCACTTTTTCGGGAGAATGTACTTAGACGATACCTTCTTTTTTTTTTCTTTCCAACATAATGCAGTCAGTAACGCAAGAAAGAAAAAAAGGAATGTGTTACATTTTGACGCGTTGCAGCCGCAAATCCTGCCCTGAACAATCAGACAGGGTTGCAAGGTCACCAGGCAATCCCATGCAGTGTAACACACGATAACGGCTCTTGAGAACATGCAAACGGCACCTATCAATTACACGACATTGCAGTGATCCGACAATGACTGAGGGGTCACTGAAGTGCCGTATAATTCCTGTATGTTACTTCACTTCTTTGCACACCGGCCGGTGGTGAATTGAATACTGAGGTAGGGTTTTGGGATGTTTGTGGCAAAGGGCTGTTCATGAGTGACATGAACGAGTGTTGTGATGGTGAACCGCTCGTCATGTTCTCCGTGAAACCACTGTCGTGTGAAACATACTGTATCGGATAGCCTGGTGACCTTGCAACCCTGTCTGATTGTTCAGGGCAGGATTGTGAAGGAAACAAGGTTCGTGAGGACGGGGGGTTGGCAGCAAATGCAGCATTTTTCATTGCCTGTATAATATCGCTAGAGTCAGCGATAGGGCGTGGAGACGCAAAGACCTCTAGAGCAGCATAAATAACTGGCGATATAGCCCATTGACGCTCAGCCGACAACTCACGGATGCGTGCCGCCACTGCCGCACCCATCGTATCCCATTGGTCTTCCTTGTCAGCTTGGCGCAACAGTGCCATTGCTTCTTCGGCTGCATCAAGCTCTTTTTTTTTTTACGTCCGCGGGTAACGTTACGTACGGCCGACTCACAACTGGGCTCCCTGTGTGTCCCTCGCCTGCTAGCCACCGCTGATTGTCCCGACGCTTCATTGCTAACGCATATTGTGTCTGAATCAGGTGCACTGAGTCGGCTGTCGTCCAAGGTTGGGGTACCTGCATTTATTTCAATATCTGCAGACAATTCTGTGTCCGGCTGGCCCGTTTCTTTGGATGTTTCTTGCATCGTGGGTTGCGATGGCTGCACGTTACCGCTGGTTCTGTGAAACATAAAACAACAATTATGTAGAGGAGGACAACAATATTACAGCGGTTGTCCCGTAAAAGCAAAAGGGGTTATACACTTCTGTATGTCCATATTAATGCACTTTGTAATATACATCGTGCATTAATATGGCCATACACAAGTATATTAGCCCACTTGCTTGGACAGGACAACCAGTTTTGAGTGAGGGTGTGGCGCTACAACTTACGGTCGCAGTTTTTTGCTGGTTCATATAAACGCCAGCTCGTCAGCATATGGACATTTCTTTTTTGAGGGAGAAGAGCCACTCTTTTCGCACTCCTTTTCATGCTTTTTGTAGCGATCGCGGACAGACCGCCATCGATTTTTCACATCTTTCACTGCAAGGTAAAGAAAAATGTTACATACACGGTCATTCTATTTTACCTTTCTTCTTTCTCTCCTTTTTTCTGCAAGGAACAATGCAGGTAAATCAGACACATCATCGCTGCAATAGCAAGCGAATCAGCAATTTAGGTACATATGAATGTAAACTTACATATCTCATTTTGACGGGCAGCAGTGGCGGAGTCCCAATCCGGATACATCCCCGAGCACACTGATAACCATGCGTCCGCCTTCACATCCCTGTCACTGTAGCCCTCGTCGGCTGTGTCCCAGATTTGGGGCTTACTTTCAACCTACAACAAAAGGGATATAAGCACATGAAGTCGAGCAGAACGTCACTTCACATGAGTGTCCATTCCGCGTAGTGTTGAAACGCCAAATTGACACTGTGTTAAGCGACCAAAGGCCAATCCAAAAGGCGGCTTGGTGAATGCCTCATGTGGTCTGGATGCTGGCGCCATTCCGTATTTGTGGACGTGCTTCTCAGAGATGTGGACACAAATTACACTCACCCGTCGCCACCTTCAGATCTGTGACAAAGGATGAAAGACGTGGTTAACTCACCAGCATAATCATTCTTAAGACATTAATCCCCATGCGCTGGTACCACGCCATCTCTTCTGGTGGATTATTATGAACTTGCTGCCTGAAAAAAAAAAAAAGGTTTGCAGAACCATAACCTGCAGCACTGGCTGTGAGATGAATCTGGGAATGAGTGTACGACACGCATAAGTTTACCTTCGGCCGTTGGTATCATCATAGTGTTGGGGCTCCGTTGCTGTTAGTAGTGGTGTCGGCATCGGTGGTTGCATGAGTGCCGCCTGTAGCGGTAGTTGCTGGTGGGACACCTGTAGCGATAGGTGGTGGCAGGGGGGCCGCCTGCAACGGTGTGTGTAGGGGGCACGTCTGTGGCGCTGATGGCAGGGGTGCCGCCAGAAGCAGTGGTGGCAGGGGTGCCGCCTACAGCGGTGGGTGGAGGGGTGCCGACTGCAGCGGCGCCGACTGCAGGAGCGGTTGCAGGGGCCCGCCAGTAGCGGCGGTGGCATGTGGCCCGCCAGTAGCGGTGGTGGCGGGGGTGGCAGGGGTGCCGCCTGTAGCGGTGGTGGGAGCGGGGCCCGCCAGAAGCGGTGGTGGTAGGGGGCCCGCCAGAAGCGGTGGTGGTAGGGGGCCCGCCAGAAGCGGTGGTGGCAGCGGGGCCCGCCAGAAGCAGTGGTGGCAGCGGGGCCCGCCAGAAGCGGTGGTGGTAGGGGGCCCGCCAGAAGCGGTGGTGGTAGGGGGCCCGCCAGAAGCGGTGGTGGTAGGGGGCCCGCCAGAAGCGGTGGTGGTAGGGGGCCCGCCAGAAGCGGTGGTGGTAGGGGGCCCGCCAGAAGCGGTGGTGGCAGCGGGGCCCGCCAGTAGCGGTGGTGGTAGGGGGCCCGCCAGTAGCGGTGGTGGTAGGGGGCCCACCAGTAGCGGTGGTGGTAGCGGCCCCGCCAGTAGCGGTGGTGGTAGGGGGCCCGCCAGTAGCGGTGGTGGTAGCGGGCCCGCCAGTAGCGGTGGTGGTAGGGGGCCCGCCAGTAGCGGTGGTGGTAGGGGGCCCGCCAGTAGCGGCGGTGGCAGCGTGGCCGCCGGTTGTGGTGCTGCCCCCCCTGGTACCTTACGTTGCCGGTTGTGGTGCTGGTGCACCGAGTGGTGATGCTGCCGCTGCTGCTCTGTGCCTATGGTGCTGGTGCCCCCAGGGATTATGGGGGTGATGCTGCCGCTAGGCCCACGTTGCGGGTGGTGGAAGATGGAGCTCCCGGTTGCTGCTGCTGCTTTCCACGAGGTCCCGCCAGAAATGGCGCCAGTGTGACAAAATGGCCGCTGTAGCACTTCCTGCGAAAGCACTTCCTGCGAAATTTAAGCAGCGGAACCGCGCCAAAAACCGCAATACAATAAGCAACTGCGGATTTTATTGCGGTTTATGCTGCTATCATGGGATCCTATGGAGGAAAGAACGCGGCGGATACGCTGAAAGAATGGACATGCTGCGTCTTTAGAAACCGCGCCACCGTTGCTTATCCGCATTGCGGCTCAGCGGAAAAAAAAAGCCCTGTGAGAACAGCATTTTGGCCAAACTCATTTGTGCTGCATTGCACTGCAATCGCAACGGTTTGGCCGCAATGCGGATATGCAACGGCAGACCGCAGCAAATACGGGGTAAATCTGCCCTGTGTGAACCTAGCCTAAGGCTCCTCGGCCCGGGTGCAACCGCATCACCTGCATCCTCTATAGTTACGCCCCTAACCCTAAGCAATACTCACTTAGCAGGCGCCTCCTGGGTCCCTCCCGCTGCCCTCCAGAGCTCAGGGCATTTATCAGCACTGACAGAGCATCTTTTGCTGGTATTGGGGATTGAAGACACGGCCTCCAGCAAGAAATCAGAGCCAGCACTCAATGAAGCCTTGGGCTCTGGAGAGCAGCCAGAGAGACCTGGACAGAGCCTGCTAGGTGAGTATTGTTTTTTTTCCCCAGCTTCCTTGGCTGCGTTTTCAGCACAACGCTAGGAAAATGCCTAACAACGCTGCTGAAACCGCAGTTAACCCAGCATTGAAAAACGTTGCGTTTCTACAAACAGCTGTGTAAGGGAGGCCTTAATCTAAACTGTGCTGGAGAAAAATGTGCCAAAATTAAGAAGCCCATGCCACTTAAAGGGGTTTTCCCACAACTTAAAATTGCTTCACTCTCACTCCACCCTTCCTGTTTGCTGCTGACCAGGACATGTGACTGCTGCAGCCAATCACTGGCTATTGAAGGTCACTGCTGTGGCCATTGATTGGCAGCAACATTTACATGCCCTGGCTAACAGCGATCAGGAAGGGCAGAGTGGTTGTAAAGCAATTTTAAGTTGTCAGAAAGCCCCTTTAAGTTTTATTCTGTTGTCTGTGCACCTGCAATTCAAATCTACGCAAGCTATAGCAAATGTATTGTGCTGTCCACTTTCAGAGAAGTTCAAAAAAGGCATAAAGTCATAAACAATAGCGTAAATGTCCTGTGCACCATGATTTGCAACTTGTGGCACACAGCTTTAAAAAATCCCCTTGCAGTGTCACAGATGCAAGCCTCATGGACCTTTTTGCAAGGGTGGAATTTTTTTGCCTTTCGCAGCTGCAAACTCCACACCAAAATTCACAAGTCACATTGCAGATTTTAATGTGGAACTGCTGTATGAAGTAAGCTACTTTAATTCTGCATCAAAATACATATGGAGCCATGATGATTTTGGAGCAGAATTTGCAAAGGCTTGCGGTGTGGAATGTGGAAAAATTCCACTTGTGTGAAAGGTCCCTTAGGCACAGGAGAGGCTGAAAACTTTACTGTGTGCAGCAGCATGCATATTATAGGCAGTATGCAAACTCCAGCCCACTATAGGGACAAAGAAGAGCAGAGATTATTAATTGAATGTAAGGTAAACTCCCCTGGTGCAAGCACCGAGTCATGACTAACTCCTAAGGTGATGTCATTTTCTTGGCAGACTGTTTTTGTGGGGTGCTTTGCCATTGCCTTCCCCAGTCATCTTTTACCCCAAGACAAAAAAAAGTGTTAATGTATTGCTTAATCGATCTATTGACTATAATTAGTGAAATACATTTCAAAAGTGCATACTTTTGACTACATTTGACCTCCTTACGTTTGTGCACATTTTTAAAATTTGTGGAATAGAAAAGCGCAGCGTACAACACTTTTCTGTCCCACAAACAAAGGTTTTTAAATGTGTAAGAAAGTCCTAATGTTCCTTAGCAACAACAGCAAAATATAAGAGGCTATGGCGATTTGGTGTTGTCACTCAGCGCAGTTGTTGATTGTTGCTATTCAGCAACCAAGGAAGCAGACATTATGATTACAGGTGATGAGTCTCTGCAGATGTAATGCAAATTACAGGTAAGAGCACAAACCAATCAGAAGACAATGCAAATTTCAGTCTAAGCGTTTCAGTTCGAATCTGGCATGATTGTCTCATTGGACCAGTGTTCATTCCAGGGACTCTCAATGTGGATCCGTACCTGAATGTCTTGCAGATGATGGTGGATGCCTTCTTGGATCATCTGCCCTTATCATAGCAGAAGAAGGCCATTTGCAGTACACTTTCCTAGCTTCTGCCATAGCAGCAGTCCCATAGAATTTAGAGGGGTGCGGAAAGCAGACTTCTGCTTCTCACATGCTACTCTTCACCTTTGCAGTTGGGTTTTACTCTCTCTTACGGGGGCCACAACACAAAAATAAAATCTATATTCTGACTGTTCAGGGACCTATGTGCTATACTACTATGTAGTGCACCCATGCCTTCCTTTTCAAGTATACTACCGTTATTTCAATTAAGGACCCCAATATAGAGATGTGGTTCTCGATCAATTTTTTTGACTACACCCTGTATAATTACAGCAGTGATTCACGGTAGCACTTTAACCCTTTCTAATCCACGTCTTCCTGCATTCTGATTGAAGCTTGTACGGATCCTATGTCAGAAGACATCCGACAGGGTATTCTTACCGTCTATTGCCAGCCACTCTGCTGTCGGAGCCTCTCTGGCGCACACACACTGGATGGCACCATTGTATAAAAGCAAAAAGAGAAAACCTCTTAGGAAACGCTGAATCCAAAACCGGATTGGAAAGGGTTAACCTTGTTCATAAAGGGCAGCTTTGAGGTTTTTTTAGTTTTTGACATAATTTTTTTTTATAGACTTGTTCTTTCCAAACCTGGTTTAATTCATAAAACAGGAGAATTGTATATCTTTTCTGGCTGCAAAAACAAAAAAAAAAGACCCCTTTAATGATACACAAAAGGCTGCACCAATACTTCCCAGTGTGAACCTGGCCTTTCTGCAATTGTGCACAGCATACGGACTCTATTAATATCAGAAAACATCAAGACGACAAAGCAATGCTCCATTTTCCATAGCCATTAAATATTTCCTCGGTTTGCTCCTTGCTCATCAGGGGTTGTACTAGACCTGATCTGTAAAATCATTTAGGTATGACCAGCTTCTATTTAGCTGCTAGCATGTGTCCTATACTTTTTAAGTGGAATAATATGATTTTTATACTTTGACTTTATTTCCCTTGGCCTTGGAATCTTGGGCCATAAAAATAATTTAATGTTGTTTTAAGGGCTGGATATAAAGATTGGAGTGAAGCAGTATATGAAACATGCTGTTAAATATAAAGGGATGGCCATATGTCCGAATGTAATAGTGCAAAGCATTAAATAAAAGTCTATGATACATTGTGTATAGGCAATTCAATTTGAACTATGTTCAATACAAATGAATAAAAATGCTGAAATCTACCTGGACTTTTATGTGCTTTCATCTTTGTTCACGATTTATGAAAATACAGTCCATGTAACCATTCATTTGGTATGAAAAGGAACTGCATGACAAGGTTAAGTCATAATTGTTCGGTCTATTGTACAGGCTATTTTAATGTTGTCAGTTTTTCTGTTAGACAACGCATATAGCTTCTAAACTTGCCATATGACCTAACCATCACCTCAGCTAATGTCACAATGTTCCTGGTCTATCTCACAAAACCCTGGTAATGAGGTTGTCATAGCATTGACTGTCCAATGCACTCAATCAAGTCACAGCCCGCTGCATACGACATGTTATATATATAGTAAAAATATTTGGAAAAGAGCTTAAAGGGAAAGTATCATCTTATTTTGCCTTTATTACTTAACCCTCTTACTTTGAAAGCCAGTTTTTTATGTTGCAGTTTTTTTTCCATCCTCGCCTTCCAGTAGCCATAACTTC
Source organism: Eleutherodactylus coqui (assembly GCF_035609145.1). Lineage (NCBI taxonomy): Eukaryota > Metazoa > Chordata > Amphibia > Anura > Eleutherodactylidae > Eleutherodactylus > Eleutherodactylus coqui. The sequence continues at coordinate 112,173,561 of NC_089841.1, read as the reverse complement.
TTTTTAGTTTCCGTGTCGGAATTCTGTATGCAGATTTTGCCCATTAACAGGGCAAATTCCACGTGGGGATCTATCAAAAAGATGCAAATATCGAGGCAGAATTCGGACGTGATGAAGTCTGACATGTGAACATACCCTCAGTATAGGCACAATGAATAGCATGATGGCACCTTTGCAACATTACTGTCATATTCATACGTTGCAGAAAAATGGCCAGAGCTTAAAGCACCAGACACAGATATCTGAACAGGAGCATGAGTATTGAAGCTTTTGCTTCCATGATAGTTTCTTGTTAGGGTGCATTCACAATGTGCCGTTGAGGTGCAGCTGAAACCACACAAAAACTGCACCAGGATAACCATACCTGTTTGGGCAGCCACTTAATGGTATGTTTTTTATTGAGACAACATTGAATTTCAACAAAATTGTATACCATGTGTGGCATTGTGGCCACTGTAGTGGCCTGTTTACACCACTATGGGGTCAAATGTCAGGCAACAATCAAAAATGTATAACAGGGAAAGGGTGTTCTCTGCTTTTAAGTTGACTAACGCCCCTGTCCATGGGCGTTGCGGTATTAGCCGCCGCCCGGGAGCAGGAGCCGCAGACGTATCTCCACGATCAGCCTAATCTGACAGATAGGCTGACCGCGGAGAATCGGGGCAATTTGCAGCATGCTGTGAATTGCCGGCCGTGAGCAGAGAATCGCAATTAATCTCTGCTCATGGACAGGAGGCCAGCGCTTTCCATAGCAATGCTATGGAAAGTTTCAGATGGCGTAATTTACCGCCGGCGAAATCACTGCCGTGGACAGGGAGCCTAAGGCAGGTTTCACATCTGTGTTGAAACCTCCAGACAGAGGTTCCCTCAAGGATCCAGCTTAAGATACTGGAAGAAAAAGCGTAGCGCGCAGCACTTTTCCTTCTGTCCAAAAGCGAGCAGCTGAATGGAAAGTGGGTGGACCCCATTATAGTCAATGGGGTCTGTCCAGAGACCAAACCGTTTGTCCATGGGAAATCCCTTTTCCTGCTCCCCAAACAGAGCAGGAAAGTGGAATCCCTAAAGCAGATGTGAAACCACCCTAAGGTCGGCTTCACACTGCCAAGAAAATCATGCAAGATTTGTGCACTGATGCACAGATCTCGCAAAAATATATGGCCATACACACGAGCGATGTTTCCCTGCATGGTCCAATGATATGCAGGAAACCAATAGTGGCATTTTCTATCATGCTGCAAGCTCTAGCATCACAGCACTCATTGTCATTAATGGGGCTGATAGCAGCATTGCAACATCTGCAAGGTGCATACAATGTGTTGTGAGATCTCCCAATGATTCCCTTACCCCCCAAAGTGGTGCGAGGCTATTTTCACATGAAAAAACATTCTTGGGGCTTTCACATGGATAGCAAGTGCGATATGGGGGCGGGATTCACGGCCCCATATTGCACTCACCCATGTGGAGTTAGCCTAAGGGTGTTGTACAGTTTTTCTTCAGGTTTTTTTATGTGTTTTTTTTTTACCAAAAACCAGGACTGGATCCAAAAAAGAGAAGTTGTATCCAATCTTTATACTTTCTCTCATTTTATGATCCTTGCCTGACTCTGGCTTCATTTACGCAGGCTAGAAACTCGGCCGGATATCACGACTTCCCAATGTGCAATTTTCACTGCGATGCTAAGCATTTTTGATTAAAAATTACATCACTTCTGTAAAATTGCAATCCTCACCCATGTGCTAGGATCGCAAGTGTTTCCCATTGACTTTAATGGGAAACATCACACCGCACACACATGCACATGGCACGACATGACAGTAACATAAGGTCTATTAAAAGCAATGGGGGTGGTGTTCCAAAGCTAGATCATGCTGTGATTTTTCCCTCCTGTGAATAAATCAAAAGAATGGATTTCATATTCATGCAAGTTTTGTGTGCATCATACAAAACTTGCAAGAGGATATTGCTCGTATGAATAAGCCCTTAAAGTAGAAGCTGAAATTTTCTGCAGTGTCCGACCCACAGTAAAACCTCAATCAAGTGACTGACTTTGAAATTCATACATAGATCTGAAAAGATACTGAATATAAACCAATACTGACCAATGGGGCCATTTTACATGGCAGAAGTTTTATGTAGCTATATTTCTATATTCAGTCTGCTCTTCTAAATACAGACTATGGTATCAGTTATACAGTATGTCTGTAGAACAATGGAGTCTGGAAGTAGGGAGCTGTCACATGGATCCATTTTTTTAATAAGGTGTCTATTTCATCTGCAACCCCAATTCCAAAAAATGTTGGGAAGCTGTGTAAAATGTAAAGTAATGTAAAGAAAAACAATGCCATGATTTTGAAATCTCATATAACCATATCTTATTCACAATAGAATACATATTCAAAGTTGAAAGGGAGACATTTTGTCATTTCATTACATTTTTTTTTACACATTTAGGGCTCGGTCAGATGAGCAATTTTTTTGCGCGCCTATTTGCACAAAAAAATACGCTCCAAGTATCTGCCAAATGAGCCTGACCAAAGCTCCATGCAGTGGCAGAGGACCGCGATTAGAGATGAGCGAGTATACTCACTAAGGCTATCTACTCGATCGAGTAGTGCCTTAGCTGAGTATCCTCCCGCTCGTCTGTAAAGATTCGGGGGCCGGCGCGGGTGACAGGGGGGAGTGGGAGGGAGAGAGAAATCTCCCCTCCGTTCCTCCCCGACGCTCCCCACCCCTGCCGGCACCCGAATCTTTACAGACGAGCGGGCAGGTACTCGAATCAGGCACTATTCGCTCGAGTAGTTTGCCTTATAGAGTTTGCTCGCTCATCTCAAATGCTTATCGTTTGCCAAGTCCACTGAACTTACAAGCAAGCTATCTTCAAGTAAACAGTTAGTGCTGCAGGAGGCCACAGCACCAAGTGCTCTGTTCAAGGCTAAACCAGCGAGATACTGCAGTAGAGAGCGTATCCACAAAGACCAAAACCAGTCAGAGACTGTAGCAGTGAGGGTTATTTTGAAGACCAGGAGGGACTGTTCAGTCAAGGATCACTTGCATGTAATTGTGTTTTTGGGAACCAATGAGCATTAAATAGGAGGCAAAATGTTGGTGGAGGTTAACCCATCACGATCCCGATAAAAAAAACAACACCAAAAAACATAGCCCTGCAGCATCTCCTTCCTTCTGGGTCGTGGTCCCGAGAGAGAAGAACCCCACCCCTAAGACTCCCACCTTCTCCCTTCTTTCCTTTCTAGTACTGTGTTTTGGCCCTGGCCAGGCCATTGTTTTCAGTGAAATACACAAAAGCACTAGCAAAAAGCGAGAAATTCGTACTAAATACTTTGAATAATACCTGATCAGAATTAGTTTTTATTCACCCAACTAGGATATGCTTGTATAACTTTTTTCTACTGATTTATTCCTTGTATATTGAACATTTTTCAATAAAAATTAATGTTTAAAAAAAAAATGCTAAAAAATAGGTGGTAGCAAATTGTCATTTGATAGAAGGTGCACACCAAACAAGCACACACCTCCCACCAAAGTTGTTGGCTAGTCATTGAAAGACAACAATTACCACAATTACCAATTTACAGTAGACAATAATTAATCAACAAGCAACCATTTTTAGGCGAGCTGAAACGTAACGACTGGTGAATGAATTCTCGCTCACCACCTGATTGGTGGCCATTTTTATATGGACCAACTGTCATTTGTACTCTACGAAGCGACTCTTTGGACAATAGTTGTCCCATGTAAAGCCACCCTTAAGCACTGGCAAGTAAATCACTGTACAAATATATCTACATTTGTTCCAGAAGCAAGGTAAACCTCTTTTCCTTCTTTGTGTTTCTCAATATTGTTATTTCTCTTACGTAACCATCTGTATTTCTTAATTCAGCCCCTTCATACCCCAGTTAGAAGGACAACCAGACATCTAAATATCAGGATCAAGTCTGGTTCGGGTTATCATTTTAGCATGATAGCATGACATACCAATAATTTAGCAATGCTTTATCTGTAAATATAAAAATTCCAAAGGAGGTTCTACACAAATTTAATATAGTATTTCATTCCATTTCACATATAACTTTGTAATGTGGGTTTGAAAAAAAGATCTCAATTTCTACTATACTTTGCCTCTGGATTTAATCAACAGGAATATGCAAAAATGTGAATACTACAAAGCTCTAAGATGGGAGAGATGAACATTTGAAGATATCTCATTTCATGAGTTATCTCTGAAGCAATTGTACTTGAGTGATATCACTTGCGGAGCTGGAAAGGAGTTAAAACTTCAAAGAAGCCTGTGGGAAATTGAGATATCTAAGGGTCCTTTAAGATGAGATGATTATCGTTTGAATGAGCGAGTAATGTCACCGCTAGCTCGTTAGCTCTCTGTTTAGACAGGTAGATGCATTGTTGGCTTGTTCAAAGGAGAATCGTTCAAAATCGTTTGGTCTTTCACATTCGCTGCATAAGCAGATCGAGGGACTGAATGATTGCTGCTTAAATCGAACGATAAGTGAATGAACCAACAATGATTTTTATACCTGCATAAAGTGAATAATGAATAAAAAGTGAATAAGTATCCTTCATCGTTCAGTCGTTGGCTCGCGTTTAGACCGAATGATTATTGTTCACTTTCGCTCTTTTGAACGATTTTTTGAATGCCTTGAACTTTAGCTCCGCCCCATCCCACCCCTCTCATTGCAAATAGTGGCGAGGGGCGGAGATTGGGCGGGAGCTCAATGCACTGCTCCCGGCTCTTCCAGCCTCCTCCCCCTGCAGAGAGGGACCCTGTATATGGGCTGGGCATTACACATAGAACAATAGGGTATAGCTTTGTGGTAAGAATTCTTTAATTCAGTCCAATAAAGAAGTCAAATGAATTGTATTAAATGCTACTCCATACAAAGTGGCAAACTGTAAATGGATAGTACCTCAATGAGCATATTATACTTGTATCCCCTTCACCTGATTTCTCTCTTCTGATGAGCATCTTGAAAGCTATTTTGCATAGAATTATAAATTAATTACATAAATAAAATAGAGTGATTGTCAGCATTTAAGAAAAAAATTGCTTTTATGGTAGTATGAAATGTGTTTATGTGTTTGCCCATGTACTTCCTCTGGCTGATCGCTAGGGGTCAGAGATACTGATTTCAATTTGTCTTTATGAGTCAAACCCTTTACAATGAGTAGTGCACAGGATTGTACACTCCATAATAATATTTGGACTCTGATGTAATGAATGAAGATGTCACTTTAAGATTGTTAATTTATTGTTGGTCAAAGAAAATCTCAACCTAAGCTCGAGGTGTGAGTCAGGTAGCCAGGAGACAGTCAGCCTGCTATTGGTAGTTAGGTCCTCTGCACGGGTTTGTGAATAGGAGTTAGTTAGTGTAAGAGAAAGGGATGTGGTAGTCTAGAGAGATATATAGTACTACTCAGGAGTGGAGCAGAGTTCTAAGATGGAGTGCTAGCAAGAAAGAGCAAGGGTTGAGATACAGTGCGATGGGAAGGAGAAAAAGTGTGAGTATCCAAAGTTGTATAATATCTACAGAGAAATGCAAAGGAACTAAAGAAAGGCAGGGGTTTCAGCAAGCTTGAGAAAAGAAACAAAGTCAGAAGAATCAGAAAGGACCTAAAGTAACTGTATTGCAATAAAACAGAAGCCTTTGTACTTGAAAGAATAGAAGGAACACAAAAGAGAGAAAAGCAGGAGGGCAAAGAATAGGGGACAGAAAGGATTCCCATACTTATTTACTGTTAGTGAGCTCAATAGTGTCCAGATAGGATGTCTGCACTTCATGCCTGCACTTGTAAGAATCGTTGTACTAGAACTGTTTAAGTAAAGTCGACCTAAAGTTACAATAATTCTGATTGAACTGAAGAAACTGAAAAGTCCTTTTCTATTAAACAATAAATTGTTTCATGTTTTCACCGTTTATTCTGCCTCCTGGTGTCCCTTCCAACCCCCGAACCTCTGCACTGAGGTACCACAACACACTTCAGGAGAAAGAAATGTTTTGTTTTATTTTTCTCATCTTTTGTCCGGCACAGGCCTTGGTCTGTATACAGACTTCAGTACTTCAAAATAACAGTAGGCATACATATGTATACAGCTGTGTATATAGTTATATCAACTCCAAAAAGATAGTCTCAATACACAAATTAGAAATATTATTAGTAAATAAAGATTTTTTATATATTAAAATATTTCTATTTAAAATTTACAAGTTTCACAAGAGAGTGCAGCCCTTACACAAAAACAGTACATCATCAGTCAAATATGCATTAGTATGATGGTTGATGTCCCATATGTGTGTTACAATGTATAACAAGCATCATATCAAAATACATTAATGGCAGTCACATGTTACAATGCAAAATAAATAAACATATTTATACCATATAAAGCACCGACCTAGATGCACACCCCGACACAGTGTTTCACCCAAAATATGGCTTCTTCTTGGGGATCACACTGTGTCGGAGAATGCATCTAGGCCGGTGCTTTATATGGTACAAGTATGTTCATTTATATTGCGTGGTAACATGTGACTGCTGTTAATGTATTTTGATATGGTGCTTGTTATACATTGTAACACGCATATGGGACATCAACCATTATACTAATGCATATTTGATGGATAATGGACCGTTTTTGTGTGAGGGCTGTGCACTCTTGTTAAACTTGTAAATTTTAAATAGAAATATTTTAATATGATTAGTAAATAAAGATTTTTTTATATATATATTTCTAATCTGTGTATTGAGACTATCTTTTTAGAGGTCTATACAGACACTTGCGTCACGAAGTTACAATTACCATCTTACCCTTGCAGCGTCCCATAATGTAACCCCGAACACATGGCATACATTGAAAAGCTGGGAGGGTAAAGTGTTGGCTTGTCACGGCGGTACTTAAAGGGGTGGTCTCGCGAAACAAAGTGGGGTTATACACTTCCGTATGGCCATATTAATGCACTTTGTAATATACATCGTGCATTAAATATGAGCCATACAGAAGTTATTCCACTTACCTGTTCCGTTGCTAGCGTCCTCGTCTCCATGGTTCCGTCTAAATTCGCCGGCAGCTTGCTTTTTTAGACGCGCTTGCGCAGTCCGGTCTTCTCTATTCAGCACGAGCCGCTTCAGTGTGCTCCCCGCTACAGCTCATCTGCGCATGCGCAGACGAGCTGTCACTGCTCGGGAGCGCGCTGGAGCGGTCATTCTGTACCTTCCTCTGTTAGAGGAAGGTGCAGAGCTGCCGAGCTGTCCGGAGAAGCCGCCCAGCTGTCCCACCGTCCAGCTGTCCCGGTAAGTGATGGGTCGGGGGGGCTGCCGCTGCGCCGGGCTGCGCCGGGGGGGGGGGCGGGGCTGCCGCTGCGCCGGGGGAACTAGCGCTGGGCCGGGGGGGGCTGTCGCTAGGCCGGGGGGGCTGTCGCTGCGCCGGGGGAACTAGCGCTGGGCCGGGGGGGGGCTGTCGCTAGGCCGGGGGGGCTGCCGCTGCGCCGGGGGAACTAGCGCTGGGCCGGGGGGGGGGGGGCTGTCGCTAGGCCGGGGGGGCTGCCGCTGTGATGGGGGGGGGGGCTGCGCCGGTTACCTGCTGCCTGGCGGTGGGTGACAGGTCGGCCATGTTCATTCCTGGGGTCCGGTCGGCGGCTGCGGGGCGTCTGGTTGCCATGGAGACACAGCTGGTAGCGTCTCGGGAGCGCGCACGTCGGGCTACAGCAAGCGATGCGAAAAGAGCTGGCGGCCATCTTGGGAAAAACTTTTATAAGTTGCTGAAACGCTGGAACGGTAAGTAGAAACCAGCTAGGAAAGTAATTTACAGGGGTAATTAGTAATGTATGTTTAATTAGGGGGACTGGGCAAAAAAAAAAATACACTGCTTCCTCGAGACATCTCCTTTAACAGGCTCCCTCCTGGAGGGACACGTGGCCAAGGCCAGAGCAGCGCTGGGCCTCTTCCGGACAACCCCGGCATGGGGATGCCCATTAAACAGGGTAACAGGTGTAGAAGGATTTGTCACAGGTGATGCCACCATTCCGATACCCCCTGGCATGACGATCGGTGAGGTAAATAAATGAGCCACAGACAGTTTAAGCACCTCAGGTCCCCGGGAACGGTCAGGGCCTGAAAATAACTTTACTGAAAACTTCACTTTAGTAGTACAAGGCATAAATTCAAAAGATACACTAGTGCAGGTAAGAAAAGAGATTTGAGGTCAGCGAGGAAACTCAGGATGATACCAGTCCTGCAGTCCATGTCATCTGTCAGGTACCGCTCCTGGACGGGGAACACTCCATAGGAGAAAAGGGGTAGGGTCACTTCACAGACAAGTACCTCCACTCAGCGGGACTCAGACTTCAAGACGCTTGAATGTGAAACACAGACAATTAAGTACCTCTGCACTCGGCCTTGACCAACTGAACTTGTGCTCACTTCACTCTCTCTTTGGGGCTCAATTACAATTTGAACTGAAGACATGCATTCCGGGAAAACCTCTCCTCTTCTTCCATCTTCAACACATGAGGGCTGAAGGAGCCCCCATGTGCCTCTGTACTTTCTCTAGCAGCTGTGGAAGATGTAACCCTTTTTCTGCTCTCAAGCACTCACATTTTTATACCTTCTCTCATACTATGTGATAGGACAGAATTGTTACATGTACAGGCAGACAGCTCACACTTTGCAGACATTTAACCCATCAGACACTGCAGCTGTGCAATACACATTTTGCACAGTGCATCACCACAAGACATTACATGTATGACATTATGGAGGGGGCCAGGAAAGCTTGTACTGGGCCACTACACCCTGCCTGACTCCGCGGGTAACATTAAAAAAGCCAAAAAGCTAATTTATTATTTTCCAGGTTGCATAACGCCATCTGGGTGCGAGAGGAGCAGCTAGGCCACTGTGATAACCACCATTTTATGCTGCCCACTCCTTCCACAGTTTGGCTGTTTACAAATGTCTGCAGAAGTATACTAGGGAGAAATTGCACCATATTAGGAATATTTCACAATTTGTATGGATGCATTTTTAGTTATCGTCTAGAAAAGTGATATAACATTGTACATTGAAGGGGTTATCCCAAGATAAACTTTTATCGCCTATCCATAAGTACAAGCTATATATTGTTAATATCCTGCCTCATCGCTGCCTCCAGCAGTACATTATCATGAACAAACCAAAATGTGAAATACATGATTTAAGCAATAAGTCGTGTCTCAGGATACAGTTCCTTGAAGATGGTTTTGTTATCTGAAGGTGTCACTTTAATTGCCAACAATGGGTCTAAACTGTAAATGACAGCGCTGTTCTGTCTGTGAAAACAAGAGCAAAGTGATAATTGCTGCTTCCGTCTCAATTATCAGATAACACTGATATTAATTACAGGAATGTGTAGGCAACATCACATCTAAGTTTAGTTATGAGTATAACAGGTTGCACAACTGGCCCCATATCACAGAAGAGTTGTCTTGTTGACTGTAGGAACTGGAGATGAGCGAGCGTACTCGGAAAAGCACTACTCGCTCGAGTAATTTGCTTTATCCGAGTATCGCTGTGCTCGTCCCTGAAGATTCGGGTGCCGGCACGGAGCGGGGAGCTGCAGGGGAGAGCGGGGGAGGAACGGAGGTAAGATCTTTCTCTCCCTCTCTCCCGCCCGCTCTCCCCTGCTCCCCGCTGCGACTCACCTGTCAGCCGCAGCGGCACCCGAATCTTCAGGGACGAGCACAGCGATACTCGGATAAAGCACATTACTCGAGCGAGTAGTGCTTTTCCGAGTACGCTCGCTCATCTCTAGTAGGAACCAATCAAAGTTTCTGCTTTTGGACAATGATGTTATGTTACTTGGAGGCAGTTCCGTTGCACTCAGTACTATATACAGTGCAGATGTGTCCTCCATTAACCTCTTTCTTGCCTCAGCATATCTCATGAAGAATGGAGCAAAATAACTTAAGCTTCCATATTTAAAAACATATACTTGTGATGGATTTCTCTGATAAATTCTATCCGTCGGCCATCCATCACCTACCTGCTCCGATGTCGAATATAACTTATGTCATCTGGTATATATCTTTTTACTTGATGGAATAAACATATACTTGCGACACATGCCTATAAAGATGCCATCTGTCGCCCATAGTTTTCTATGTTAAAAAATACTGTATTTATGTACATTTTTTTTTTTACTGGATGGCAGGAAAATCTATTGATTTTGAACCCTGAGAGTCCTTGGTGAAATTAAAGCAAAGGTAATGGTGGAAGCATCTGAGGGTGTCACATGTTCTCCAAAATGAAATGTGAAAATGCAGATGCTGCTGATATAGGAAAAAGCAAAGTCTGCAGAGCTAGTACTTGCAAAAGTAGTAGTCTTATTAAACTGCTTTTGCACACTTTAATTTTCCTTGGGTAAGCCAATGGCAAACCACCCTGCAAAAACAGTCTGCCAAGAAAACGTCACCCCTAGGAGTCGGTCATGACTCAGTGCTTGCACTAGTGAACTTTACCTTTACTTTTCCTATATTGGCATTGCCCAGATGCGTTCCATGTTTGCAAGTCTCATATTGCTTATGTTCCATTGACTATAGGATCCGGATGGGCAGCAGGCTGCAGGATGGGCAGCAGGCTGCAGCCTGGGCTATCTATCAAGGCATCATAGGGTCGTTTTCTCCCAGCAGAACACCATTACACAATTAGCTTAGCATATTCTATTTCATTATTGCTCTTCACCTTGTTACCCTAGGAATGCCCTATGTACACCCCGGTGTGTTTTTTTTTACTTTCACATATTGTATATGTTCGCTGTATGTATATAGCATAAACGCCTCTATACCAGAATGTCACACATCCCTAAGGGCTCCCTCACACGGGTGCTGCGATTTTCAGCCGGCTTTGTCATGGCCTCAGAGCAGCCGAAAATTGCATGAATGAGAGGCAGCCATGACCAAGTCACAGCTGCATTTCCCGATAATGAACCTGCTCAGATAGCCCAGGTGCGGCAAGTACACGCTGCACCTGGAGTACTGTCTGGTGGGGGGAGAGAGTTTAGCTCTGCTAAACTCCCTCACCCTCTCCACCCGCTGCCAGCTGTCAACAAGGGGAAGGGTCGGGAGCTAGTATGTTAAACTCCAGCCCCTCTCTGGCTGTCAACAAAGGGAGGGGGCAGGGCGGGGCAGGAGCTAGTGTGCTAATCTCCCGCTCCGTCCTGCCCCCTCCCTTTGCCAACAGCTGGCAAGGAGCATAGAGGGGGAGGGAGTTTAGCAGAGACACTGCTAAACACTCTCCCACCTCCCTTTTCCGGCAGCTCTCATAGGCTCCCTTAGGAGTCTATGGGACCCGCTGGCGTATTCATGCCGAAAAGATAGGTCCGTTTTTACGCCAGCCGGAATGAGCACCCTATACGCTATCTTTTTGGGTCGTCCATTTTTACGCATCGGAAAATCAGCCATCTGAACTGATGCATTGGAATCCAAAGCATCAGATGATTGCGTATATCGGCCAGCCGTGAAAATGCAGCCGATATACGCCAGTGTATATAAGCCCTAATGCTGACAAACATAGAGAGAAAATTCTGTAGCCTAACAAAATGTGCTGTAAAGTTATCTCACAGATTCACTAATATAAAGATTTCTGTCTGTTCCTCTTTAACCCTTTTGGTGCACCATAACGTACATTTAAGTCATGAAGGTCACAGTTTTTGATCATAGACAGATACCTGGCAATCACTAACAGTTGGGCTGTGCTGTAATACTCTGATCCTGGCCTTTAACCCCTTAGGTGCTATGGTAAATACCAACTGTAGCCAGGATGGGGCAACATCTGTCAGTCAATTGATACCCCATGACCAAAGCTGCCCAAACACATTTCATGTATATCACCGGAACTAGTCAAATCTCACTTGATGATTGGTGGAGAGAAGGATCAAGCAGTTTTATTTCAACATAGCCAATACTTTTGTTTTCAGGAATATAAGTTGGTGCCAGAGGACTCTGACAGTGGCTTACTCCCCTCTCCCCACTAAGAATACATGCAGACGAGCATGCCTGTTTATGGAAAGACAGATAACTATTTAACCAAAAGCTATCTGTGGACTCATTCACATGAATGAGTGAAAATCACGCAGGAGTTGCCTGTGCAAAAAATTGTGGCTAAGTTGTGAGAAAATCGTGTGAATGGACGATTTCCCTCTAAAAATCCCAAGCTTAATTAGTGGTGAAATTGCCCATTCACATGATACGGAGCTGCGTGTTGCTGAAAAAAAGCGCTGCTGCTCCAGGAGGAGTGAGAGAGGAGCTTTACCTAATCGCTGGGGATTCCCTTCATCTCAGCAGGGATGGAGGAATTCCCCTGCAGAGGAGCTGGAGGGAAATCGCCTTAGCAGGGAAAGAGAGATTCCCCTACAGGGGACATGGAGGGATATCCCCGGTGTGGGGATCTCTCTCCAGCTCCCGTGCAGGGAAATCCCTCTCTTCCCACTAAGGGGATATCCTTTCATCCCTTTGGAGATGAAGGGAGTCCCCAGCGAAGAAGGAGGTTCCCTGGGGACTCCCTTCATCTCGCTCTCTCTCATGCTGTGAATTGCCCGCCGTGAGCGGAGAATCGCAATGATTCTCCGCTTGTGGACAGGGGCCGGCGCTTTCCATAGCAATCCTATGGAAAGCGTCAGCTGACGTGATTCGCTGGTGGTTTACTGTCGTTGAATACACGTCCGTGGACAGGGGGCCGAAGATCCACACCATTCACACAACAAATAGAGCATGCTAGGGATTTCAAAATCCGCAACACGACTATTTTCTGCTGCATGATTTTTTCCATTGTTAGGGCTTTTACCCACTAGCGTTTTTTTAAATGCTGCGATATCGCTGCGTTTTTTTCTGCAAACTTCAATGGGACTTTCTAATGTTAAAATCGCATCACACAAAAATTGCACGTTTGCGCTTCTGCGATTTTTGTGCGGTGCGATTTTAGCATTAGAAAGTCCCAATGACATTTGCAGAAAAAAAAACGTAGCGATATCGCAGCATTAAAAGGTATTTAGTATATTGGATTTGTTAAAATTCCATTCACTGAAATAGAACTGTACATTTCTGCAAAATTTCGACATGAAATCCACATCTGAAATTCCGCAGCACATCCATGAAGGCACACATGGCAGATTTTGAAACAAGTATGCAGTGGACTTCACCCTTTCAAATGAAAAGGTGAAGTGTGCTGTGGATTTATGTCAAAATCCGCACCAAATGTGATATGTGTGCACCCTATAGTAGTAATATTTATCTGTAAATTGTAGTTTCATGATTTTGAGTTTCTCCATACAAATATAAAAAAAGAGAAGGCAGGCACAACCATCAGTGTAAACAAATTATATGTTCGCAACATACCATACACAAGAAAGATATGCACAAAAAAGAAATATAAATTGCGTGGGCATAGATGGCATTCAAATACAGTACAAGAAACATTTTACAAAATTACACAAACTATTCTTTACTGAAACATACACACTGACAATAATCTAAAAATACTTAAAAATCTCCAAAGAGAAAGTATCAATCCCAGGTACCCAAAGGCATAATGGAATATTGACCCGTATGGCAGCCTCCTATAGTAAATAATAGACACCAATACAGAAGTATGTCATGCACTAGATAAAAAACCATACGTGCAGTTAGATATACTGTCTATAAAGTGCAGCTGTACAAATGTAGAAGAACTCTTTTGGGTAAAGTGACAAGTATACGTACCCACAAAAGATTAGTAGTATCACTGGCCTCCCATCAAATATGTGCAACCAAGAGTCGCTGCATATCCAAAGGGTAAAACCTGATCTGGCCAAATGACCCAATTACCCCAAAGAAGAGTTACAACATAGTGGCAACATGACCCGGGATTGATACTTTCTCTTTGGAGATTTTTTTGTGTTTTTAGATTGTTGTGTGTATATGTTTCAATATAAAGAATAGATTGTATATGTCTGTCAGCGCCTCATAGTACACAGAATGATGTAAATGAAAGCGAATGGATGTGTACTCACCTCCGTACTTTATTATGCATAATAAAGTACGGACTAGGAAGTCTACAAAACGATCCCTCTGTATTCCGGAGCACGGGGATTTTTTCTACATACTGTGCCTATATTTGGATCTACAGCCTATGTTGGGCTGCAACCCCCAGGACGACTCTCCAGGGAAACTGGATTTGGAACCAGTGGTGGTTGATAAGTCATCGTGGACACTAGGTGCCGGTGGATACTCCATTCAGAGTAATCCCCTGCGCACCAGGTGAGTACACATCCATTCGCTTTCACTTACATCATTCTGTGTACTGTGAGGCGCTGACAGACATATACAATCTATTCTTTATATTGAAACATATTATGCATAATAAAGTACGGACTAGGAAGTCCACAAAAAGATCCCTCTGCGTTCCGGAGCGCGGGGATTTTTTCTACATACTGTGCCTATATAAAGAATAGATTGTGTCATTTTTTTGATGTTTCTTGCACTTTATTTGAGTGCTATGTATTTCTACACAACTCCTTTTTCTTTTTTTGTGCAATCCTCATGCAAATATCTTAAAAGGGGTTTTTTGGGACTTCTCGTACAGGGTGATTCATAAAGAATGATGCAAAAGTAAAGTTGATTTATTCATGGATGAATTGACATACAGCAACCAGAGTGACATGAAAAGATAGAAGAACATTACACATTACAGATGTTTGATGTGGTGCTGTTGGTGATACGAGAAAACCTAAAACAATGCGACTCCGCTGCATTGGAATCAATAACAGTAGATATACCAGGATGCGCCTAGCAGCAGAACTGAACAACCAACTCTGCTGCGTTACCAAAGGCTCCTGTGGCGGCCCGGTACCGACGTTGGGCTATGGAAGATAGCTGGGTAAAAGTGTTACTCTGTCGCGGGTGGCTCTACCATCCTCTTCTGCGAAACCCAAAGTTTAGTTGGTCCAACCACACACAGGACCCGTAAATACCAGCTGTGTAGAGAAACTTTTAGTACCTTTTTGTCTTCGTGACGCTAGTGCCCCTTCCAAGTGGTCAAAGTTAATAACAGAATCCACAGTCAAAGAAATAGATTTCAAACCGGAGGCACACAGTTCTCTCTTTACTTGAAAATTAAATTGTAAGGTTCCATTTGACGGCATTTCACAGTCTTAGGCATTAGTATGCGAGCACTCATATTTCTTATTCTCCCCTCTACAAGTTTGTATCCAAAAGTCACTCTTCCCCTTTTTGTGCATCCGCAGTCTAAGTTACCTTCGGATGTTTGCTGGGGTATTCCCATTACTCACTAGGCACATTCCACAAATGCTTCTCTTCTCCGCTCAATCCACACTCCACGAATCTAGTTACTCAGTCTCTCTCACATGCACTTGTTACTGGGATAGATGAACGTAAGAACCATGTACTCTCCACCGCCTACTCCAGGAAAACAAGATCTGCTCCCCACACTCTCCAGAGGAACAGGACTCCATTACTGCAGGAGTGAGCACGGGACTCGGCATGGGTAAGGTCCAGATCTCCTGTCTCCTCACATGGTTCCTTTCTCCATCGCATCTCCACTCGTGAACCGGAGCAACTCACTGTTCTGCTCCTCTCCAACAGCTCACAAGCACGCACCACTTCTCTCTCCCTCTTTCCGACTACCACTCCCTCTTAACTCCTTCCCCTAGAGCCTGACTCATTCAAAATTCAACACACCCACAGCAGGTTAGGAAGGACAAGACACATAACCAGACTAGACTGAAACAACACCAGACATTAACCCTTCTGTGACCTGTCTGGGCCAATACACATAACATTACATAATCTCCAATACTTAACAGTACAAAGAGACAAACATACACACACCACAGGAGGTAGCCATTAGGCTGGGTTCACGCAGGGCGTTTTTGCCGCAAAATTTCCCTGCGGAATTTCGTTGTGGCAAGTCCGCCTGCGTCTGCTAATCCCAGGATTAGCCGGCGATGTGGACGAGATTTGTCAAAAATCTCGTCCAAACAGGGCAGACAATCCGTCGCGGTAAAGCCAGCATTAGCTGGCGCTGCTGCGCAGATTCCTGGGACACAGCATGTCATTTCTTTTTTTTCGTCCGTTGCGGCCTTGCTCCTCTCTGTGGGAGAGCCAGCCACAATCGAAAACATGCGGCGAAGCTGCTCCAAAACCCGCTGCTAAGTGCCGCGGGTTTTGAAGCCGCGCTTATCCCTCGGAAATCTCATGGATTTTCGCTGCGGCAAAACCGCGAGATTTCCGTGGTGAAAGCGTCCCGTGGGAACCCAGCATTAAAGTGCTGTGGGGGCCCCTAACTCTGGGCCACCACACACCCACATTGAACATCTGTAAGGTGCATTAAACACTTAAAGGGGTTGTCCCGCGAAAGCAAGTGGGGTTCAGCACTTCTGTATGGCCATATTAATGCACTTTGTAATGTACATCGTGCATTAATTATGAATAGAGATGAGCGAACGTACTCGTAATGAGTACTTACGCACCCGAGTACCGCCATTTTCGAGTACTTCAGTACTCGCGCGTAGAGATTCGGGGTCCGCCGGGGGGCGGGGAGAGGCGCGGCGGTGCGGGGGGTAGCAGCGGGGAACAGGGGGGAGCCCTCTCTCTCTCCCTCTCCCCCCACTCCCCGCTGCAACCCCCCGCGCCGCCACGGCGCCCCCCGAATTTTTTCGCCCGAGTACGGAAGTACTCGAAAATCGCGGTATTCGGGCGAAAAAGGGGCGGGGCCGAGCACGTTCGCTCATCTCTAATTATGAGCCATACAGAAGTTATTCACTTACCTGTTCCGTTGCTAGCGTCCCCGTCGCCTTGGTGCCGTCTAATTTCAGCGTCTAATCGCCCGATTAGACGCGCTTGCGCAGTCTGGTCTTCTCCCTGGTGAATGGGGCCGCTCGTGCCGGAGAGCTGGTCCTCGTAGCTCCGCCCCGTCACGTGTGCCGATTCCAGCCAATCAGGAGGCTGGAATCGGCAATGGACCGCACAGAGCCCACGGTGCACCATGGGAGAAGACCTGCGGTGCATCGTGGGTGAAGATCCCGGCGGCCATCTTGCTAAGGTAAGGAAGAATTTGCCGCAGTGCAGGGATTCGGGTAAGTACTAAATGGTTGTTTTTTTTAACACATGCATTGGGTTTGTCTCGCGCCGAACGGGGGGCCTATTGAAAAAAAAAAAAACGTTTCGGCGTGCGACAACCCCTTTAATGAGTTCTTCTATCTTCTCATGTCATTCTGGCTGTTGTATGTCAATTGATGTATGAATAAATCAGCTTTGCTTTAGCAGTGCACCATTCTTTTTGAATCACCATGTAGTGATGCTTGAAGGCTGACTGAAGGGGCCTCAGCTCTCAGAAAAGTACTGTGGCCTCTTCATTGTATACATTGTATACTGCACTGATGTTGCTAAATGGGACTGAGATGCAGAAAGGCCATGTTACCGATATACCTAATGTTACAAATCCGAAATAGAGGCTATTACGCTTGCCCAAGAGCCACAACCCTTTCAGTTACTTGGTGTGGGTACTGGGAGTTGGACCACAGCTATCACAGCTGTCACTGTGGATGTGCCGCGGATCTGTAAGAAAGCAGGAGATTTTAAAAAATAGATGAATTGCACTGCGCATCCGCTGTGCTGAAGAAAGAAGATCTGGCCGGCACGGAGGAGACTCGCGCTGGATCTGGACAGGTGAGAAAATGTCTTTTTTTGTCCATGTCTGCGGGCACGGCTGGATTCCGCTGCGGAATTCAGCAGTGGAATCCGTGCGTGCAACTGGACATTGGGCCTTAGAAGTAAATATACCCTTTAAGACCTTCTTCACATGAATGTATGCGTAAATACATGACCGTACGGAACGTATTTACACGTTAATGAAATTTCACCATGCTTGACTTTCGATCTCAATTAGCATTTTTAAAGCCATTCACAGCGGGCGATGCAGCGCGCAGGTAAAATAACACGCTGAACCGGTGGCAAGCAATGATCGGAGTAAAATGCTCAGAACGACAATTAATACCTAATTACGGCATGCTGTCTTCTTTTCCCATGTTGTACACAGGGTAACTCCCTCCCCCTCACTTTTTTCCTGCTGTCAAAGAAGTCTATGGGAGCTTGCTGTGTATCACAGCGAAAGACAGGACAAGTCCTCGCTTTTCACGTGCCGTATAAAAGATACGTCCAAGAAAGCTAGAGCAGGTCCTATTTTTTCGCACACTAATATTTTGCATGGAAAAAACACGTTGGAAGCCATGGAAAGCTGAAGCGTCGCCTGGTCGCGTTATACGCGCAATCTGTTAATGTGTCGAACTGCCTCTGCAAATAAGTTTGTCTGAATAAGCCCTAAATCTCACCCAGATGACGTGTACTAATTTATGTTCACACAGTGGATTCCGTCGTGGAATTTTCTGAGCAGAGTCCACTTGTAGAACTGCGGCAGAAATCGTACGTGGATTTAGCCCTGTCAATGCCCTGAGCAAAATCCACGTGCAGAATTCAAAAGAGTTTCCACACCGATCACCGTGAAGAATTTCACCTCTTCATGCGAATCTGAAGTTCCACGCGTGGACTTTGCCCATTGAGGGTGCACATATAGGTCGATGATTTGCTGAGGATTTTGATGCAGATCTGCAACAGATTTAACCCTTTCAATTGATTTCAAATTGAAGAGGTGAAAAATGCTGCACATCACTAAAATCTGCGACAAATTCCACAGAAAATCGTCAACGCGTGTGGGCTAAAACCATGTGCGGGTCCATGTCAAAAATGGTAGCCAAAAAGCTTTGGACTTCTGTTGCGGTTTTACAGGTGGGTTCTGCGCAGAATCCACCGTGTGAACATGCTATTAATCAACGGGGTGGATTTGCCGTGGATTGTACGTCCCGACCCTCCGCACGGAAATCTGCATCATTTACATTAGCAGCAAAGTGCTGATATACTCTAAGGTTGACTGTCCATGGGCGAGGTGTCATTACGAGACCTGCGGCGATACATTGCACACGGAGCTCGCATGTCACGCTAACTATGGAAAACGCAGTCTACTGCACACGAGCGGAAAATCATAGCAGTTTTGCGCTCACGTGATTGAAATCGCGACATGCCGCGAATCTCAACGGTGAGCCTATTATTAATATAGACTCATCGTTGAGACCTTTTAGAGCTCCCCCCTCTTCCCCATGGTGGAATGTCACTAGCGATACTCCGTCGCGGCCGCGGACAGGCAGCCTAAATCGTGTAAACATGCTGCAGAGAAACCTGCAGATATTGACTTGCTGAACAGATTTTGGACCCACAGCATGTCAATTATAGCACTGGATTTTTGGCGCGGATACAACTCTTCAGATGAGGAGCGAATTCCGCATCAAATGGTGTTTTTATGTGGATTTTACAATGTGGATCTGGTGTGTTCGCTGCGGACACTCTGCAGCAGCTTCCGCCCCGTGTAAATATTGCGCAAGGCTGTGTCCGCATGGCGAAATCTGCTGCAGAATTTTCTATGCTGATTCTGCTTATGGAACCACACAGCTGCCGTCAGCGGGCAAAATCCACATGAAGAACTCTGATATGGATCCGTGTAAAGTGACATCACTTCCTGATGGCGATCTGCATTAGAATCCCCGTGGCAAAACCCGACCGGATCTGCCGCAAAATCAAGTAGCTTCCGCTGAAAAATTCGGATTTTGACATACAGTAGGAACATGTGCCTAAAAACCTCAACAACATGATTAAGGCCGGCTGCACACGACCGGGTTGGATTCCGCATATGGGAGCCCGCGGCAGAATCCGACCCTGCGCCCGGCCGGCATCCGCGCGGACCTCTTACATCTTCTTTTCTGTACTGCGGATGGTTCACCGTCGCACATGCACAGTATCGATTTTTCATTTTTTTTAAACCCTGCTTTTCCTGCGTCATCGCCTAGCAATGATGCGGAATCTGCGACCTTTCCACAAAGTCAATGGCGGAAGAGTCGCGGGTCGGATGGCTTCCATTGACTTCAATGGAAACGATCTGTGTAAAACCCACACAAAATTAGCACATTGTGCGACTTTTCCTTCCGTTTTTTCCATAGCATGCTATAGCAGGTATTTGCTGCGGAATCCGGAGGCGTATGCCCGCAATGCAAATCTCCCGTGTGCAGCCAGCCTTATATTCTTTGTTGCCTATTTTCCATCTGCAGCATTTATGCTACATGTGAACATCCCCTTCACTGACTTCCCCGCCAATCTGCCTTTTAACACTTTCCTAACCAGAGCCCAGAGGGCTAAGGAAACGGAGGTGAAGTGTGAGGTGTTTATGAGGGGAGGGCGGTAGGACAGCTGCCCACCATGCCGGGGTCTCTCAGGTGGCGCCCGCCTCCACAGCTGGAGCGACGCGGCCGGCCACCTGGTGACGTCAGGTATCGGGCGGCTCCGAAAGCTAGCCCGACAGAGGGGGCGTGTCCACATCAGGCTGGAGGGGCGGGGCCGCTGTGCGAGGAGGGAGCCCGCTACTGCTGCTGAGTGTACCGCGGCTGCAGCCACTCTATGCCTGAGCACCAGTCATCCATCTCCGAGGAGGCTGCAGCTCACAGGAGACCGGAGCATCTCCTCCGCCTCTCACTACCAGCACGGACCTAAGGGACTGCAGCTCTTGTATGCCAGGGACTAAAAGACATGCGTTCTATAAGGAAGAGGTGGACTATCTGCACCATAAGTATCCTCCTCATCTTCTACAAGACCAGCGAGATCGCCAGGACCGATGAGCACCAGGATTCACCGCTCAATGGGTAAGTGTCAAAGTAGCAGGGTGCCTGGTACCTGTGCAGTGCCAGTCTGATCAGTGGGTCGTGGGGGATCTCATTGCCTGGCATGCCTGCTGGTGACAAAGGGCAACTTTCCCTGGCTGTCAGCGCTCGGAGGATCTCCAAGGTTTGACCATCAGGCTCACGTTATGTCATTGTCTAATAAGTGTCTCCCACTAAACTGGTGTCCGAGTCAGCAGATGGGGTTATTTGCTGGCTTCCTCGCTTCCTGTGTCCCTGAAGTGAGCTTTAAATACTCGGCACACTTCCTGGAACTTTTTCTGTTTTGTCTTTCTCACTCCTGAAGGCTCCTTGTTCTTTGTAGAAGTTGATCTTTTGTGTCTTTTTTTTTAAAGCTTAACAAGTCAGTGCTGCCAGAAATGTAACTATTGGTCACTCAATATTGCCATTCATGAGTTATTAAAGGGATCAGAGACATTGATTGAAATGTGATTTTTTTTTTTTTTTTTTTTTTTTTTTCTTTTTGAAATTTTTAATTTAATTTAATTAATTTTGGCTAATTAATTTTGAAATAATTGTGCTTGTTTCAATTGTGGACGTAAAAAACGTAGGGGCACGTGGAGGAAAAAAAAAAGGGGCACACGGACCATACATAGAGCTGCACATGTATGGGGAAAAAAAATCATTTTTTGGAGACCTAACAAAGACTTTTTTTTCTAGCTTAGGATGAGTTGGGAGTAGAACTGGATTATGTTGAACATGCCTTTTTTAACCCGTACAGTCCAGTGTGTAAACAATGGTTGGCATTGTTGCCATACATTGTCTTGGGTAGTCAGTAATTGCTTGAGTTACAAAATAATGGATTTTAACAAAAAGCGTTCCTCTTCTATCCAGCTTCTTCTTGCTTAGTATAATAGTAATTACTGATCCAGTATGGAGTGTGATGACTTAGTTTGGATCTGGTTCCCCCTGGTAGGTTATACTTAAAGGCTTTCAGTGTGAATGACTCTACGGTAACATGGATATTTTGTACAGTTTGTTTAGCGTTTCATGGGGTTTTTATAGTGCAGTGAATGTGTACTGATCTACACAGTCTTTATATTGACAGACACAAAAGTGAATCTCCTGCCGGCTGGGGCTGCAATAAAATGGGTACATTAGCTAAGTACTATAATTTTCTGGTGAACTAAAATGTATTACTGCTATAAAGCAACAACATATGATTGACTGTAGCTGAAAAAAAAAATGTTGCACTACAACATTTTATCTCACTGCTGTTGATACAAGAGAAGAGGAGAAACAAAGTGTTGGATTAAATCCTAATCTGAGAACACATAACCCAAAAAAGAAAATATAGATGAGTGCAGATGGAAGGTCAGAGGAGTCAAGAGGCTAAAAAATAGGGAGCTGACTAATAATAAATAAAAAAAGAGACCGGCACTTGGTGAATGGGTAAAAGGCAAGCAAGAGAAAGGGAGAAGCACAAAGCTAGAAGAGACTAACATGTAGACACAGACAAAGAAACATGCATAGAGAATGAGAGAAACAAAGAAATGGATAGACAAAGAAGCAGGCCATACGGTGACTATATGGAAACAGGCCACCCTTGGGTATGTTAGAAGACAAAGGAGGAAGGTATAGGGATGTATAGAAGCTGCTAGCAGAAAATGCAAGTGCATTAGGGAACACATTGCTCACTGCAAAAGTGAGCGCCTAGTGCATTATAATGACCAGAACACACTTGTATAACACAACAGGCAGACATTCATTGTGCAACATAATGGATCAATCTTGTCTGAAAGGACGCTCAAGATAGGTGTGAGACATGTTGTCTAATACTAAGCGGAGCAATCACCCCGGTCTCATTTATTTCCATTCTGAATCAAAGAAAGAGAAGTGAGAGAGGGGCTGTGGCCTGGCATGGAGAGCAATCTGGTATCATGACAATGGGATTAGTGTCATTAAGTCTTTAATTGTCCATCCACTCTCACTGATTTCACTCTTCAGTTATAATAGCCTTAGTCTAAGTCATGTGATTTAAACAAAAAAAAAATCCACCTGCTCCAGCGGTAAAGAGGGCACCACGTCTCACCCCAGTAAGGTTTTTGTTCCAATAATCAGGGGAGCGCATGCAGTTCAGCTAGCAGCACCCTCTGTATTAATTAAGTTCAGCAATTACAAAGCTGTGGGTTGAGACAGATTGGTTGCACTCCAAGTCTAAAGCCTTCTGTTGTTCTTTTTGCTTAACAATATTCAAAGCTAAAGACCACAAATGTTCAGCTATAAAAGTATACGACCTCCGAGGGACATTAGTATTTTATAAAGAGTTCCATCTTAAGCCCATTACAGTTCCCAGTTCTTATAGGAGGAGGTTTGGATGTTATCCAGGTTACTTCAGACATCATGATGCACATTTTTACCAATCCAGATTGTGACTATGGTAATTAGCACAACACTTCTGCTTTCTACAAAAGTAATTAGGGCCATATTATGCAACTATGTAACATGCATATTGATTATCACAGTTATGTTTTCTTTTTTTTCTAAGGAAACATAATACGATGTGTTTTGTTTGTCCTCCACTAGAAAAACACATCTGTGTCCTGCTGTAGGAAGTCTGCTTAATTCTGTACCGCGATTGTTGTCCTCATTCCACTGATGGAAGTGACTAATATGAGTCTTGATTTCTGTTTTCAGAAACTTGGCTGAAACTTATAGTTCATAAAGTTTCACCTCTTAAAATTTTAATGTGCGCAGTGTATTGTTACTAGCAGAATGCAGGATACCAATTATTTCTTTAATTCTATGCCAAAAGAATCTAAAACCATTTACTGTTATTGTTTTGAGGCGGTGAAATTGGTTTTCCGATATTTCTACTTTGGCACACCTTATGAAATTGCTTCATGGGTCAATATATTTCTACAGTTGTCTTTCTAAAGATCTGCATACTAAATGTCAGTGAGAATATTATGGATTGGAGGAAAAGTACACAAGCATTTTTTATTATAGTCAGGTCCAGCAAGACATCAAGTCTTTGTGTACTAAAAAAATGTGATACTGCTGGACTTCATACCCAACTTTATAATGAGTAACCACACTAGATTTGAAAATTAAGTTTTCACCTTCCATAGGCTAGTCATAATTCATTGATATCCTCAGCGCCTTCATGGAATGTTGTCAGGTCCCGTCCAAACAAACAGTCCCTTTCTTCAACCTTTAGAGGGATATTCTTGGCTTTTTTTAACCTGGTGGATGCAGGTCTGCCATTCGGGACCCACTTCTATCAGCTAATCATCCATCCAGCTCCCCTGGACGGAATGGATGTTGTCATCAGTGGTCAGAAGAGGAATTCTGAGCACCAGCTTCACTACCATTGAAATCAATGGGAGCGCCAAGCTGCTCCTACAATTCCTGCTCAGGACAGGACATGATGTCCTGGCCATGGTCCTGAACAGGAGGTATTGGAACAATGTGGGGCTGTCATTGATTTCAATGGGAGTGAAGCTGGTGCTCTGACTTTCTCCTGTGACCACTGATGACAATGTCTTGCCCTCTTCCAGTGCAACAAGCCGAATGATTAGCTGATGGATGGTTGTCTCAAGAGGTGGTTCCCTGCCCATCAGCTACTGATGACTATCCAGGGGAAAGGTCATCAGTTAAAAAAGCCTAGAATACCCTTTTAAGCTAATATTCCAATACACTGGCACTCACTGGATGTATTGGGGTGCAGCTGATATAAGGTACCATCTGGCCAAACACCACATATAAATGACTAGATGAATAGCATAACATATCTGTGCTCGCTGTGGAAGGGTAGTACACAGAATGGCTTTTAGGGGGCTGTAGACAGGCATTCTGATACCTGAAAAGAGAGAAAACACCTGTGGGTGTGGCAGGAAGCAAAGATAAAAGTATCAGTACTTGCCACACTCAGGGGGAAGTTGGCTGCCAGCCAGAGTGAGAGGCTGCAGCAACAGTATTAGGACTGAGAGCCTGAGGTCTGGTGTGGACCAGTCTGGGCCCATTACTACAGTTTGACAGAGGAAGATGCCCTCTAGACGCCCTAGGTAGGGGGTTGTGACGGCAACCCTGTGGGTTGGGAACCTTGAGGAACTGTATGTACCAGTGACTGCTGTGTGGGAAATAAATACTGGCAGGCACCAGAACTTCAACCATCCTAACGTAAAGATGGTGATCCAAAAGGTGAGTAACTCCAACTTGCCATATCGCCTAGATAAACAATATATATATGTTTCCCATAGGAAAAATCATCGCTCAGTGAATGGAAGCAGAATGGAGGAGACTTCTTCCGGCTGCCCTCCTCCATTCACAGTAAACAGGCAGTTAATCAAAGATAAACAACTGCCTCTTTACTTGGGCTGATTGTCGTTCAGATTTTATATTGAGAAATTGAGGTAAAAAACTCTCACGAAAGAGAGCAAGGTCATGTTTGACCATTCAGAAATGTAAAGTGCCTCTAGAAAACTCCAGCTTATCCAGAAATTCAGGAAAGGATTACTTTCCAATTTTATTTGATAAATATTAAAAAAGTAGTGACCCCCACTACAAAAACCTTTGTGACACATTTCTGGCATACTACTGTGCCCTTAGTCATAACCCAGTCTTCCAACTAAGGGCACAGATAAGCGCCAGAAATGTGTCAGCAAGGTTTTTATAGTGAGGGTCACTACTTTTTTAAAATGTATCAAATTAATTTTGATTTTAACATTTTTCTGAATTTCCAGATGAGCTGGAGTTTTCTACAAGCACTCTCAGCACTATCAAATAGATAGCTGCTAGTATGTGTTCTCAGTAGAGCAGAGGTTATATCCACATGATGATGCATTTTTCTGTAAATGCTGTGGGTAGTTTAATCGTCTGATTCAGGTTTGGCTGAAGTCCACGGGTATCTTTTGTATATGTAGCTCCAACCAGTAGCTACATCCATCTAAAAGTAAAAGTATTCCTGTAAGCGGATGACATTGTCAAAGGCTCAGAAAGCAGAATGGACTAAAACATCCAAACGCGTTTCGCAGAACACGTTCTCCTTCTCAAGGATACTGCCAGTCCTTATCTTATTTGTGGAGAACACCACAGATGAGAGCATCACAAGGGTGCAGGGATACCTAGATAGGCCATGCAATGCTCCCAGGGAAATATTACCTCTCTGGACCCTCGTACAAAGAGGAAAAGAATTGACACCATCCCTGAGGAAGAAGGTGTTCTCCAAAACACTTTGAGAGGTTTTTTTTTAGCCAAACTCTGCTTTCAATACCTTTTGGTGATATCATTAACTTACAGTAATACCTTCACTTTTGGACAGATATAGCTACCGGCCAGGGCTACATGCTGTGAATATACCCGTGGACTTCAGATCCAACTATTAAACTACTCACAGCCTTTAGGGAAAAGCGCAATACCATGTGGATGCTCTATCTATTGAGGACTAGTATGGCCAGGCATCTATGTAATAACAGTGGGAGTCCATGATATATATCTGCTTCTTAGTATATCGCCAGACCTTAAAGGGGTTGTCCCGCGGCAGCAAGTGGGTCTATACACTTCTGTATGGCCATATTCATGCACTTTGTAATGTACATTGTGCATTAATTATGAGCCATACAGAAGTTATAAGAAGTTTTTCACTTACCTGCTCCGTTGCTAGCGTCCTCGTTTCCATGGAGCCCGCCTAATTTTCGGCGTCTAATGGCCAAATTAGACGCGCTTGCGCAGTCCGGGTCTTCTTCTTTTCTCAATGGGGCCGCTCGTGCAGGATGCCGGCTCCGTGTAGCTCCGCCCCGTCACGTGCCGATTCCAGCCAATCAGGAGGCTGGAATCGGCAATGGACCGCACAGAAGCCCTGCGGTCCACCAAGGGAGAAGATCCCGGCGGCCATCTTCAGCAGGTAAGTAAGAAGTCACCGGAGCGCGGGGATTCAGGTAAGCGCTGTCCGGTGTTCTTTTTTAACCCCTGCATTGGGGTTGTCTCGCGCCGAACGGGGTGGGGGGGGGGGGGGGGTTTGAAAAAAAAAAAAACCCGTTTCGGCGTGGGACAACCCCTTTAATGTAACTACCCGTGGTCATATACACAGTTTGTCTGTTTATCTAGGGGAGCACAACTATTTTACATTATTTTTTTTTTAACTTTATAAGGGTATATTCACATGGGCAAGTGTGATATCGCTCCGAGAAACTTAGACCGATATCACACTAGTAATCCTGCAATTTCTGCAGTGAGTGTGAAATGCATAGCATCTCTGCAACATGCAGTTTTCACACGTGTTACAATCGCATGATGTTTCAATAGGAAAAATTGAAAAATCCCATCGCACTTGCATGAAAGTCACATGTACATGCAACGTGTTTTTTTTTTTTGCTTCCACAGTCAATAATGGGCCATTCTGACACAGAATCGCCCAAAAATATGACAAGCAGCTATTCTTTAATCTCAGGCAATCGGTCCAAGAGAAAAATCGCTCATGTGAATAAACACAATGGGAGCAACGTGTTCTTTTCCTACGCGATATCTGACCATATCACAGTTGGTCAGATATTGCGTGAGAAACTCGACCGTGTGAGTGAACCCTGGTAGTTACAAGGTGGGGCATAAATTCAAGAGACCACCTTGCATTATCTGACACCATTCTGTATATGCCTTGAAATTGTGTGCCACACTTCGTAATTAGTGAAATCTGGATTTCTCATTTTGTCCAGAAACTCATCGCACATTAGGATGTATCTTTATTAATGAGGAATGTCCACCCTGTGACTTGGAAACTTCTAGTGCCGCTTCCACTTTGCTGCTACTGTAAATGCCACCGATTTTCCGTGTGGAGGGTCCACGCGGAAAATCAGTGGCAGATCCGGTCCATGTGAACATGCCCTTACAACATTTAGGATTTACCATGAATTGATCAAACACACAAATCTATTTGGAAATGGTATAAATTCTAAGTATCTATTATATACCCACTGAAATTAGAGAAGAATCAAGTTCATATTTGCTGGAAAACACCATTACACAAGGGCAAGCTTAAACTCGGGTGCAAAATTGCTAAAATTGGTGTACTGCCAGTCATTATTCACCTATGGATGGCTATTTGGTATAATGTGCTTCAAATATGTGAATCAATAGGCTTTTGTAAAAATGTGATTTCCTCACCACTTCCCTGGCTGACACATGCTTATAAAGGGTGCGAATACTCCAATAAGTAGAAGTCGGCCTATTAACTTTTCTTTTCCTAACAGGAAATTGTACTTATCTGACTGAACGCATATTTTGATAAAATCTCTCGCTTTTTTATAAGAAACATTTTTTTTTTATACGGTGGTTTTTCAGTTTGTGTTCTAAATTAAAACAACTTGAGAAATCCATCAACTATATGCCATGACATACATCTATTAATCTCACTGCTGGGCCACCTATGCTGTCAAAGCCATGATATATGGAGCATGTGGAAAACCACAAGAATATGTTGAGTGATTTTCTTTCTTGTGGTGTATGCAAACCAGAATGTTACTCTACATTTACAATAGCGTTTCAAATTTGTGAACCTTTAGTACCATAAAGCTGGCCATAGACAGGAGAAAAATGTTTGCTGAAATGGACAATGGTGCACATTTTTCACGGTTGATAGCCACTTATTGAAACCATTTTTGCAAGCAAAGAACCTTTTATGGTATCTGTCACAAGCAGCAAATGTGGACCCGCAGTGCCACGCAGTGGTTTGACTTTGTGTCAGTACCCGAGAAACCCCGCTTTTCACCCTTTCACCCCAGCAGTCAGAATCTGAGCTTTGTTGCAGGGTACCCAGGCTATTATATTGGAAACGCTCCCAGTTTTGTGGCAGCTGATGCTACAATAGACCAGGGGGCGATACTAGAGCATGTGTAGAGTGGCATAGTCAGAGTTTCGGGTTGAGGCAGGTTGCGGAATTTCAATAGATGCCAAAGTGGGGACATATGGAGGAAGTTCAGTATGGTATAACAGGTCATGGGTCGGGGCAGTAGGAGATGGGTCAATACAACAAGTTGAGGTCAGCAATGGAGAATGCAGCGAAATCAGGTATAGCCAATCAGAAACCAGGAAATCAATACAAATGAAAAGCACATTTAGCTGGACCAGGAAGACCAAAAGATTGGGAACCTTCCTTGGAGAAGAAATGCCTGAAATAACCAGAGATGCACCCTGATTGTCAGGGAACAAAATAGAAAGGTATGTGATGGCCTTTTAAGAGTGTGAGCATGTGCACAATCGTGCATGGTCTTTGAGAGAGACAAAGAGGATGCCTGTTGAGGAGCCGGTAAGAACACATGCTGAGGCCACCAGCAAAGGCAGTCGTGAATCATAGCAGTATCTTTGTCTGTGCATGGTCGTAAATGTTTCTGGTTATGTTGTCCAACTATACAGTAGAATGATTGATTGGTCATCCCATCAGTAGGCTCGTTCAAATCTCGGGTCCAATGCCAGCTTAATACTATCTTATGCTTTTGGGCAATTATTTTCTCCTTATGTACAAGAAGCATTATAAATAAAGGCATTTTTTTAATACACACCTAGACAAATTTCCCTCCACCCCCATTTGTGAAGTACCAGTGCCCAGTAGCAGGAGCAGCTTCTATAGTATTTTTAGAAGTCTGCCTTCATTAGTCACAGCAAACTTCCTCTTTACTTCCCCAAGTAGTCAAAGCAGGGGGTGTTAGTGCATCTTGACGCCACCGGAAGCTAGGGGTTTGACAGGAGTAACGCCCCTCTCACACCTGTAGCTCCTGATTGGCTCAAGAAGCTAAAGTCCTGGAAGGAGCTACGAGCTGGGGGCGCTAGGATAATAGCAGGGGAGCCGAAGTGGGACCCATGCTGCAGGAGGAGTGGGACCCAGGGGCGGCAGTGACAGCGCTCCCGCTTGCTTTTACCACAGGGGGAGCTAAAGAGGAAGCGTACAGTCCTGGACTTCAGCGGGGACACCTCTCACAGCGCTGCCGCCTGCTTGGGGCACTAAGTGAGCGGAAGCACCTTGCATCTTTGCAAGCGCTGCAGGAGTGGGACCCGGGGACGCCAGCGCTGATGAGACTAGAAGCTCTCCCAGATGCCGTGGCCGCAGGGGGAGCGGCAGCTCAAGACTGCTGTGGTGGTGCTGGGTGAGCGGGAGCAGGGCACAGCGCTCCCGCCTGGTTTGGCCGCAGAGGGAGCGGCTGCGGGAGTAGTCAGTGCTGGGGAGGGTCGGGGGATGAATGACCACGGGGAGGGGGGCGGATGTCAGCTGTGAGGCATAGGCAAACCAGCGCCCGGCAATTTGTGGCAGGGATGGAGGGTTAGGGTGAGGGGTACGTGTAACAGTTAGCCTTATATTATATCAGTAAGACTAATTGTTACACTTGCTCCTCAACCTAACCCTCCATCCCTGTCAGAAATCACTGCAGCTGCTGCATGAGTTTAGTGGGTTGCCAGGAACTGCAGCCCATCGAGCTCTGTAGCCAATCAGCTACAGGGGGCGTCACCCCCTGTCAATCTTGACTCCACCAGTTCTTCCTGGTGGCTCAACATACACTAATACCAAAGCAGGGTTCTCCCTCTAACTCAACAAGCACCCACAGCACAGGACTGCCTCAAACCCTCCTTTCTCAACATGTGTTAAATAGTAAAGGACAGCAAACCTCGCTTCCTCCCTCTACCGACAATCACAGCAGAGGACCACTATGCGCTGTTTGCACACTCTGCTGGCAGGAGGCTACAGAGGAGCAAGCTATTTCTGGATGCTTTATAGTTCTTATACTTAAAAGCAATTTCAGATCACAAGCCACAGAAGAATTTTGGAGTACAAACTTATAAGAACGTTTGACACTTTCAACAGTGAGTTAAATTGTTCAAGAAGAGTCATTTGTGACAGGGAAGTATGAGACGTTTATAGCACAGATAACACTGCTGGCCTGGTGACACCCCAACACTAATACAGGGACCCTAAAACCTTCCCATCTTTATCAGTGAACTGTTTAAGTTTGTTTTTATTTTCCTACTCATCCTGTTGTAGTAATTAATCACATCCATGTCTGTGCCTGGATGTATATGTGTGTATATATGTAATATATATGCATGCCTCTTCGGATCTACTTCATAATGCTCGAGGAAGGACCGTGAGAGGTTCGTAAGCTTGCAATAACATCATGTATTTTTGTTAGCCATTGAAAGGTATCATATCTACAAGATTACTTGGTTTCTCTTGCTGGGAACAATCATATTTTGCTGCTTTATGGAACTT
This sequence comes from Eleutherodactylus coqui, assembly GCF_035609145.1. Lineage (NCBI taxonomy): Eukaryota > Metazoa > Chordata > Amphibia > Anura > Eleutherodactylidae > Eleutherodactylus > Eleutherodactylus coqui. The sequence goes on along the minus strand of NC_089841.1, from coordinate 112,142,530 downwards.
TCTGAAGTAGGTCAGTGCTTAGAAAAGGCCAAATAAGTTGGAGCACTTAACACCATCATTAAATGATGGCCTTTGCTTACTTGCTCTGCCAGGAAGGAGCTGTGAGGGCATACTGCTCCATGCATTAGCACTAGCTAGAAACATTCAGCCATTGAGCGAATGAAAGAGTGGAAACAAAATCTGATTGCTAGGAATGGCTTTCCAGTCTCCTGGTGACCATATTTTGTTTCGCCCTGTTGTGAAAAGGTGCATTTATTCTAATTACCTTAGTCTCAGCTCATTTCGCTCCTAAAGAAACAGGCGCAAAGAGCCCCTAACACTGCATTTTGGGTGGATAATGTAGATTCCACCCATTGGAACGTTTGCTGGGACTATCAGCTTATCACCACTAGTGCTGGTTTACAGCAGTAACAGGTGAGAATTCATATTGATTGTCAGTAAGTATGATTATTGCTTTTGAGAAAAAGTATAGAGTCCCAGTGTAGCAATAATTGCATCCAATTGCTTCCTATAATTGACTTCTCACGTTTCTGTTTCAACCCACTTCTCTTTTTACGGAGCTTCTTCAAAGCTGATATATTGATTGGTGTTCATGCTTAAAATGTTTGTTTCTGATCCCGAAGAGATGACAAACAACCCATATAATATTGTATATCTATAAAGGGTTACAACAATGCTCTGGGACTCATTAAACCAGAGTGAGAGCCATTATCTCTAAATAAGGAAGGCTTGTAGCAAAACTTGCCAAGGGTGACCGTCTACCAAAATAACTGTAAGGGCTCAAGTACAACTCAGATGGGAATAGACAAAAGTTCCCAGAAAAGCTTTCAAAGTACAGAAAGTCTCTCTAGTCTTAGATAAGTCTGGCACTCCTGATAACTCAATAGCAAAGTGCAAATATAGGATTAATTGGAGAGAAGAAATGCATAAATCCAAGACTGTTCTAAAAAGTGTCTTCAGTGCTTATTATAAATTTGCTTAAAGACCTGGATTGTTCCAGTGATCAAACATGACATTAGTGTGATGGTGCGTAGATGCTGTAGCATCGTGTGCCCAGGATAAATTGCTATTTGAAAGGAATCATAAATCCTGTTCTCTTACAGAATAGGAGAATGATCAGTGTAAGCACCCAGTTCCACCAGGTTGACCAGAGGATAAGGGGTTTTTTGGTCCAAAAATGATCTAGCCACAGTGCCGTATATTTTGGTGACACTTGACAAAATTGAGGTTTGCTTTTGATCGTTCTCGATATACTTATTTCTTATGTATTTCCTACTTATGAACACATTGCCACCAGCAGTAATTAATCTCCAGCCTTCAATTTACATATAGACTATGATACAAAGGTCTTGTCATGTAGTTAATGATGTTGGTTACTTATTCCGCAGGTTACTTGATACCTCTTAAAAGCTCCAAGTCCATATTTGTTTTTTCAATTTGTGACAGCAAAATTGCTTAGGTGCTTCAATTATGTGCTTTTTGTGGTGTGTTGAAATCCACATTAGTAATTTATGTTCACTTATTGAATCATACTTTATGTGAATCTTCGGCGCCAATAATAAATTACAGCTGCTGATGAAGTAGCGTCTGTCAATAACAGTAAAAGGGCAATTGGGATATAGCTGCAAATGCGTTTTCATCTAAAGTTTATTTCTGTGACCTAAGTCTTCCAAAAAGTATTCTTACTCATTCTGTGTGATACTTTTTATTTGATTTGTATTCCGCGCAGAAGGGTATGATTTGTTGTAGTGATGAAACGCTAAGCAATGGGTACGCGGTAAATGTTTGTAAGGGTATTAAGTTCTCCCATGTGTACATCATAAATAGACCTACTGCCTAAATCGGATCGGTCACGTCTTTTATGCTATGCAATCTGAGGGCAATGAAGGGAAGGTGCTGAGCTCGGGGATATATAGTTTACTATTATTTAATTTGGTATTTTTACGTAAATTGCTCTTTTAATGCTGCCAGGATTTATACATAAAGCCTGTGAGTCCTGTTTCCCCACCCATAGAGTTATTGACAACTTAACCTCTACAAGTTTGTATACATTGATAACTGCCAATCACTGTGTATGGGCAAAGAAAAGCAGGACCATACACACAAATATTTGACTTAGCTGAACATTCGTGCATTTAGGGTGGTAAATCGCAGCCACTGACTTATCTCCCAGGGAACAAAGTATTGAAATTTAGCAATCAGCATGGTTTTGGATCTGCCCCCATATCATTTATTTTTGGAGTAAAGTACAAGCCCCGACTATTGAAGTTTTGCATACCTCCATGTCTTTGGAGCCGCACCTCTACCTTCTTAACATTTCCCCCTAGGAGTTTGGGTAAGAAGTTTTCCAGGCTGTTCTTGCATATATGTAGTCTTCAAAATTCTAGATTGTTAAAGCCCGGAAACAAACTGCTTCTGCGTCCCATTTAGAATTGTATGCTAGGCTCATAGTCGCTCCATGGAGTATCTCACAGCATCGATGAATAATACCATGGACTCCTTTGAAACAATATTGGATCAGTGGGACTATTGGTGTATTCTTCGTTTCTGAGTCTAGTGAACACAAGATAGTTGTATCGCTATTGCCTGTCATCCACTTTCCCCTTCTGTTACTTCTTTTACTGTACCCTCTACTTTTCTGTATTTGAATAGCCTTGCTGTGTTGCAGAATTCCCCGCTGGGATTACATCCTTACAACTTTATTCTGCTATGTTTTTACTGTTATGTTGATTATTTGAAAATTCCAATTAAAAAAATGCAATTTAAAAAAAAAAAAAAAAAAAAGAATTTAGCAATGAGAGAAAATAGCAGCTCAACGTTCAATGGAGACTGGATCCACATGGTGCACGGATCTGCATTAACCAAATGCCTGAAAGACCAAAAGTAGAAAGATCCAGCTCCACATGTAGAATTTTTAGTGATCCTTTATGTCCATATAAAAAAATAAATAAATAAATCGCACAGCCGCAGAACACATACGCATGTGTCCTTAATAGAGATGAGCGAGCACCAAAATGCTCGGGTGCTCGTTACTCGAGTCGAACTTTCAGTGATGCTCGAGAGTTCGTTTCGAGTAACGAACCCCATTGAAGTCAATGGGCGACCCGAGCATTTTTGTATATGACTGGTGCTCTCCTAAGGTTTTCATTTGTGAAAATCTTAGCAAATCACCAAAGTCATGTAGAAAACACAGAAATGGGTAGGGCAGGCGAGGAGCAACATGCAGGGCTGCATTTCGGGCTCCGAGGTCTCACTATTAAGCCACAATAGTGGCAAGAGTGAGACCCCCCCCCCCCCACTGTCAGCATAAAGATCATTCTCCTTTGCCACAGCTGTAACAGCTGTGGCAGAGAAGAACGATGTTAGCCCATTGAATTCAATGGAGCCGGCAATACAGCCGGCTCCATTGAAAGCAATGGGCTGCCGGCGAGCGCGGGATGAATTTTCGGGAAGGGCTTAAAAATATAAGCCCTTACCTGAAAATCATCCTAAAATGTTTAAAAAAAAAATAAAATAGAAACGGGCCAGAGCTGTCCAGCGCATTGAATTCAATGGAGCCGGCAATACAGCCGCCTCCATTGAAAGCAATGCGCTGCGGGCGATCTCACGATGACTTTTCGGGAAGGGCTTAAATATATGAGCCCTTCCCTGCAATTCATCCAGAATTGTGTAAAAATAAAAAAAATATATATACTCACCTGGTCCCGGCAGACGGAGTTCAGCCGTGGCCGGCTTCAGTTCTCCTGAACTGCTCTCTGTAGTATTCAACAGCCGGGGATTTAAAATCCACACCTGCTGAATGAACTGCCTCTGATTGGTCACAGCCTGACCAATCAGAGGCAGATCTCACTGACACCCATTCATGAATTCATAAATGGGTGAGTGAGTGCTGCCTCTGATTGGCTCAGCGCTGAGCCAATCAGGGGCAGCTCTCAGCTGTCATTCATGAATTCATGAATGGGTGTGAGTGAGAGCTGCCTCTGATTGGTCAGGCTGTGACAAATCAGAGGCAGCTCATTCAGCAGGCCGGCTCCATTGAATTCAATGCGCTGGACAGCTCTGGCCCGTTTCTATTTTTTTTATTTTTTTTACACATTTTAGGATGATTTTCAGGTAAGGGCTTATATTTTTAAGCCCTTCCTGAAAATTCATCCCGCACTCGCCGGCAGCCCATTGCTTTCAATGGAGCCGGCTGTATTGCCGGCTCCATTGAATTCAATGGTCAGTGCTCGTTTAATCGAGACGAGTACCGCGTGGTGCTCGTCTCGAGTAACGAGCATCTCAAAACCCTAATACTTGAACGAGCATCAAGCTCGGACGAGTATGCTCGCGCATCTCTAGTCCTTAATCATTGTATTCTGACAATGGAACATTCCACCAAGTTAAAATATATGGAATCCAATAGCGGGCTCTAAAAGAGATCACCTAACCCTGTGTCATTACATCTGAATATTCATGAACTGAAACCCATCCAATAACATCTAGAAACATGTCCAGAACCCATAATCAGACAAGAAGTCCAAATTTATAAAAAATAATATATTAGATGTAACAGACCAAAATCTATAATGATGACCAATCTAATCATAATGATACATTAGTTCTGGTCTCCTTGTATCCAGATGAAAAATCCAGAAAACTCACTATTCAAGGGAACCCTGAGCGTGCTTAGGGTGACTAATATAGAAAACGCCTTGGTTCTGAGGAGATTTTCATTCTATCTGCCCATTTCGATCAACTGAGCGTGCTTCGGCTGAAAAACGCATGGGGGTGCCTTGGCGATTTGTCTTCCATTGGCTGAATGTTGTGTTCCTCTATTCGCTGCCACACACTGATTCTCCTATTGGTCTTTGCACTAGTGTCTGTGCATTACACCAAGAGCCACTATTGGTTGATCCCTCTGTCTCCCACCGAGCTGATTGGTGGTGGGGATGATACTGATCCCGCCTCTTACTGATATATACAGCCGGGCGCTGCGTCTTTTTAGCTCCATGTACCCCAGAGGACGCCAGTTGTCTGGTGAAACATGTCTAGTGCTATATTTTAGCTGTAGGCATTTATCTACTTACTACTGCTTGTGGTGCTTTCAGTATATCAGTACCACTGATACCAGTCAGTGACTAGTGTTATATGTGCACTAGTTCACCTGGCCGTATTGGTTTCTATAACTCAGTGTGCAGAAGGCATTGTGCTGGATGGGTGGAGTGAGCGTTAGCTCCACAATTCCTAATCAGGTATATATACACCTAATGTATTTAGTGAGGTAGGTAGTCTATATGTTTAGTATCTTTGATTTCATATAATTTTGTTCTGCCACAACATATCTTTTTTCTTTATATCTTTTGGAGGTGAAATTTTATGTTCTCAATAAAAGTTTATTTTTAAGAGGATCCACTCAAGATTGTTGCTTTTGGCAAAAATATTGGTTTTGGTATTGAATACAGTGGAACCCTGCTGAACCCTGAGGCTTTCCTTTTTGTTTTTCCATATTAAAGGGAACCAGTCATCAGTTTTTACCAAACCAGCACTACAATTATGAGGCATCTCTTTATAAAAGCATTCACACATAGCAAAATAACCTTTAGGAAAGAGTCTGCCGTCAGACTTGTACTGCTGTTCTTGGTTTACTTTGGTATAGACTGGTGCCAGGTTCTCTTGAATCATAAGGATTACTGATTTTTTTCATCTGAAGGAATTACAGTTTAAATGTTTTTGCGTGCTACATGCAAGCCATGTGGAGCGGAATGGTAGGCAGGCCTGGACCGTTTCTGTTTGCTCCTGGTTTTGCCCAAAAGTCCTCCTCTCTTGTCTCCTCTGATGTATATGACCTACTAGTACAAAGTCTTGCACATGTGTACGGAGTTGATCTATAGGCTAGACAAACTCATGGCAAGGAAGGTGATCTGCGCATGCATCAGTAGACAAACTCGTGGCGCTTGTGCAAGACTTGGCAGCGCTGTGTGGATGACACCTAGAACGTCATTCACATTAGAGGAAATGCGAGTGGTGGACTTTTGGTCAAAACCAGCAGCTAGCAGAGACGGTTCGGTACCCACCCCACCGCTCTACATTATTTGCATGTGGCATATGAAACTTTTAAAGTGTAATTTCTGTTGGCGTGAATAGGAGACAAGAATTAGGTCGTCTGCACATGGGCGGGTCGGCCTGTGCATATCCAGCGACCCTGCGTACCTGTCCGCAGTCTTCATAATCTGTGCTGCGGATTTGCTGGTGCAGTATAGATTATGCCGCGTCGTTGCTAGGCGATGACGCGGATCCTGCGAAGGGTCGCTGGGCGGACGGCTTCTATTGCCTTCAATGGAAGCCGTCCGCACGGAATACGCACAGAATCGCCACATGCTGCGATTTCTCCTCTGCGAGCAGGAAATCACAATCGATTTTCGCTTGTGAAGAGGAAATCACTTTTTGCCAATGCATGCTAGGGGTGGCATTTGCTGCGGAATCCAGAGGCGGACACCCGCTGCGGATTCTGAAATGTAAATCCACCTGTTTGCAGGCCTCCATAATGTATCAATAGGATTGGATTGGTCAGTATAGGTCTGTATTATTTATACAATAAACTTTTTTTTTTTTTTATAAATGTCTTATTATTGTCTAATCACGGGTTATAGATCTGTTTCTGGATGTTGGTTGATTGGTTTCAGCCATAAGAATCTGAATCTGTGGTTGGTTTCAATCTCATCCAGGGTCATCTGGTCACTAAGTCATCCCAGGCAGATGTATTTTCAGCCTTTGTTTGAACACTTGCATTGAAGGAGAACTCGTCACCTCCTGTGGTAACCTGTTCCACTCATTGATCACCCTCACTGTCAGAAAGTTTTTTTCTAATATCTAATCTATTTCTCCTGCATTTCAGTTTTATCCCATTGCTTCTAGTCTTTCCTTGTGCATATGAGAATAGGGCTGATCCCTCTACACGGTGACGACCCTTCAAATATTTGTAGACCGCTATTAAGTCTCCTTTCAGCCTTCTTTTTTGCAAGCTAAACATCCCCAGATCTTTTAACTGTTCGTCATTGGACATGATTTGTAGACCACTCACCATCTTGGGAACTCTTCTCTGATCTTGCTCCAGTTTGTTTAGTTATTTTTTTAAAGTGGGGTGCCCAGAACTGGACACAGTATTCCAGATGAGGTCTTACTAAGGAAGAGTAGAGGGGGATAATTACCTCACATGATCTAGAGTCTTTGCTTGTCTTAATACATCCCAGAATTGTGTTTGCCTTAATGGCTGCTGCATCACCTTGTTGACTCATGTTCAGTTTATGATCTATTTGTATACCCAAGTCTTTTTCACATGTGCTGCTGCTTAGCCCAATGCCTCCCATTCTGTATGTGCTTTTTTTCATTTTTCTTGCCCAGATGTAGGACTTAGCATTTCTCCTTGTTAAATACCATTCTGTTAGTCGCCGCTCACTGTTCAAGCTTTTCTAGATCTGAATACTCTCTCCCTCTTCCATAGTGTTAGCTATCCCTCATAGCTTTGTGTCGTCGGCAAATTTGATCAGTTTCCCATCAATTCCCTCCTCCAGATCATTTATAAACATGTTGAACAACACTGGGCCTAGGACAGAGCCTTGTGGTATCCCACTTGATACATTCTTCCACTTGGATGTGCAGCCATTTATGACCACTCTTTGAGTACGATCACTCAGCCAGTTGTGCATCCACCTAACAGTTGCTTTGTTTTAGCACTAAGAATTGTATTTCCAGCCAGCGGCTTATGATAAGTGGAACCAGAAACAGGTGAATTAAACTCCCCTTTTAATTTCAAATCCAAAAGGATATGCAATACAGATCAAAGGTGCATGCAAACTGTAAATTAAAAGCATTGTTATTGATATACCTCAAAAGGTCTGGTATGACAGGTTAACTCTGCCACCAGCATCCCTGATCCTTATTTCTACTGTCATTATCTGTCGAGGGGAAGTTGAGTGGCCCCCATACGCGTTATCTAGTTGTTCAGCCCTGCTGTTATTGGCAGGTTTAGACTACTGAAGACTAATGTATATGCTGGTTTTTAGAAGGTATCCTAAAGGACCTAGTAGAACTGCTTTAAGCAGTTTGTCACATAGCATATTAGGGGTGTGTTCACATGTTGTGGAAACGCTGAAGTTTTTCCGCAGTGGGAAAACTGCAGCGGAAACATTTGCTATTAACTCTTTCCAATCCACTGTCTGACGTCTAAAGACATTCTGATTGAAGGCTGGACAGCTTCTGATGCTGGAAGACGTCCGGCAGGGTGGTATTACTGTATATTGCTGGGTGCTCTGTTGTAGGGGGTCTCTCCAGCATGTCCAATACCGCAGTACTGGCTCTAGCCAGCAGGTGGCGCCATTGTATAACGGCAGTAAGAGAAAGCTCCCTAGGAAACCCTGAGTCCAAAATTGGATTGTAAAGGGTTAAAGTAAATGGGATTAAAGCAAATCCTATTCACACATAGAGGAAAAAAAAAACACTGCAGATTTTCTGATGTAACCGCGCTGTGAGATTCACCGCCCCATATTGCGCTCACCCGTGTGAAGTTAGCCTAAGGGTGCCATGTAGAGATGAGCGAACACGTTCGGCTCCGCCCCTTTTTCGCCCGAACACCGAACTTTGCGAACACTTCAGTGTTCGGGCGAAAAAGTTCGGGGGCCGCCGTGGCAGCGCGGGGGGGTGCGGCGGGGAGTGGGGGGGAGAGGGAGAGAGAGAGGGCTCCCCCCTGTTCCCCGCTACTGCCGCCCGCGCCGCCGCGCATCTCCCCGCCCCCCGGCGGCACCCGGACACTTACGCGCGAACACTGCAGTGTTCGGCAAAGCCGGTGTCCGGGTGCGGATGTGTCCGTAACGGACACGTTCGCTCATCCCTAGTGCCATGTACTCGTACTTAGTACCAAAATCAGGATGGGACTCCATTTTGTAGGGGAAGAAAAAAAAGAGAAAAACCTTATAATACATGGAGCTGTATTATAACTGTGTGAAGACTTTAACTTCTCTCCATCCCATTTCTTTTCTGGAGAAACGTTTATGTTTTAGGATTATTTATTATGCATACCAGTTAAAAAAATAGTGTGTGTAATATTAACAAACTTGTGAGAAACTTTGGCTCTTCTGCTCATTCCTGTCTGGAGGGGAGGAGGCTGAGTTTAGTTTGGTGATATATAGTTTTCTATTCAGTATTTTCTTGTAAAAACTGTTAGAAGTGCTGACAGGGCTCAAAAGCAAAGTGTGAAAGTTCGGCTTCCTTCACCCGCGCACAGTGATTGAAGCTTTTCCTGTATAGGTTTCTGTAGAAGCCGATCACCAGTGTGTGAGCAAAAGAAACAAGACTCAAAGTTATTTTCTGGAAGCCCTGGTAGCTAGTGTTGAGTGAACCAAGCCAAGTGAACTCTGTTTCGGGTTGAACTGTTTTTAAAAGTTCAGTCAGCATGAACCCGGACCCAGCTTTTAAGAAAGTTCTACCCATAACAGCGTTCTACTGGTTTGGTTTGCTCAACACTAGTCGTGAATACTGATCCTGAACTTAGTGTTATGCAGGGCTATTATGGCTCTTACAATATACTGTAAAAGGAAAAGAAATGGTCAGCTCACCTCCTCTAGAACGGGAAAATCCAGGGTCATGCCTGCATATATGTACGGAGCATAAGACACAGCCATAAGTCTTGAACGGCAATTGTAGACATCAAACACAATAAAGTGTCAGCTCTACATACAAAATATGCTTTATTTTCTTTAGGCTGCATCCGCACGGGCTACAAAATCTCACTACGACTGTGTTCACACAGGGCGGATTTGCTGCGGTTTTTCCGTTGCGGATCAAAGGTTAATCTTGGCTTGCGGACTTTCTTGCGGAAAAATCCGCAAGCGTTTTATTCTTTTCTGCAGCGCTTTTTAAAAACTTTTTGCAGCGTATTTTTGTGCGGATTTTGCTGCGTCCATAGAGGTCTATGGACAAAAAAGCGCTGCGGAAAAGACAGAAGAATGGACATGCTGCTTCTTTAAAAACCGCGCAGCAGTTGCATTTCCGCACTGCGGCTGTGCGGAAAAAATCCGCCCTGTGAGAACAGCTTTTTCCCTAAACTCATTTGTGCTGCATTGCACTGCAAACGCAGCGGTTTTGCCGCAGTGCAGATATGCAACGGCAATCCGCGGCCAAACCACAGCAAATCCGCCCTGTGTGAACCCAGCCTACAAAATCATCGCTGCAATGTGAAGCCCATGGTTTCCAATGGGTTCTTTCACATGAGCGATGTTTTGTAGCCCCTGCGGATGAAGCCTTATAGACAGGGCATTACATAGCACAGAAAAAGTCAGGAGCAGTCGGGCTCATGGATTCTGGTCGAGATCAATAGAGAAAAGTCAAGCCATGGAGGCCAGAGCGAAGGGAGTTTTTTTCATCCCTGCTGTAGAAGAAGGCACAAACAGGGCAGACCCCTTGGATCTCCGAGGAAAGCGACCACTATCAATTGTGAGTCTAACTAATCTCGGGAGAGCAAAAGTCAGTGTATTCCCTCCATTCTCCCACGAATAACCTCTCATTCCCACAGATGCTTACTGTGGTTTAATGATCTTGTTCCTCAGGATAGAATCAGATGAGGAAGGACTGTTATAAAAGCTATCCCTGAGAAGTTTGTGTTATATGCTGCAGTGCAAAGTTGAAACTGTTGCGTTGTGAAGATATTAGAAAACTGTGTACCTTCGGTTTACTTTATCAAATCTGATTTGGACTCTTTGTTTCATCGCTACCCGAATGTTCCACTTAAAAGGTACTGGTGTCACATGAACATTTGATTCACAACATTCACCACTACTGTTATCTTATTTGCCACTGTGCGCAGCCGGGCCAGGCTGCGCCTGGATTTTCCGGGGAGGGCTGTTAGAGGCACCGTTGACAATCACCTTAATCCCCACTGTCTACCCCCCACCCCCACAAAGGTCTGCGGTCGGCCGCCACAGATGTATGTTTGGAATTGATGTTCTGCTGCAGTATAAATTTGGAGCCAGTCAGATGCCTCAGTGATGGTATTGAACGATGGATAAGTATCTGCCTGCTTTTCTTAGCATTAAGGACACCATTAATCCTGAGCCAATTTGCGTCTCCATTTGCCAAAATGCAGCCCCAAACTTGCAAGGAACCACCACTAGGCTTCATTGTTGTGTGCAGGCATTCTTTATTATACCGCTCTCTAGCCCTTCTGCACACAAACTGCCTTCAGTTACACCCAGATATTTCAAATTTTGACTCGTCAGTCCAGAGTACCTGCTAACGTTTTTCTACACCTCAGTTCCTATGTTTTCATGCACAGTTGAGTCGCTTTCTTTGTTTCTACCTTGAAGATATGGGTTTTTGGCCTTAATTCTTCCATGAAGAGCACTTCTGGTCAGACTTCTGCGAACAGTAGATGATTGTATCTGGGTCCGAATGCTTTCTGCCAGTTCTGAGCTGATGGTACTGCTGGACATCTCCTGATTTTTGAAGTGAAGTAAACATGATGTGTCTTTTATTTGCTAGTTATCTTGGCCGACCTGTATTAGTGTCCGACGCCACTCGGAAGGAGTGTTCGGGAGCTTTCTGGCTGTAGTCATGCCGGAGCTGAGTGTTCGCCCGGTGGCGGAGTGTCAGCCCTCCAGTCCGGCACCACTCGGGAGGAGTGTCCAGAAGCTTCCTGGCTGTAGTCATGTCAGAGCTGGGAGACTGCTACTAGTAATTGTCTCCGTCAATTGGGAGCTTTTGCCAGTTTGGGGCGTGACCTGGGCGTTACCTGTAGGTGAGCCTGTCCAACCCATACTTCCGGTGGAGACATAGTACAGTAATACCTGTCTGATCGGTGTATCTACGGTCCTCGATATTGCTTCTTCTTTAAAAAAGCTCCACATTTTGAAACCCCAGTCTGATTTGAAACCTTTCCTGGAAGAGACCTTGCTGATGCAGTATAACAACTTTGTCTTGCTATGGTCCATGATCTGTGACATGAAATTTTCTTATACAGCTTTATCTTTGCAGCAAAGTTTGGAGTTTTAAGCCTCCTACACAGCTGTTTCTTTTTCAGTTAATGACTTTGTTTCAACCTGCATATGAAAATTATGAAATTATCACGTGTTTGGTATAATTGGTTAATCATAAATTGACTAGAATCCTTGACTTTGTGCAAGTCTAACTAGAAGAACTGACGCTATTTTGAAGGCAAAGGGCGGTCACACCAAATATTGATTTGATTTTAGTTTTCTGTTTTGTTCATTCACTTTGCATTTTGTTAATTGACAAAAAAACTATTAACACTTCTATTTTTGAAGAATTACTTAGTCCACGGGTGAGGCGGAATATCGCTAGTAATATTCCGCCGTACGGGAGCAGGGAAGAAAACTGACAGCGTCCTACGATTTGAGTCCCGCAAGCGGAAATCACTATGGTTCTTTGCTCGTGGACAGGGGGTTGTGCTTTCCATAGCAAAGCTATGGAAAGTGTGCACTGCTTTGCTCGCGGCCGGGTTACCCCCACAAGTAACGCAATGCAAATTCGCCCGCGGACAGGAGCCCTTACTTTACAGCATTTTTACAACACTTAAAACTTTTGCACAGTAATGTATATTACATGAATTTGTCTTTTGTGGATACCAAAAGCCTTCTTTCAGTGCACTCTATGCTTAGATCAATGAAGATGTGTTGAAGGGGAGTTTAAAAATACATATAAATATTGCTTTAGTTCTGAACCACTGTAAGTACAATTCTTCCATGAGCCAAATCTTTCATTTATCAAAGTTATAAAAACTGCCAGTGTTTCCCTGTCTCATGCATAAAAAATATTTATTGACTATGAAGCTAATTAGCTCTCGTGTCTTTGTTACATTTCAGAGATGGTGAGCTCACATTGAGTAGGCTGATGGTGAATAGCTCAGATAAAATCCTGAGAAAAGAAGGGTCAGCACTCTTTAGACATGCAGGAGCAGGCTGGAAGATCAATTCTTCATTGGCTTTGGAAATAAGGTGAGTGACCTGAAGAGTAAACTTATGATGAATGAGGGCTTATATAATAATGTCTATGTGACTGTGTTATTGTGTAGAAATCTGAAGATCGAACTTAAACCCGCTGGTTTATTCTTAAACTATTGGAGTATGAATGGTTGGCTACTTTACAAAACCAATTTTCAAATACTGGGACCCTATTTTATTAAGCAGAGTCGAGAACGACTACCAAAAGATCTCTCGCTCTAGAATACCCAGCACATCAATTGGCCATTGATTTCAGTGGTTCTGCATTTTCCTTGTGGTTGTGCTTTGGGGTTAATATCTGACCCTGGTGGGCAGAACAGCTTGGGATTAGCTTCAAGCTGGGTGAACCATCTAAAAAAAATGAGATTGTTAAAGGGGTGTCAAGGGTTACAAGAATATGGCTGTTTTTTTTTTTTCCAAACACAGCACCACCCTTGTCCGTAAGGTTCTGTGTGGTATTGCAGCTCAGCTCCACTAAAGTGAATGGAAGCTAAGCTGCAATGCCAGACACAACTCACAGACAAGGGCGGTGCTGTGTTTGAAATAAAGCAGACATATTTTTCTAACCCCCGAAAACTCGTTAAGCGTTAAGTATTGTCCGGGAGGCAAAAGATCGCACTTACATTTTTGGTATAATAAATAACACCTCTCTATCTCTGAGAAGAAAAATCTAACCAGTTATTTTACAATCATGGTGTACCTTTCTGGGGTTAAGAAATTGGACATGATTTGCTGCATATTTTGTTGTCGTACAAATGCCAAATTTGCGGGATTTCAGTTGCCATCTGTGGGCTGCAGTCTTGTGGGCACATGCACTCAACTAGCTATAAATAAATGCCCTTTTTTAGGGTATTGGTTAGCTGGCAGCTCCTGGACTCAAAGCAATGGGGCAAATTTTCCAATACAATGTACTGGTTAGGTAGGGTTAACATGGACAAAGACATTTGGTGCATGTTACTCTTTTGGCTTCTCTATGCCACCTCTTTTGTGGTGCTTTCTTTAGACCAGTTTTTTGTATCAAGAATCTGGGGCATTTTTGAAATCAACAAACCCCAACCACCCTTTTATGGACACTTTTGAAAAGTTTCTAGCAAGGTGCAAAAAGTGTCTAAAACGCCTAATAAGTGTGGCACATGGCATGTTTGTCGGTTTTCAGATGCATCTTAATAAACCAGAATTCTGGCGCAGACATTCGAAAATCTGCTGCTATGTAATTGTCTCAAGTAGTAGGAGAAAACTTTAAAGTGGAATTAGCTTCTGACATTTATCCTTCATTCAGTCTTTATATTCGTCACTTTTGGACTGCTTGGTGAATATTGGCATGAGAATGCTTAGACTAGTAATTGTTTTTGGAACAGGGGTATATTAGCACAATTCCACAAGAAAATATAACTATTTGATTAAAGTTTTGTTGAGTTTATTCTTTACAGGTTTTTGCTGATTAGAACTTGTGGTTAGACTATTAAGAACAACCTATTGCCACATCCTGTCAGTTACTGGGGAAAAATATTGCATAGCTTAATGCAAATCATCAAATGATATTATTAACTGATCTTTGCATTTTATTATATTTTCTAGTAATGACCTATAGATATAATCTGGACCCACTTTCCCACCTAAATAAGCTATTTACTATATTTACTTCAAAAGGTGATGCTGCTTAGTGTGAAAATGTAATTTCACACTTGCACTTTTGGATCTGCTTTTTTGAAAATTTAACCATACTTTCAGATCTGCTTTTTTTAATTTAACCATGATAGATAAAATGCACTGTAAATGCAGAAGTACATTGTAAATTGTGAATAAAGTGAAGTACATTGTAAAAAACAAAACAAAGGAATAACATTTTCTGCCCTTTGGAAGAATCGATTGTAAAAGCGAATGCAGTTTGTTCAGCAGCTATCTAGTTCGTCAGCTACTGACGCAAAATGGGGTTGTCTAACCAAGGCAAACCATTCCCTATGACTAGTTAAGGCCCTGTTACATGGAATTGTAGTGGCCCAGTACATCATCCTGGTCCCCACTGTGCAAAAATGTCTTGTCATTCTGTTGTGTGTATTGCACAGCTGCAGCAAATGATGAATTAATGTCTGCAAAAGTGAGCTGACTGTCTGTAAATGTATTTATTCTATCCTGTCACGTGGTATGAGAGAGGCTATGAATGTGAGTGTTTTAGAGCGGGAAGAGATTCATGTCTTCTGTTCCTGTCAAAGAGTGCCAGCTACATGGGGCCACCTTCAGCCCTCATGTAGTAAAGAATGGAGGAGGAGAAACTTCCCGGAGTGCGTGTTAAGGAGTGACGATGGAGTGAGGCCCCCAAAAAAGAGTGAGAGGCGAGTGAGTGCAGTCTTTCAAGGCCTAGTGCAGAGGTACTCAATTACTTGTTCCACACCCACACGTCCTGAAGTCTGGGACCCCCCGGTGGAGGTACTCTACAGCCATTGTTCACACTCAAGCATCCTGAAGTCTGGGTCCCGTTGAGTGGAGGTACGCAACTTAATTTAGTCACGCACAGGCGGCCTGAAGTCTGGGTCTGCCATGTGGAGGTACTCTAGCTTCTCTAATTCCTGCACTTTTCAAGTCTGTCATTTGTGCCTTGTATCGCTAAAGTTTATTATTCAAGTAAACGTTCTTCCAGGCCCTGACTGTTCCCGGTGACCTAAGGTACTATATCTCCTGTCTGTGGCTCGTTTATTTCCCGCCAATGTTCATGCCAGGGGGTACCAGAATGGTGGCGTCACCCGTGAGAGCCACAACCTCTGTTCCTTAGTTCATTGGGCATCCTTATGCCGGGGGTGTCTGGAAGAGGCCCAGTGCTACCCTGGCCGAGGCTACATGCATCCCTCCAGGAGGGATCATGCTAAGTGCCGCCGTGACAAGCCAGCATCTTACCCTCCCCTCTCCTCAACGTATGGCCTGTGTTCAGGGGTCACCCTATGGAACGCTGCAGAATGATGATCGTTAAAAAAAAAAAAGTTCAAACAAGTGAAAACGAATGACAATTGTTCAGTGTAAACACAGCCAACGATTGAACGATAAATCGTTTACTTTTTGTTCATTTTATGCAGACATAAAAATCATTGTTCACTAATCCTTAGGTTTAGACACAGATTGTCCATTCGTTTTCATTCATTTATACAGCGAATGTGAACAACTGAACGATTTCTTGTTTGAATGAGCCATTGATGTATCTGCTGTATAAACGGGCTGCCCGAACAAACTTTGACGTCATTTGCTTGTTCAAATAATAGTTTGTAGTAAACGGAACCTTGGAACCTGTGAGCGTTAAAATATGGAATCCCTCACTTGAAACCCTCCTTGTGTTATCCAAAGCATTGGTGTACCTAGTTTAATGACACCGATTGTACTTGGCACGGCAGAACTCAACTTGGAAATCGCAGAACTTCAAAAAAGTCAAATAGAATACAGCTAGATGACGTAAAGAAATATATGAAGTACGTATCAATATTGTAGCACACAAAGAATAAGGGAATGGAGCTTTAGATGGCAGGGGGAAAGGAGGATGGGATGGTACCAGATGAGAAGAATGATGATGAAGACAATGACACTGACAGTGGAGGGGGGAACAGATAGATGATGGAACTAAAATAACCGAATAAAAAATTCTACAATCAGAAAAAAAAACTGATTAGACAAGTGGAAACATTTCACTATCTGGTTTTAATTAATAAAAAAAAATTGGTGATGTACCCCCTTTAAATTGGTCAGAAGCAGTGTCGTGTCTCCCTAAGGAGAGCACCCAAAAAGTGTGTGAGGACACTTAGGGGGTTAGTAGAAGGAGAGCACCCAAAAAGTGTGTGGGGACACCTAGGGGGTGAGTAGATCAGGGGATGGTATAGTCTCTCCCCAAGGAGAGCGCCCAGAAGGGGTGTGGGGACACCTAAAAATGGAATAAGGAGACTTATAAGGCAGAAAAATACCTCTACAGCGCTATCTATTGGATGGCAGCATTCCTTCAATTCAAAGTGACCTTATAAAAAGTTCACAATGATTGGGAATATTAGACCAAGCCAGAAACCATTCGTAGACAGTCTGATTTGATGTGTTTGCCCCTCATTAGTATGCAGTATCAGGGGCAAACACCCTGTTTTCAACTTGTCTAATCAGTTTTTAAGTTCTGATTGTAGAATTTTTTTGTTCTGTTAATATTTTAGTTCCATCATCTGTTCCACCCTCCACTGTCTATGTCCTTATGTTCATCATCATTCTTCTCATCTGGTACCATCCTGATTTGCCCCTTTAAATAAGATACTTATAAGAGTTGTCTCAGAAGACTTGATATATATGCCATCAATGTACAGACAATGGGGGTTGGACCCCTGTCATGATGGTAGATTGCTGAAAGAAAGTGGCAACTATACTAGCAAACCACCATGACAATTTGCTGCCTGGCTTTCTGAGACAAAGCGGAGTGGAAAGAGTGGAGCCACTTGGAGATTTAGTAGCATAGCATTAGCTAGCACTGACACCTCCTTTGTTCTAGTGGACACATAAATGCACTCATTAGTTCAAACCTCACTGATTAAAGGGGTTGTCCCGCGAAACAAAGTGGGGGTATACACTTCTGTATGGCCATATTAATGCACTTTGTAATGTACATTGTGCATTAATTATGAGCCATACAGAAGTTATTCACTTACCTGCTCCGTTGCTAGCGTCCCCGTCTCCATGGTGCCGTCTAATTTTCAGCGTCTAATCGCCCGATTAGACGCGCTTGCGCAGTCCGGTCTTCTCCCTTCTGAATGGGGCCGCTCGTGCTGGAGAGCTGCTCCTCGTAGCTCCGCCCCGTCACGTGTGCCGATTCCAGCCAATCAGGAGGCTGGAATCGGCAATGGACCGCACAGAAGACCTGCGGTCCACCGAGGGTGAAGATCCCGGCGGCCATCTTCACAAGGTAAGTAAGAAGTCACCGGAGCGCGGGGATTCGGGTAAGTACTATCCGTTTTTTTTTTTTTAAACCCCTGCATCGGGTTTGTCTCGCGCCGAACGGGGGGGGGGGCTATTGAAAAAAAAAACCTGTTTCGGCGCGGGACAACCCCTTTAAGACATTGACACTACCTTCAAAATGGTTGTGCCACTTCTAGCTGTTTTGCTGCAGGAAGCGGACAGCTCTGTACACTCTATGGAGTGGCCAGGTCTGGTACTGCAGGCTAAGTCCTAAGGAAGTGAAAGGGATTCAGCCTGTAATATCAACCCAGACCTGTGGGCAATGTATGGAGCTGTCTGCTTCCTGCAGCAAAACAGCTAGAAGTGGGACAATCCCTGTAACATTCATGTAGGAGTTGTGAACAACAACCTGCACACACAGCATATTTAAGGCTATAAGGAAGGCTGTGCACTCAAGACCAGACACAGGGATCATGAAACCTAAAGCAAACGTGAGACTAACAGGAAGAAAACAGACCCTACATCACAGCAAGTATCAAGAGGCAGGTAGAACTACCAATAAATACAAGGTATTGGTTAATATTTTGGCCAAAATACACAATGTAGCGGTTTCAGCTACTAGGGTGGAGCCTCAGCTGTAGTAGCCGCAGGCTAGAGAGTTGTTGGGTGGAAACCGGAGGTTGTCAACAGGTAGTCAGTTTGCAGTACAAATGGAGGAGGTGGGTAGCATAGTCAGAAGGGAAGCCAGAAGTTAGCAATGGGAGGTCTCTGTTTGCAGTGCAAATGGATGAGGCGGGTAGCGTAGTCGGAAGGGAAGCTAGAAGTTGGTATCAGGAGGTCTTGTAGAAAAAGCGGAGGAACAGGCAAGTGGAGCTTGATCAAACGGTGCTGCGAAGCAGAATAGTCATGCACGGAGGAAGTGGCAGGGCTAGGCTTTTATAGAAAGTGCAATCAAGACAGAGGCGGGATCGGGACCAGCAGGCAGAAACTAGGTAACTGGGATCAGGAAACACGTCTGAGAGTCATGCAAGGTAACTGTCCACAGGCTGGATAGCTCAATAGTGAGAACTACTGACGGGAGCACAGGAAGTCCCAGGTTTTGATCCCTGACACAAGCTCACAAGCCCACATCAAGGGTCCTTCATTATCTTGTGAGTCCATACTCTAACGTAACTACAAACCACAGAATGCAGGGCATCCTGCCTAAAAACAGGGCGATCGTCCTGATAAAGATGGGCCCACACAGCAACCTAGGGATTACCTGACTTGTCCTAGATTGAAATGGGGTAAGAGGCAGGAAACATCATACAGTGACAGAGCAAATACAAACACAGAAACTACAAACAGGACATGGTTCAGACATGGACATCCACACACCTATGGACAGAGAGAGATTCAGACAGAACCAATAGACAGAAGATAATTCACACTGACCAGGTGCCTGCACACCTACAGATGGCGGGAACACCAAGCAGGACATCATGCATGCAATTACCTGTGTTAAACAATGCAGTGAAGAGAGGGGGATAAGAGGGGTTAGTATTTATGTGCACAGACCTATGATGATTGGCTGCCTGGAGCAATTCACACAATCAGCCAGCCAAATGAATCACACCTGCAGCCATGTGCTCCTGGAAGTACTTAGTACTACAAGCCCCAGGAGCACGACGTGACAATCCCTTTAACAATAGTATTCATTTTAACACATTTTATTATTTCTATACAGTCATTGAGAGGTACGATATGTGAAGTGTAGTATATGGAGATGAGTTTAATAACAGAGTGAACAATACCATCATGTCAACAATAAGCTGAACTTTTACTAGTGACTGCACTTAAGCTTTTAGAGAGTTCCCTTTTTACACATGATCTTCAGATCATTAGTTTTGCAGCTTTGGAATTGTGAGACTCTTAGGAAACTACTTCAGGTTTTAGACACATAGCAAGTTTCACAATTGACATTGCGCAAATCTGTTTTGCTTGCAAAAGTCAGAGTTTTCTGTAAAGGGTTACTTAATGCTCGTCTACACATTGCAGAAAACCCGCTGCAGAGTTTGGTGCGGATCCACATCAAAATCCACATATATCCAGAGTTCACCACCTTATTTGAAGAAGTGAAAATCTGCAGCATAAATAAACATATAAACAGATTTAAAGGCACTCTAAGGACTTATTCAGACGGGCGTATATCGGTCAGCTTTTCACGCTCGGCTGATATACCCTGCCTTCTCTGCAAGAAGAGGAGGTGGGATGGGAGCTAGTGCACTAAACTCCCGCCCCCTCTCTGCACCTCACCACTGTTTTCAATGGGAGGGGCGGAGGTGGAAGTTAGCTCCACCCCATCCCACTACTCCCGTTGCAAACAGTGGCAAGGGGTGGAGAGAGGGCGGGAGCTCACCTCCTCCCCTTGCAGAGAGGGGTAGCATATATCTGCCGGGCATGAAAACCCGACTGATCTACACCCATCTGAATAAGCCCTAAGGCTGGGGTCACACAGGACGGCCGCACTGAAAAACTGTGATATTTTCACTGGAGAAATGCAGCTTAGCCGCGGATTTTGAAACGGTTTAGCTATCGACTTTCCGCGGCAGCTTTCTCTCCTCATAGAGAGGAGAGATACTGCTGCGGTAATGAGAAAAGAATTGATATGCTGCAGAATTGAATTCCGCGCCGCATGTCAGTTTTCGTGCTGCTTTGCCGCAGCGTGTGGACAAGATTTTTGCAAAATCTCGTCCACTTTGCTGCCTACTCCTGGGATTAGGAGCCACGGGTGGAATTGCTGTGCTGTTTCACACGCACCAGAGGATCGCAAGTGTTTTCCATTGATTTCAATGGGAAACATCGCACTCGCATGCATATCAGACAGTATGCGCGTAACATGTTATGCTTTTAAAGGCCTCGTGCGAAGGTAGTCTTCCTAGAAATGTATTAATGAATTGACAAGTGATTGTTACCAGTTTTGTGGAAGGGAGTGTCTAACATTGGCGAATCAGTACTAACTGGAGTGACACACCCTTTTGACAAGGGAAATGGTGACAACCAGTTGTCAATTTATTCATCAGTTTCTAGGAGGAATAACAGAGAAACAGTCGAAGACAGTTCTATAAGTTCTATAAGCACTCGATCCCAAATTGTTTTTTCATTGGGGAATATAAGTATTTATTAAAACAGACATGTCAGGAATAATGACAGGTCCTCTTAAAACAATATCTTCACTGAAAATCTTTCCTTAACCAATGATCAGATTTTAACCCCTTAAGGACCAGGGTGTATTGGTTCTAAAGGACTAGACACATTTTTTAGGTATTTTACGCATGTCATGGTTTTATTGCCCTATATTTTTTTCTTCAGCTATCAAAATTATTTTTGAGGTGTTATTTTTTTTTCATGTGACATATAGGGTTGTGTGTTTTAGCGGTTTAAAAAAAATGTATTTCACACTTTTCCACTGTAGTTGAGGCATCCATAGGAGTCCCAGTTACAGGGAAAAACATCCCCTTGTAGTGACAGTAGTCACAAACGGAGCTGATCGGGGTCTGCAAGGACCCTTCAGCTCTGCCTTGGCTTGGCAGGGAGCATCCAGCAGTCATGTAATCACCAGGTCTCTCTTCACTACATAGCGCTCATTGAGTGCTATATTGCCTGTAAGTGAGAAGGCAGAAGTGGTTATAAAAAACACTTCTGCCTTTTCCTCCAGGTCCTTGGCTGTGACTAAGATCTGAGGACTCGACCTGCTACTGCTAGATTGCAGGAGCTTTAATCCAGTGCTGTATTTTTTTACTATTGGTCAGGATTAAAGCCCAGGACCAGGCACCCTAAATTTACAGCATTTGGCTTTAAGGGATTAAAGGGGGTTTCTAGGCAAATACTATTGATGAGAGCCGCTCCTGCAGTTACAAGTGTTGGCCACTACACAGGTGGGAGAAGCAGCTTCTGCTTCAACCCCTGTGTGTAGCAGTGCTGACAGCAGGCGTCCACTCAGTTGATCCACCTAAGGATAGGTCGTCAATAGCATGGAAAACCCCTTTAAAATCCCTTGGGAAGATTTGAATTAAAATAGCAGAAATTGTATGTTAATCTGATCTAGGTTCAGATGGCATTCATTTTCTTTTAATTTTGGTTTATTTAAAGACTGATCCACTTGTTGAATTTACAAACCACATAAGTTGCACTTCTGTTCCAGATAATTTAGTTCAGCTGAATGTGTGTGGGAAGAACTTTGCTCTCTGGTGGTTTCTGCACATCTGCATATGCACAACAAAAGAAAATGTTTTTCTCTTCAAACACATTCCCTGCTTTACATATGTCCTTCATACTGCATCTGAGTCATTGTAGACAGCATTCTGTGGCAATAAGAAGGCATCTGTTCAGCCTGTTCAAGACCTACCATGAGGTTTGTGGGCGATTTTGAAAGACCTTTGCACAGTATCTCACAAACAACGATTCCCTGACTACACAATAGGTCTGGGAAGTGATGTGTCATTTTTTTTTTGTTGTACAGCAGGTAGATGGTACAAGT
The DNA here is from genome assembly GCF_035609145.1 of Eleutherodactylus coqui. Classification (NCBI taxonomy): domain Eukaryota; kingdom Metazoa; phylum Chordata; class Amphibia; order Anura; family Eleutherodactylidae; genus Eleutherodactylus; species Eleutherodactylus coqui. Next base: position 112,120,111 of record NC_089841.1, on the reverse strand, counting down.
TGCTTTTTTCTTTTTACTTTTGTTTATTAACATTTTATAATCCCCCCCCCCCCATCCTTATAATGGGTTTATACCCGGCCTCGCCTGAAATAATTTGATACAGGTGTTTACGTGTTGTTCGCACAGAAAATTTTATGAAGTCAAGGTTACTTTAGAGTAACTGAGGATTAAAATATGTGTACACATAGAGGAGCATTAGATTCTTATCAGGCTGCATGTATGGGTGTCCCTCTGCAGAATGTGCCACCCCTCCCACTCTCCTCATTTTAGGACCTAAGGAATGTCGGCACCAAATTTCACGCTTGTACGACACCGAGAAGTTACATTATATAGGGGTGTACTTACTTTTGCAATTAGCATTGAATAATCAAGTTGTGACCCCTTTACTTTTCGTATTTAGGACCTAAAGAAGGATTATCCCAAATTTCATATTTGTACGACATCGGTAGGTTATAGAATTAGATTTGGTACATTACAGAGGGGTGCCAATACTTTTGCATTTAGCATTGAATTTTTGAGTTGCGACCCCCGTTACATTTCCTTATTAGGGCCTAAAGAATGCTTCTGCCAAATTTCATGTTTGTGTGACACTGAGAAGTTAGAGAATTAGTGGCGAGTTAGTCAGTGAGTCAGTCAGGCAGGGAGTCAGTCAGTGAGGGCTTTCAACTATAGATAGATAGATATAGATAACACAAAAAGAACAAAATAAATGCTAATATGGCATCAAGATGCACAGCATATGCAATCCAACTAAAAGAAAGCATCATCTTAAAAGGAGCCTGTCAGTCCCTAATGGTGCCTGGGCTGCGAGAACTGAAGTATAGTGACAGACATGCTGATTTCAGTTGTCTATCACTTCTACTGATCACTTCAGGAGTTTTGAAAAACTTACATTTCAAAGTTTGCAGTAATCCGCAGAAATTATTCTCAATTCATGTTTCCATTTTTCTTTTCTGTTCTAGAACACGAGAATGAAAATAAAACTGTCGCTAGATCTGGACCTGGCGGCGCTTTACAGAACCCGTTGACTGTAATAGGTTTTGTACGGTTTTGTCCAAGAGTTTCGCAATTTTAACAGAAAAAAATGGCGCAGCAAGCAACACTATTTTATCTGGCGTTTAGAATGGAACCCTGGACAGAAGCAACTGACAGAAATCTGAATATAGTCTTGGTCCGATGCGGGTCGTTATTATTTATATATTCCTTGTCACCACCCCTGCCGCTAATTTACAGGTTTATTTGTATATAGCATAATATGAAAAGACCTGTCCGTCAGCAGTGGTGAACGCGGGATGAACATTAAATGTAGGAATATTAATGAGCTGCATCGGACTCCTCTCTGCTGCTTACTGCAAACCTTGAAATGTACATTTTTAAAAACTCCTGAAGCGATCAATATAAGTGACAAACCGCCAAAACCAGTGTGTCGGTCAGTATACTGTAGTGCCCACTGCCCTATGGTTTCCAATATATACATTCAGATGAGCGTTTTTTTTAGCCGCCGGGAATAATAGGACCTCGGCGACCGAAAACGGCGACCGATCTTATACGCAGCCAGAAAAGATAGCTTTTGCCGAGATACGCTGGAAGCTCCCATAAGCTTCTCTGGGAGCTGAAAAAAAAAAGGAAGGGGAAGGGAGTCTACCCGCGTCCAACGCTGGGAAAAGATTACAGCTGCCGCTATTCATGTATTAGAAGTCATTCCGAGGATTTATGCCGAACGAGCGATTTCTGCACTGCAGCGTATATTTTCGGTAATACGTCGCAGCCGCCTGTGGGAATGGAATAGAAGACTACAATTATGATCAGGACTCCATCGCGGCTATTCTTCATTCATGTGATTTTCGGTGGCGATGCATGAAAACGCATCACTCATGTGAATGAGGCCTCAGGGTGGGTTTACAAGGGATAACTATTATTTGAACAGTCACTGGAAATAGTCGGTTATACGGAGTTGTTAGTATACGAATGACTGTTTGTATGCCTTTATACAGAGTGATTCTTCATGTTTGCAGTTACTAAAGCACACACCTTTGTTGAAAGACAAACTTTAGCCTGTTTACACCAGACAATCATAAATCAACCAGGCACTATTTTTAGGTGACCTGAAATGAAAGGACTAGTAACTAGTGAATATATCGCTCATCACCCTGTTGATGGTCGTGTTTACATGGAATGACTGTTATTAGCATTGTTTAACTGAGTGATTACTCAGACGATATTTGGTCCGTAAAAGTAACCATCATTCACTTGATCAAAGTGGCATGAGGCATTTCTAGCGCCAAAGCAACTGTATCACATCGGTCAGCAGAGGTTAAAGGGGTTAGTCCCTGGCCAGATGACTAGTGATGGCATGCTTTTTAGCGTGTGTATGTGTGTGTGTGTATATGTGTGTGTGTGTGTATGTATGTATGTATGTATGTATGTATGTATGTATATATATACATACACACACACATAATATATATATATATATATATATATATATATATATATATAATTATGTGTGTGTGTATGTATATATGTGTGTGTGTGTGTATGTATATGTATATATATATATATATATATATATATATATATATATATATATATATATATATATATAAAAATAATGTGTGTATCAGTATATATAATGCCAATATATGTGGAAGTACAGAATATTGCCTTACCTGCTGCCTTAGGCAGTGTTTGCCTGCAGGCTTTGCCTGGATCTCTCGTGAACGAGTACACAGAAAGTACACAATGACATGCATACTTACTGCGTGCCCCCAATCCCGGCACAATATCTTGGCATGTATATGCACATTATACACACCAAGATAGAACATAACTTTTTTTGGCGTGCATATTTTGCACGGCTCATGCGAATGACACAGTTAGTCTATGGGATATTGCTATTACTACGCCCAAACTGTGCAGGAGTAATACACAGCAAGAATACGGTTATGTGAGCCCGGCGTTGGTTTCACACTGAACTTTTTCCTGTAACAAACCAGTTAGTCCATAATTCTTGCTAATATGTGATAACTCTTGATAACAAAACATTCACATATCAGTTAAAATTTAGCAGACTCGCAAGCAACATTGTCAAGTGCATTGAACTTTCATGCGACAGAGTCCCTATAGGTTCGTGTTCTGCACCTATAGGAACTTTGTGTGGTGCCATATGGTGAACATTACTTCTAGAGTAGAGTATTTCTGTAATTCACATGGAATCTGTCAAAAAACAAATTGAGGCACACAAGTGTATATGGCAGTATTGGCTGCCAGGAGGCTATGGGCACCCTATAACGGGGGTCTATACAACATGCATATGTAATCAGGCAATGTGCGTTAGGCCTAACTGTATAATTTGACTTAATACTTCAATAAAAATTCACAATAGTTATTTTGCATGAAACGTTTCCTGAATTATTGCAATTATATTGACATGGCATCATCTTCACCAGAAGTACAGCTTCCTGTTTTTGCTTTTAGTTGAGAGTTTTAGTTCTAATTGTAGTGTTTACCGTAACAGTTTTTTATACACACCCTGAAGCAGCTAGGCACATCGCAGTAGTGAAATAAGTAATAGCTACTTACAATAAATGCACATATCATGAATATCTGACAAGTAAAAAGGAAGTAAATAAATTGATTACCGTTCTGCTTATTGTCAGCCAGCGCTGGTTGTACGAGCAGATCTGCGCATGCACAAGGACCGCTACACTTCATTATTAGATGCTGTGATTTTCTGCTTGTGAAGCTTTATAGCACGTTGACCTTTATGAATCTAGAAACTTACAAAAGTTCAAAATCCATAATAGAATTATTATCATATATTTAGTTATTGTGTTTTAGTTTAGTGAGTTTTGTGTGTTAGGTCCGCCTGCAACAGCAGAACCGATTCCACATGCGGGAGCCCGCAGCGGAATCCGGCCCTGACCACGCTCGGCAACCCTGCGTACTTGCTTGCTTTCATTTTTATCTGTACTGCGGATGATCTGCACGACTCACCGTCGGGCATGCGCAGTAAAGATTTTTTCAGATGTTTATTTCTCCTGCGCCATCGCTAGGCAATGACACGGTACCCATAAACTTTCCGCAATGTCATTGTGGAAAGGCCATGGGTTGGACAGCTTCCATTGACTTCAATGGAAGCCATCCGTGCGGAACCCGCCCAAAAATGGAGCATACTGCAATTTGTCCTCCGCTAGCGGAAATCGCAATTGTTTTATGCTCATGTGTAGGAAGAATCGATTTCCTATAACATGCTATGGACAGTATTTGCTGCAGATCCGTGGTGCGGATGCTGGCTACGGATTCCACAGAAAAAATCCACCCCTGTACAGACGATTTTATGAAGGGTAGAAATTAGAGATGAGCGAACGTACTCGTCCGAGCTTGATACTCGTTCGAGTATTAGCGTGTTCCAGATGCTCGTTACTAGAGACGAGCACCACGCGATGTTCGAGTTACTTTCACTTTCATCTCTGAGACGTTAGCGCGCTTTTCTGGCCAATAGAAAGACAGGGAAGGCATTACAACGTCCCCCTGCGACGTTCAAGCCCTATACCACCCCCCTGCAGTGAGTGGCTGGCGAGATCAGGTGTCACCCGAGTATATAAATCGGCCCCTCCCGCGGCTCGCCACAGATGTATTCTGACAGAGATCAGGGAAACTGCTGCTGGTGCCGGAGCTGCTATAGGGAGAGCGTTAGGAGTGATTTTAGGCTTCAAGAACCCCAACGGTCCTTCTTAGGGCCACATCTGACCGTATGCAGTACTGTTGAGGCTGCTTTTAGCAGTGTTGCACAATTTTTTTTTTTTGTATATCGGCCGTGCAGAGCATTGCGTCCGCAGTCTGCAGTCATTGTACAGAGTATAGGGCCAGTACTGGTGAGGCAGGGGAAGAGATATTCAGGCTATATAGGCAGTGGGCTTTTTCCAAAAAATTGGGGAAAAATACTATATTTGGGCTGCCTGTGACCGTCTTCAGTTTACTGCGTGTCTGCTGGGGGTAGTAGTCCTAATTAATACGCAGCTAAGCGTTACAGCAGCCTTGCGCAAAATTGTTTCCTGGATCTGCTGTCTCTGTTACATCAGCGCCGTCATCCTGCCAGAGGGAAACAGTATACATAATATTATACGCTGCATACAGTATCTATCTGCTGGGGGTAGTTGTCCTAATTAATACGCAGCTAAGCGTTAAAGCAGCCTTGCGCAAAATTGTTTCCTGGATCTGCTGTGCGTTCCGTAAGGGAAGTCAGCCTCCAACCACAGGCCAATAAGCGGCACATTTAATTACAGCGTTCTGTTTCTGCACTACTGGTAATACAGCATGCTGAGGGGTAGGGGTAGGCCTAGAGGACGTGGACGAGGACGCGGAGGCCCAAGTCAGGGTATGGGCACAGGCCGAGCTCCTGATCCACGTGTATCGCAGCCGACTGCTGCGGGATTAGGAGAGAGGCACGTTTCTGGCGTCCCCACATTCATCTCACAATTAATGGGTCCACGCGGTAGACCTTTATTAGAAAATGAGCAGTGTGAGCAGGTCCTGTCGTGGATGGCAGAAAGTGCATCCAGCAATCTATCGACCACCCAGACTTCTGCGCCGTCCACTGCTGCAACTCTGAATCCTCTGGCTGCTGCTCCTCCTTCCTCCCAGCCTCCTCACTCCATTACAATGACACATTCTGAGGAGCAGGCAGACTCCCAGAAACTGTTCCCGGGCCCCTGCCCAGAATGGCCAGCGATGGTTCCTCTCCCACTGGAGGAGTTTGTCGTGACCGATGCCCAACCTTTGGAAAGTTCCCGGGGTTCCGGGGGATGAGGCTGGGGACTTCCGGCAACTGTCTCAAGAGCTGTCAGTGGGTGAGGAGGACGATGACGAGACACAGTTGTCTATCACTCAGGTAGTAGTAATTGGAGTAAGTCCGAGGGAGGAGCGCACAGAGGATTCGGAGGAAGAGCAGCAGGACGATGAGGTGACTGACCCCACCTGGTTTGCTACGCCTACTGAGGACAGGTCTTCAGAGGGGGAGGCAAGTGCAGCAGCAGGGCAGGTTGGAAGAGGCAGTGCGGTGGCCAGGGGTAGTGGCAGGGCCAGACCGAATAATCCACCAACTGTTTCCCAAAGCGCCCCCTCGTGCCATGCCACCCTGCAGAGGCCGAGGTGCTCAAAGGTCTGGCAATTTTTCACTGAGAGTGCAGACGACCAACAAACAGTGGTGTGCAACCTTTGTCGCGCCAAGATCAGCCGGGGAGCCACCACCACCAGCCTCACCACCACCAGCATACGCAGACATATGATGGCCAAGCACCCCACAAGGTGGGACGAAGGCCGTTCACCGCCTCCGGTTTGCACCGCTGCCTCTCCCCCTGTGCCCCAACCTGCCACTGAGATTCAACCCCCTTCTCAGGACACAGGCACTACCGTCTCCTGGCCTGCACCCTCACCTCCGCTGTGCTCGGCCCCATCCACCAATGTCTCTCAGCGCACCGTCCAGCCGTCGCTAGCGCAAGTGTTGGAGCGCAAGTGCAAGTACGCCGCCACGCACCCGCACGCTCAAGCGTTAAACGTGCACATAGCCAAATTTATCAGCCTGGAGATGCTGCCGTATAGGGTTGTGGAAACGGAGGCTTTCAAAGGTATGATGGCGGCGGCGGCCCCGCGCTACTCCGTTCCCAGTCGCCACTACTTTTCCCGATGTGCCGTCCCAGCCCTGCACGACCACGTCTCCCGCAACATTGTACGCGCCCTCACCAACGCGGTTACTGCCAAGGTCCACTTAACAACGGACACGTGGACAAGCACAGGCGGGCAGGGCCACTATATCTCCCTGACGGCACATTGGGTGAATTTAGTGGAGGCTGGGACAGAGTCAGAGCCTGGGACCGCTCACGTCCTACCCACCCCCAGAATTGCGGGCCCCAGCTCGGTGGTGGTATCTGCGGCGGTGTATGCTTCCTCCACTAAACCCTCCTCCTCCTCCTCCTTCTCCTTCTCCTCCTTCTCCTCCTACGCAACCTCTGTCTCGCAATCAAGATGTGTCAGCAGCAGCACGTCGCCAGCAGTCGGTGTCGCGCGTCGTGGCAGCACAGCGGTGGGCAAGCGTCAGCAGGCCATGCTGAAACTACTCAGCTTAGGAGAGAAGAGGCACACGGCCCACGAACTGCTGCAGGGTCTGACACAGCAGACCGACCGCTGGCTTGCGCCGCTGAGCCTCCAACCGGGCATGGTCAAGTGTGACAACGGCCGTAACCTGGTGGCGGCTCTGCAGCTCGGCAGCCTCACGCACGTGCCATGCCTGGCCCACGTCTTTAATTTGGTGGTTCAGCGCTTTCTGAAAAGCTACCCACGCTTGTCAGACCTGCTCGTAAAGGTGCGCCGGCTCTGCGCACATTTCCGCAAGTCCCACACGGACGCTGCCACCCTGCGCACCCTGCAACATCGGTTTCATCTGCCAGTGCACCGACTGCTGTGGGACGTGCCCACACGGTGGAACTCTACGCTCCACATGTTGGCCAGGCTCTATGAGCAGCGTAGAGCTATAGTGGAATACCAACTCCAACATGGGTGGCGCAGTGGGAGTCAGCCTCCTCAATTCTTTACAGAAGAGTGGGCCTGGTTGGCAGCCATCTGCCAGGTCCTTGGAAACTTTGAGGAGTCTACCCAGATGGTGAGCGGCGATTCTGCAATCATTAGCGTCACCATTCCTCTGCTATGCCTCTTGAGAAGTTCCCTGCAAAGCATAAAGGCAGACGCTTTGCGCTCAGAAACAGAGGCGGGGGAAGACAGTATGTCGCTGGATAGTCAGAGCACCCTCCTGTCTATATCTCAGCGCGTTGAGGAGGAGGATGAGGAGGAGGAGGAAGAGACAGCTTGGCCCACTGCTGAGGGTACCCATGCTGCTTGCCTGTCATCCTTTCAGCGTGTATGGCCTGAGGAGGAGGAGGAGGATCCTGAAAGTGATCTTCCTAGTGAGGACAGCCATGTGTTGCATACAGGTACCCTGGCACACATGGCTGACTTCATGTTAGGATGCCTTTCTCGTGACCCTCGCGTTACACGCATTCTGGCCACTACGGATTACTGGGTGTACACACTGCTCGACCCACGGTATAAGGAGAACCTTTCCACTCTCATACCCTAAGAGGAAAGGGGTTCGAGAATGATGCTATACCACAGGACCCTTGCGGACAAACTGATGGTAACATTCCCATCCGACAGCGCTAGTGGCAGAAGGCGCAGTTCCGAGGGCCAGGTAGCAGGGGAGGTACGGAGATCAGGCAGCATGTACAGCACAGGCAGGGGAACAGTCTCTAAGGCCTTTCACAGCTTTCTGGCTCCCCAGCAAGACTGTGTCACCGCTCCCCAGTCAAGGCTGAGTCGGCGGGAGCACTGTAAAAGGATGGTGAGGGAGTACGTAGCCGATCGCACGACCGTGCTCCGTGACGCCTCTGCCCCCTACAACTACTGGGTGTCGAAGATGGACACGTGGCCTGAACTCGCGCTGTATGCCCTGGAGGTGCTTGCTTGTCCTGCGGCTAGCGTCTTGTCAGAGAGGATGTTTAGTGGGGCTGGGGTAATCATCACAGATAAGCGTACCCGCCTGTCAACCGACAGTGCCGACAGGCTTACACTCATTAAGATGAACAAAGCCTGGATTTCCCCAGACTTCTCTTCTCCACCAGCGGACAGCAGCGATACCTAAACAATACGTAGGCTGCACCCGCGGATGGAAGCATTGTTCTCTATCACCATCAAAAACGTGGACCTTTTAGCTTCATCAGTCTGTGTATAATATTCATCCTCCTCCTCCTGCTCCTCCTCCTGAAACCTGAGGTAATCACGCCAAACGGGCAATTTTTCTTAGGCCCACAAGGCTCAGTCATATAATTTTTGTAAACAATTTTTATACGTTTCAATGCTCATTAAAGCGTTGAAACTTGCACCTGAACCAATTTTTATTTTAACTGGGCTGCCTCCAGGCCTAGTTACAAATTAAGCCACATTAACCAAAGCGATTAATGGGTTTCACCTGCCCTCTTGGTTGGGCATGGGCAATTTTTCTGAGGTACATTAGTACTGTTGGTACACCAATTTTTTTCGGCCCTCACCTACAGTGTAATCCAATTAATTTTTTGCCCACCTGCATTAAAGCTGTGATGGGCACTGCAATGGGATACATTTATGTACAGCCGGTGGGTTCCAGGGAGCCACCCATGCTGTCGGTCCACACGGAGTTGTAACTGCACGTGTCCACTTCTAAAGAACCCCAGTCTGACTGGGGCATGCAGTGTGGGCCAAAGCCCACCTGCATTAAACATGACATTACCTCAGGTGTGATGGGCAATGCAATGGGATATATTTATGTATCGTCTGTGGCTTCCTGGCACCCACCTATGCTGTCCGTCCACAGGGACTTCACAATAGGGAGTTGTACCTGCCTGTGTCTATGAATTAAAAACCCCGGTCAGGTTGGGGTATGCAGTGTGGGCCGAAGCCCACCTGCATTTAATCGGACATTACCTCAGCTGTGATGGGCACTGCAATGGGATACAGTAATGTACAGCCGGTGGGTTCCAGGGAGCCACCCATGCTGTGGGTGCACACGGAATTCCCATTGCGGAGTTGTACCTGCCTGTGACTATTTATAAAAAAACGCGGTCTGACTGGGGCATGCAGACACCTTGACAGAATGAATAGTGTGTGGCATATAGGTTCCCCATTGCTATGCCCACGTGTGCAGCTCCTGATGGTGGCACAGGATTATATTTCTCATTTTAAAGAGGGTCGCTGCCTAGCCGTGCCAACCCTCTGCAGTGTGTGCCTGCGGTTCCTCCTCATGGCAGACGCACTTATAAATAGACATGAGGGTGGTGTGGCTATGAGGCCAGCGTGTGGCATGAGTGCAGCTGAAGGCTGCGCAGGGACACTTTGGTGTGCGCTGTGGACACTGCGTCGTGCGGGGGCTGGGGGTGGGGTGTTGGGCAGCATGTAACCCAGGAGAAGTGGCAGCGGAGTGTCATGCAGGCAGTGATTGTGCTTTGTTGGAGGTAGTGTGGTGCTTAGCTAAGGTATGCATTGCTAATGAGGGCTTTTCAGAAGTAAAAGTTGTTGGGTGGGGGGGGGGGGACCACTCTTGCCGCTATTGTGGCTTAATAGTGGGACCTGGGAACTTGAGATGCAGCCCAACATGTAGCCCCTCGCCTGCCCTATCCGTTGCTGTGTCGTTCCCATCACTTTCTTGAATTGCCCAGATTTTCACAAATGGAAACCTTAGCGAGCATCGGCGATATACAAAAATGCTCGAGTCGCCCATTGACTTCAATGGGGTTCGTTACTCGAAACGAACCCTCGAGCATCGCAAAAATTTTGTCCCGAGTAACGAGCACCCGAGCATTTTGGTGCTCGCTCATCTCTAGTAGAAATACAAAAAATCATCCCATAGCTCTTAAATCTGTATACGGTAGATTATACTTTTAAAGTGGTTGTGTCAACTTATAAAGGTATTTTCCCTATCCACAGAATAAAACTATTAACCCTAAAGTTCAAAAGCTGACTGATACATACCTCCTAACACTAATGCACTGAAAATTATAACAGGATTCTCTGGCACAATATAGCCAGTACACAGTGTATCCTTGCACAAAAAAGCAAAAACAGGGACCCTTGAAGTGGGCTTGTAAGCTTGTTTATTTTGGAAAAAATATTAACCAATACCTCGTATTTATCGATATTTATCCATAACACATAGTGCGTCTGTCAACGCTGGGGGAGCCAAGGGTGCCAGTGTGGTATACCTGTGAGGTGTAGGGCAGCCTGCTGGATTGAAATATGATATCACTAATAGATTGTAAGCCTCCATGGTGCACTACACATACCATGTGCTCTGACACCCTGTATATGCTTTTTTGTGTAGCAATACATACTAAGCAGCCACTCTCTCAATATAAGGAAGGTGTGTGAGTGACTGTTAAACTGTGCCCTGCACATATGCTATTTGCTCCTCCATTTAGTCGTCTGGCTGTCTGCATGTCGAGGGATGTGGTGTCATTGCCTTCCCTCTTGTATAAGTATATCAATAAGTATATGGCTGCTTTCTTTGGGGTTTTTTTGTTTGTTTTATATTTCCCTTCTCTGTGATTTTAATAATTGAGGCTTTCAAGAGAGGGCAAAAGCAATAAAGAATTTTGGGTGTATGTCAAAAGAAAGGTCAAACATGCTACAGGATTTTTACAGGATGAACATGGTGAATTGGTCAAAAGTGATGATTAGGAGGCCGAAATTATAAAATCCTATTTTGTATCTGTTTTCTCTCAGAAAGTAAATGCAACATCAACTGATCTTCCATGTGTTATTGAACAAATAAAAGAATCCAGGTTATAAATAAGCAGAGAGATGGTGAGGGAACACTTAGTTAATGTAAATTAATTCAAGTCAAGTCTCCAGGTCCAGATGAATTACATCCCAGGGTACTGAAGGAAGTAGCAGAGGTAATTGCTGAACCACTCGCCGTAATCTTTGAAACTTCCTGAAGAACAGGAGAAGTCACAGAAGATTGGAAAAGGGCAAATGTTGTCCCTATCTTCAAAAAAAGAGAAGAAGGTGGATCTAGGAATCTACAGGCTTGTGAGCCTGACTTCTATACTAGGAAAGATGTTTGAACAAAATATTAAACAGCATGTATGCAAGTACTTGGATAATAATTGAGTAAATAACCAGAGCCGGCATGGGTTTGTAACAAACAATTCATGCCAGACAAATCTATTTTCCTTCTATAATAGAATCACTAGCTGGGTGGATCAGGGGAATTCCAGTGGATATAGTATATTGTAACTTCAGCAAAGCATTTAACAAAGTCCCTCATACCATCCTTCATTGAAAATATTACTAAATATGGGTTCAACAAAGCAACTGTTATATCGGGAACCCAGGACCTCCTGTTCCCAGACTGGCAGCCCTCCCTGTTAAGCCATTCAGGCCTTTGGATAAATTCCTCTGCATACCCTAGCCTTGTTCCTATTTGTTCAGTTCCTGCCTCCCTGTCCTGGCCCTACTCTGCTTCCAATTAGGATTACCTATAAAAGCCTGGCTCTTCCTCCAGCTCCTTGCGATATTATTGTGCTCTGTTGCTGTGATCCTCTCCTGCAAACCATGATTACTCGATACCGACTCCTGGCTTCCGTCCTGACTACATTACACGCTTCATCCATTATATTGCAAACCGATATTACCCATTACAGACTTCTGGCTACCTGCTGACTTGCGTTACCTACCTTATCCATTGTACTGCAAATCGAAACCTCCCCTTTGCTGACTCCTGACCTTCCATCTAACTACTCCCTAGACCTGCAGCTGCTACACCTGAGGCTCCACCTTAGTGTCTGAACCGTTACATGTTAGGTGGACTCACAACTGGCTTAGTGATTCTACTCTGTGTGGTCATAAATGGCTTCACATACAATAAGAATGTCCCAAGTGGGGGTACCATAAGGCTCAGTCAGGGCCCAGTGTTGTTCAGCATTTTTATAAATGATCTAATGGGGGAATTGAAGGGAAATCGATCAAATTTGCAAACGACACAAAGCCAGAAGGATAGCTAATACTAGAGAAGAGAGAGGATACAAAAAGATCTAGACAAGCTTGAACAGTGGGCTGCAACTAACAGAACGTTATTTAACTGGGAGCAATGCAAAGTCCTGCATCTGGACTAGAAAATTAAAAAAGACACACACAGAAAGGGAGGAATTGGGCTAAGCAGCAGCGCATAATGTGAAAAGGTCTTGAGTACACTGATAGATCACAGGCTGAACATGAGTCAACAATGTGATACAGTAGCAAAAAAGCAAACACAATTCTAGGTTGGATTAAGAAAAGCGTAGAGCTTAGATAATATGAAGTAATTATCCCTTCTACTGTTCCTTGGTCAAACCGCATCCGGAATATTGTGTCCAGTTCTGTCCACCCCAATTCTAAAAAGACATCGACAAACTAGAACAAGTTCAGAGGAGAGCTACCATCATGGGTAAGCCGTCTAAAGGGTATGTCCTGTGAGGAATGGCTAAAGGTTCTGAGAATATTTAGCGTGCAGAAAAGAAGGCTGAGAGAAAACGTAATAGCTGAAAGACTGTCACAGTGCAGAGGGATCAGCCCTATTGTCATTTGCACCAGGAAAGACTAGAAGCAATGGGATAAAACTGAAAGGGGGAAGACACAGATTAGATATTAGAAAAACTTTTTGACAGAGAGGGTGATCAATGAGTGGAATAGGTTTTCTGGAAGGATTTAGTGAATCCTGCATTAAGCAGGGGCTTGGACCCGATAACTCTGGATGTTCCTTCCAATTCCGTGATTCTATGAATAATAAAACCATACATTCTTGGAATATATGGAGCCAAAATAATGGCAAAAAACATGAGGCTGTGTTTGAATTTGTTAGACTCTATCATGTATTAATATTATGTCTTTAAAAAACATATGACCCCTGCATGATGCATTTGTTGCAGCCCTCCTAGAGGTACTATGCCACATATCCTTCTTACTCTTGTGAAGTCAGTGTGTTAGTAACTAGTGTTGCTTGTCATAATTGTACGGGCGATAAAATGTGGCCAATTTTTGATAGATCAGATCATCCTGATCTGATTTTTAGAAAGTCTCCAAAATATTGGTTCTTTGCTTTGAGTGGAAAGGATGGGTGTGTTGGCTTAGCACTTGCTGCCTTCTAGTGCTGGAGTTCTAAGTTTGGATCTGACCTTGATGTGGATTTGGACCGGGCACACTACCACTATGATGCGGCTGCTGCAGCCATTACCTCTTCCACTGTTGTTCAAGGAGGCCAAATTAGAGAACTAAGCTTTTTCTCCAATTGATTTCAATAGCAGTCAGAATTGCGAGTCTGGATTTGCAATTAGTTTTTTAAAATCGGGTCGGTCAGTCATTCCTGACCCGATTCATTTCAATAATTGCTCTACACTATTATTAACGTTCCTATAGAATGTCATGACCAATATTGACAAGGAGGGAAGATTTGTACACCTCTCTGGCAAGTTGGCTAATATTCTCTGTATCATTGTGGCAATTTATATTCTCTCTCCGTAGACAGGAGTGACACTCCAGAAAATTCTCCAGTTCACAAAATGTTCACCCATTGTCCCTTTAATTGTATTAGGAGGCTTCAATAATACTGTACACTATTCCCATGATAGACTCCCCAGGAATCAAATGTTAGGAGGGGACAATGTAGTGTCTTAATGTAGTGGCACTTTTAGACTTTTGGCGCTTCAGGGATTCAACAACTCATCAATATTCCTGCTTATTCTCTAGTTCGCTATCCAGGATTGATCTGGCACTGAATAACTATCTGGTGTTCCATATGATCTGAGCAGCAGAAGAGTATCCTTTTGGCATACATTTGGCCATGATATGCAGGGGTCCTGCAGCTCTAACTCTATTAAAGATCAGATTTATTTGAAATTTTCAGTATGATTTTATACAGAGAAAATAAGCTTAGGCTGACACAACATTCCAGCCAAGAGCAGCTTTGTCCATACTGTGACTTGCTTGCTTATTAGAGATGAGCGAGCCTACTCGGCCATGCCCCTTTTTCGCCCGAGTACCGCGATTTTCGAGTACTTCCGTACTCGGGCGAAAAGATTCGGGGGGGCCCGTGGGTGAGTGGGGGGTTGCAGCGGGGAGTGGGGGGGAGAAGGAGAGAGAGAGGGCTCCCCCCTGTTCCCCGCTGCTGCCCCCCGGCGCCCCCCCGAATCTTTGCACCCGAGTGCTGAAGTACTCGAAAATCGCGGTGCTCGATCGAGTAATTACTCGAAACGAGTAGGTTCGCTCATCTCTATAATGCTTATGAATTTTGTTACAGCTGACAGGGTTGTCTCCTTCCTTTTTGAACATCAGGCTTGCACTTAAAGCGACCCTCTGGCTTCAGGCTGTGTTTTGGTCATCCAAATCCATATATTCAACATTGAGTTTGATCATAATTTTAATAAGTTATTAATTTTTTTACATTTTTTCAGGATGGCCATTTATCAAAAAGCAAATCTCTTTTCTGTTCTCAATCAAAATATTTTAGGGCATAATATATCCATGGTTGAATGGATAGAAGAAGAAATCGGGCTAATGAGATGTTTTTTGTCATTAAATGAATGCTGTGTGATTAATGCTATATTTATAAGCCTATCAAAAATACACACAACACTGAGTTTGATCATAATTTTAATACGATTTAATAAGTTATTTATTTTTAATAATATACCGTATTTTCTGAATGATTACAGAATGGTCATACGAAATAGCTGCAACAATTTTCTTCCTAGTGCACACTGTGCACTGCTCTGTTTGGCCAGTTCTAATCACATGAGCAGTTTGGGCCAATTAGAAAGTTGATATAGTACCTTGGTAGTCTAACACTACCAATACTCTGTTGGGGTTAGGTAGTCTAAGATTACATTGGCCATCTTGGGCAACTGAAAATAAGACCTGGAACTTGAGGTTTGGAGGGAGGGCAGGGAAGAACGACTGCAAGTAATATACCCATTCCCCTTCCAAGCCCAGGACAGAATTTTGTCCCAAAACCGAAGGATCACTTTTTAATTAATTAGATTAGTATTTTTTAGTTTATTTGGTATCCAGATATTCTGAATCGGGTTATACACATAACCATTAGAAGATTGAAGAGCTGGATTTGAGATATCTGCCCTGAGAGAACTTAAAATCTAACCAACCATATCATGTGAGTTGATGAAATTGTTGTTGTTGTCTGCATTAATTGAACAGTTCAGCCCACTTGTGCAAGGGAAGCTAACATTGATGAAATGGTCAGTAAGAGGTGCAATGTACAAAATAATGCAAAAGGTGCTTGAAAACTGAGCGGTAAAGAGGAGTTCTTGAAGTGTACTCTTTTTACAAAAAAAAAAAAAGAACAAATAGACAATACTTTGCCTTGCAAAAAAAGTAAATTCTTAGTAGATCAAACATTCTGTCTCCTCGATCTCCAACCTTGCTGTGATGCTTCTGTTAGAATGAATAGGAACAGTACAACAAGACTACCCGTACTGAATATCGGAGCTTAGGAGACAGATCGCGTGCTCTGAAGTTTTCACATGTTTCTATGCAGCGCAAATTGTTGGAAATGTGACCAGTATTTTTCAAAGAAACTGGAATCCAGGTGTCTGGATATACTTTAGAACATGTACGCTGGTGCTGCATGCTACTTTACAGTAGTTATCTATTGGGAATAACTGCTTGCCACAAATCTTATTATGACATTTTAAGCCTGGTTTAGACACAACGATTATCGCTCAAAAAACCTTTTGAGTGATTTTTGAGCGATAATCGTTTGGTTCTTTTTACAGCGCAAGGTGATCGCTCAGACGTTGCGCTCCGAGCGCAGGATGCAAAAGACAAGTGCTCTGGCCACGCTTGTCCTCTGCATCCAGCTGTTCTCTGCTCTGAGCGCCTGGGTGTTATACAGCCAGGTGCTCCAAGCGGGGGGATGTAGAACACAGCTGGACCGCTCTGTTCTAAATACCCAGCCTATCTTCAGAGAGCGGGATACAGCTGAAACAATAGTATCCGCTGTATTCCGCTGTGAATTTCTGATAACTGATCTTTCAGCATGCTGAAAGACAATGATCAGCAACGGCTTATCGAAAACTGCACGATGTCGGTGCAGTTACACACAACGGTTATCTCTCAAAAAACTGCTTTGAGTGATTTTTGAGCAAAAATCATTGTGTCTAAATCAGCCTTAAGTCTTGGATTTTGATCAGCCAAATTCGTCAATTTCAGTGGGTCTGGGCGATATCCAATATGTGTGGTAGCTTCCTGATGCTCCACTGACAGCAGATGTTGGGGAGAGAAGGATTAGTAAATTGGATTTCAACTGCCCGAGCCTTTTATTCTCCACACTATCGGCTGAGGGGGTCGAGCGAGATAGCTGTTGGCCAATTGAGCATTTGGCTGACAGACATATCTTATGTGTATTGGTGGCTCAATTCACCGTGCCCTTAGGGCCTACATCTAGTATGGGAGTTTGAATTGCGCTGCCAAACCTATGCTATGCTAGACATATGCAATTGTTAAATCGGGTGAAATCGGCACCTACAGTATCAAGCATTTATGGTATATTCTGTGGATATGTCATAAATAACTGGAATGGTAATAAACCTTTAAAACTGCAAAATGCACGTTCTGGAGAGCAAAATGTTGGTGACGTTTGAGAGCACTTTACAAAAAAGTCATACAATACAATTTTAAAAACTACTTATGAAACCTTACAGAAATATGTATTGTACCAAACCCTATAACAATAAAAACTGAAAGGTCCCGATAGCCGTGGGTTTGTTAAAAATAGAAATGTCTTCAGGGCCATTTTATTCAGTAATATTTTGCAGAGGAGCTACCTACATTTATTATTTAACGCTGCATGCATTGTGTGGATGCACACAAAACACAAGGATTTGTTTATTGTAACACTGCCATCCTGGGCATATGTGAAAACTCATGTCTGGATTTTAGATCGAACATGTCAATTGTTTTCAAGCTAAGGCACTGTGATAAAAAAGAGAAACATATGGAGTGAGTTACCAGTTTTTAATAACATTATTATCCTTTTATTGCTTCTGCAGCTTTTTCTTTTATATCTGTAGTATTGCTAGTGCTGCAGTTAAGAGCAATTTACTATATGATCTTGCTAAGTGCAGCTGTTTCCTTTATTAGCACATGATGTTGATGATGTATATCTGTAAGTGGATTGTGTTCCTAGCCAAGAAAAAAAAGAGATTTTCTTCTCCAGATTCTTTGTATAGTAACATGGGTTTCAGGTATATATTTTTGTTCATAGACTTCTTTTAACTTAAATCATAGGATGGAAGAGTTGGAAGGGACCTCCAGAGTCATTGGGTCCAACCCCCTGCTCAATGCAGGATCACTAAATCCTCTCAGACAGATATTTGTCCTGCCTTTGTTTGAACACTTCCATTGAAGGAGATCTCACCACCTCCTGTGGTAACCTGTTCCACTCATTGATCACCCGCACTGTCAGAAAGTTTTTTTTCTAATATCTAATCTGTGTCTCCTCCCTTCCAGTTTCATCCTTAAAGGGGCTTTGCAAGTTGATTAATTTCTATCTAAATAGTCTACACATATATAAAAATAACAGATCGCATACTTACCTCTCCCGGCTCCCTGCTCTGGCCTTTACTGCAGCTGCCAATCTCTCCGGTGACATAGTGTTTACAGGCTGCAGCAGCCCATGTTTAGGACGTCAAATGCTGTGGTAATAGTGTATCTTGACGCCAACGGAAGCTAGGGGTTAGACAGGAGGAACGCCCCTCTTACACCCCTATCTCCCGATAGGGTCAAGGCACCAAGATCCTAGTAGCAGAGTGTGCAGCGTAACGCTCAGGGTAACATTTCTTCTTAGCCTTACATTAAGACCTGTAAATGGTGCCATGTTACCGGTGTAAGATGGCAGCATGCACAGGTCATATTGTAAGGCTAAGAAGAAATGTGACCCTGACCCTAAGATGCCGCTCTCACCTCTTGTTGTCGGCAGCCTGGACTGTCAACTCAGTTTCATCCGCTTCCCCGCTCTCAGCCTGAGCAGTTCTGCTCTGCCTTTGGGACTCATCTCCGTGGCCGCCGCTCCCCCACAGACAGATGCCACCATTTCCGCCGTCGGGACTCCCAAGCTGACAGATGCCGCCGCCGAGAATGTGATATCTGTGGCGGCCGCTCCCCCGCTGACAGCTGCTCGCATCAGCGGTTCTTCGCCGCCGGGAAAGCCGCACCGGGTGGGGGCAAACATTGCACTCTCCACCCCCCCAACCCCCCTGGCCCTGTCGCCTCCCTGCATCGGCCGGTATGGTCCTGTTACATTGGGTGGGGGTGGCTACTGCGGAGCGCTGACAGTGGCGCTGTAAAAACTGCAACAGGAGCATTTTGCCTCAGTGCTACTACAGTGAACGGAGTTGCACCTTGTGCGTCGATGGCCACGCTGTGCATTAGCACCACGGACCGCTTGATGTTTTTGCCGGCTACTTTTAGTGACTTTGTAGGACCCAGTTTCCAGACTGCTCTCCAGCCAATCAGCATCAGGAGGCGGCACCCCCCTGTCAATCTTGACTCCACCAAGACTTCCTGGTGGCGTCAAGATACACGAATGCCAAATGCTGCTGCTGTCAATTACAGCGCTTAACACCCGATTGCTCAGCTCTGTAATAGGCTGCAGCAGACTGTGACATTCTGCATACAGCCTGCTGCAGCCTGTAAACACTCATGGGGGACTAGCAGCTGCATTGGGGGGCACAGCAGGGAGTCCGGAGAGGTGAGTACATAATCTGTTATTTTTACATATGGGGAGACTGTTTATATATAAATTAATTAACTTAGACAACGCCTTTACTAACTTTGCCTTGTGCACAGGGCTGATTATGATGGCACCCTGAGTCCCAGCATCTCTGTGCAGTTTGCTTCTGTTGCTTTGTCCAGTGCCTTAATATGGAGATTTTTTCCCCTAGAGAGATTACTTACTAATATGGCATCCGACAGAGAACATCGCGATTCCCGTACATCTGCCTGAGGCCTTATACTGGACCTGTCTGTCCAGAGTTATCAATATTCAAATACAGGAACATTTGGAAAACTGTTTCGGGCTACGTTGGGTGACTATAATAGTAAATTATTGCAAGCATCTCTCTTGAATACCAATTTGATGAAACCATGAACAAAGAAATGCAATTTTATAGCTACTTTGTTACAAGCAAGGATAATTTTTTGCCGTTGATGCTAGTGGCATAGACTATAATATCCTACATGGAAATGTGAGATTGACTTACTTAATTGGGGTGTTTGCCACAGACATTCCTCATTACACTATTGTCCTAGTAGGGAATCAGAGTATGTGTAGGTGATTAGTAAACTTCGCTTTATCAGGATCTCCATTTTTATCCCTGCAGCAGCTGTCACAGCCGTGACAGGAGATTGCGGTGTCTTCCCATTGTTTTCAATGGGGCCAGCACTTCTGCCACTGGCCCCATTGTTTTCAATGGGGCTGGTACTGCTGCCGCCGGCCCCATTGAGTACATATGGTAGCCCCTATACGCAACAGCCTCACATCCCTGCAGGGCTGAAGGAATCCCCTGCTGCAGCTGTCAAAGCCGCGGCATGGAATTGGGATCTTCTGCCGCCACCCCTGTTGAAGGCAATGGACGATATTGCGAAAAGAAAGGCAATGCTGCAATTTTTTTAAATTTAATTTTTTTTTCACGCAGCATTTCAGGAGTGAAAACATCGCAAATGAGAATGAAACCATTGAAAATCGTTGGTTTCATAATTGTGCGTTTTCACTCATTCTCGCCATTGTGAAGAAGTCCTAATAGCTGTTCCAGTCCGATCCCCTGCCGTGCCATGTGACTCTGCTATGCTGAGATAATTTCTCCAGCAGACTGGAATCACTGTTGCTATTTATTCCTATGAGACTGACCTTGCAGCTCTCATAGCAATACATAGAAAAAGTCACTTCTGGTTCACACAGCAGACAGAGGAGAATTCAAGTAGTCACAGTGGAGGTCATGTGGGTCAAGGGGGGACCGGAGCAGACTGACTATTTTATTAATATAGCCTTCGGTAAGTATGTGTTCTCCCCTAGTGGGCATTTGTCTACAGCTAAGAGGTGCATCCAGCTTGTCTCGTTAAGCTTCAGAATCTTTGAGTGTTCATTTAAACCAATGGCCTCTTTGGAAATGACAGCCGTGAATTATAATGGGCGCCGTCATGATCTGAGCATTGATGTTGCAATTCATCAGCCGTTATCAGCTGGTCGAGATCGCCATGATCTCCAGTTTCTGACTTGCTCTGTTCACATTTGCATTGGAGGCGGTAGTAAATTTTCTTCATGTATGGTAATAAGAGTAGCACGACATGCAGCACAATCCATCCTGTCAAGACAGCAGACCCTCTGACAGCCCAGAAACTTTTGATTGAATTTATATAGTGTAAATATCCAATAATTGGGGAGAGACTCCATATAATTGTCTGCTTATTGAACTCCTCCTTGTCCTGTTTAAAATCAATGCTGTTTCATTCCAAGTAAGCACTATTAACCCTTTGCAATCCAATTTTGGATTCAGGATTTTCTAGGGGCTTTCTCTTTCTGCCATTATACAATGGCACCATCTGCTGGCTAGCGCAAGTACTTCAGTATGGGACATCCTGGAGAGTCCCCCGACAACAGAGCAGCCAGTAATCTACAGTAAGAATACCCTGCCGGACGTCTTCCGACATCAGAGCTGTACAGCCGTCAATCAGAATGTCTTTAGACGTCAGACAGTGGATTGGAAAGGGTTAAACTCCTTGGACAAAAAGACGTCCTTTGTTTTCCTAAGACTGCCTTCACACGGGAGCGAAAATTGCACGAGATTTGCGCGTTTTGAGACACACAAATATGAACCCTATTGTTTTGAACGGGGTCATGCACATGAGCGATGCAATGCGGAAAACAAATCAATGCATGTTCTGTCCTGCTGTGTGGTCTAGCATTGCAGCGCCGATTGTTTTCAATCGGACTGGTAGCAGCAGTGCGAGGGCTCCTATCGGAAGCAATGGGAGAAATTCCCCGATCCTCCTGCCGCGGCTGACAGTGATGTGAGGCTGTTTTAACATGTAAACGCCTCACATTCTCAGGGAATTTACATGGTGGAAAGCGCAATATGGGGGCGGGATTCACAGCCTCATGTAGCTCTCGCCCATGTGAAGTTGGCCTCAATGTACTTTCATTGACTCCATTCACCGCATAGCACTCGCTATTCTTATTTCACTTGCAGTGGCATATACAGTAGTTATGAATTTGAGACTGATTTCTGACGATCTGGGTTAGGCCTCCTGTCCACAAGCAGGTCGGATTCCGGATTCAGGAGCCCACAGCGGAATCGGACCCTGCCCGCAGCCGAGGACCCTGCCCGCAGCCGAGGACCCTGCGTATCTGTCCGGGTCTTTTTCTTTTCTGTACTGCGGATGTGTGCGGAAGTGCCAGCCGGCAGAAATGCGCAGTACAGATTTTTTTTTTTCAAACTCCTGCTTTTCTGCGGAATCCATGGCCCATCCACAATGTCAATTGCGGACAGGCTGCGGATCGGATGGCTTCATTCACTCCAATGGAAACCGTCTGCATGGAATCCGCATTAAAGTGGAAGATGCTGCGAATTGTTTTCCACATGCGGAATATGGAAAACAAATCCGCATGTGTAATTTGAAGTGCAGACACCCATGTTTTCCCGTGGGCGGCTTGAATCCGTCCATGGACATAAGACTTTAGCAGCATTATACTCTCTGCTGTTGCAATCTTTCTGAAACTGTATGGCAATATTTGCATGCACTGAACTTGCAAATGTTGCCTTACAGTTCCCATAGCAGCGTTATAAGATAGAGAGAAAGATGAGTATACAGATAGAAAATGAAAGAGCATTATATTAAATGATCAATATCTACATAAACCCATGCACCTGCAACCGCTGTGTAACCTTCAGGCTTGAAATTCTATAGTGCTTTGCAAAGGTTTTAGGCAGGTGTGGAAACAATGCTGCAAAGTAAGAATGCTTTCTAAAATAGAAGTGTTAATAGTTTATTTTATCATTGAACAAAATGCAAAGTGAATGAATAAAAAAAGAAATTAAATTAACCCTTTCCAATCCACTGTCTGACGTCTAAAGACATTATGATTTAAAGCTGTACAGCTCTGATGTTGGAAGACGTCCATCCGGGTTCTCTTACTGTATATTGCCAGCCTCTCTGCTGTCAGAGCCTATCCAACAGGTCTCCCCATGCAGTACTGGCTTTAGCCAGCGTATAGCGCCATTATATAGGGAGGTTGTTCCAAACATATTGGAGAACTAATGACGGATCTTCTGTGGATGCAGGCTTGTTCAATCCTTCTATTTCTTCCTGTAATCCCAGACAGATTGGATGATGCTGAGATCAGGGCTCTGTGCGGCCATATCATCACTTCCAGGACTCCTTGTTTTTCTTTACGCTGAAGATAGTTCTTAATGACATGGCTTGTGTGAGGCCATTTTCCTGCTTAAATTTGGCGTCGCCTCCCTGATGGTATTGCATGATAGATAAGGATCTGCCCTTATTTCTCATTATGAGGCCTCCTTTCCAAGACTGTATGTGTTTTTACGTTCGCTCGAACACATCATAAAAGCGCATGAAAGAAGAATAGCCACGAACAAGTCCCGATCATAATTAGCATATTATTGGCTAGTCACACAGGTAAACGTGCTTAAAGGGGTTGTCCCACGGCCAAAATTAAACTTTTTTTCACAGCTCAGTCCCCCATGTTCAGCAAACATCACAAACTACCAATGTAAATCGTTTGCATAGAGCGTTCCTACTCACCATGAAGCAATTTTATGAAGTTATAAAATTCTTCTTCCAAGATGGCTGCGGTCATTTCCCAAGGCGCACCGCTGGTCTTCTCCCACGGTGCACCGCGGGTCTTTTCCCATGGTGCACCGTGGATGTTCTTCTCCAGTCTGAGCTCCACTGCCGATTACAGCCACCTCATTGGCTGATCGGCACCACGTGACGGGGGCTGAGCTACGCGATGACGCGGAGAAGAGGGAGGAGCCAGGACGCAGCTCATGAGCCCGGACCATCCAGAAAAGGAATTTTCAGTGTGCAAGCGCGACTGTTCCGGCGACCAGAGGAGAAGTTTGGTCGGCGCCATGGAAACGGGGACGCCAGCACAGGGGGGGGGACCCCCTGTAGGTAAGTAAATAACTTCTGTATGGCCAATATTTAATGCACGATATATATTACAAAGTGCATTAATATGGCCATACAGAAGTGTTTAACCCCACTTGCTGTCTCGGGACAACCCCTTTAAGTGTGAAAATGCCTCGGTCGGCAGAAATACTCGGAAGGACTGCTAATGCTTAAATAGAGCCAGCTGTCTTCTCCCAGCGATGGGTGCAAGTTAACTCCCTCCCCCTCTCTTTTTTTCCATCTCCCATAGAAGTCAATGAGAGCTTTCAGCGTATCTTGCCAAAAGATAGGGCAAGACCTATCTTTAAACACAGTTTAAATGATCACCGATGTTCTATTTTTCATGGCATGATTTTTTAACACACCCAAAAAGTGCTCATCTAAATGAATACATTGGAATCCAATGCTTCAGATGGTCTCAAATCTTTTGACGTGGCTATAATAGCTGGGTATATACGGTCATATGAATAAGGTCTTAAGGACACCATTAATCCTGACCAAATTCCCAACTCCTTTTTCTGAAATGCAGCTCCAGACTTGCAAGCAACCTCCACCATGCTTCACTGCTGCCTGCAGACACTCATTATTGTACGGCTCTCCAGTCCTTCGGCAAGCAAACTGCCTTCTGCTACAGCCAAATATTTAAAATTTTGACTCATCAGTCCAGAACACATGACGCCATGTTTTCTGCACCACAATTCCTATGTTTTAAGTCACTGTGCCTCAATGGGGTACTAAATCTAGAATATAATTACAGAGACCCCCCTAAAACATACCTTTTTAAGATAGAAATGTAGCTGATATGACAATAATGAAATACAAAAAGTTTAATTTATTAATACCCAGTTCAGGCTCTGTAAATAACTTATCCAGGAAACTGGGCATTAATAATGGAGGTTGGGGGTAATAATATGTGATTAAATACTAATGCACAAGGGAACCTAGGTATTACAGGTCTCAACTAACTAAATCTCACAAATTAATCTGAAGACCCCATAAACAAAATGAATTTGTTTGTTTATTGTTGATAGTAATATTTGATGTTCCTAACCCCAAGAACAAGAGGAAAATTAAGTGAGAATGACCAATAATGGCTCCTATAAATCACTGAGTAAATAGGACTCAATAAAGTTAGTACTCTCAACGCATTTCAATAACTGTAGTTGGGAGCTATATCATCAGGAGAGCTTAGACTACGTACTGGTCTATAGTAACAAAGACCTAGATGCCCTTATCAAAGTAAAAAAGGCAAAAAAACAGTAAACTACTGCTCAGCCCTGAAGGTAGGATCAGACAAACTTTATTGTGTTTTGTGGAGATAGCCGCAACCAGACAGCTCTGATGGGGGAAGAAAAATATTGGATGTTGAAATTTAATGGGCCTGAGCCTACTTTTACTTTGTCTGGTCCGGTTGCAATCTGCGGGTTCAGGCAACTAAAATCTATTGTGCATGGTTGCTTTTAACTCTGCTGTTAAGCCCCATTTACACTGATAGATGATCTCTCAAAAGTCGCTCAAATGATAGTTTGAGTGACAGTTTTGAGCGATCATCTTGGTATACTTTATAGTAGCTAATTAGCTACTATAGAATATGTAAGCAGAGCAGGACACAGCCGAAGCCCCTAATAGAACAATTCAGCTGTTTTGCATAAGCAAACAGCTGTAGTGTTTTCTGCCCTTACAGCTCTTGCCACAGCAGGACACAGGCACAGAGAATCTTATCAGCACAGCTGGCTGATAACAGCCTGCTCCATTGATAACAGCTGATCGCTTAATTCTAGCAAGCTAGAATTCAGCGATCAGCGACTCGTGCACAAAAACTTTGTTGTGTCTAAAAGGGCCTTTAGGCCTTGATCTGGGCTCCTAAGTGACCCAATAGACTGGTTGCAAGAGACATACAGCTTTATAAGTCTATAGTCTATAGTTATTATGTAGTATTTCTATACTAATTAAACTCAAGTAACTTGAGCACTAAAGATGGATTCGTTCTTTGCTGTTAGCAGAAAAGCAGAATAGTCATTTTTCTGTGGGTAGAGACCCTCCATGAATATTGTAGCATAATTGAATAGATAAGGACATTGACACTCGGCAGTATTTAAAGGGCACCTGTCAGCACCTATAAGTACCATAAACTAAGTTACAGTGCTTATAATTTAGTTGAGGAGGAGTCCGGGGAGCTGTATCTCATATTTGCCAAGTCCCTCATCCTGTGATGTTTCCC
Organism: Eleutherodactylus coqui; assembly: GCF_035609145.1. NCBI lineage: Eukaryota > Metazoa > Chordata > Amphibia > Anura > Eleutherodactylidae > Eleutherodactylus > Eleutherodactylus coqui. The sequence continues at coordinate 112,094,124 of NC_089841.1, read as the reverse complement.
GACAAAGTCAGCACACGCCAGCAGGTCGGCGCTTCCTGCGCGCACACTTACCATGGAGATGAATGGGAGATGCGTGTGCAGAAAGAGGCAAACTGCTGGCGTGTGGTGACTTTGCTGGCGGACCACACAGGGACGAGGGATGGGGGGAGTATGACGCACAGCTCCTCGTCACCATAACTTAGTTTATAGTTGCTGACAGGTTCCCTTTACTATCACTCAGCGCCCAAGCACTGGAGCCTGGGACTGTAATGATGGTTTTAAATACCAGGGCATGGTATTTTTATCCTCTCATTAATATCTCCGAGTCACATTCTATTAACATATTTATGGCTCCGTACCCGATGTATTATCTCACAGCAGCAAACAGAACTGATGGAGCTAATGAGTAAAAAGTAACAGCGAGTGATTCTATTATATCACTTATTAGCACAGAATGGATCATGTTTACATATCACCAGCAGCTATTACTCTTCATTCGCTATTCTCAGTTCACCCAAATTGTATTTTTCTGGTTCTGATAATTGATATTGACACTTTTTATTAGTTTAATTTAGATAAAGTGACAACACAATGTAAGGTAATTAAGCCAGTAATTTGTAATAACTTGATAACGACAGTACTTTCGTTTTTAATAATACATACAGTACATTTTTACAGGGAGGAATTTAAATACATTTTTTCATAAATCAGACAAACTACATCTGCTTAACGCTATTCTGAAAGTTCAGCATATATAATTTATATATTCATTTCCAGTCAAAATGGCCATTAAAGGCTTGTACCAGGATCACATGTTATCCTCTATCCACAGAATGGGGATAACTTTCTGATTGGGGCGGGGGGGGGGGGTTACTGCTAAGACCCTCATTGATCTTGTGTTCCCCATCTTGCTCATTGTAGGTTTACAGCACCCCCACAGTGAGGAAGGAGAGCTGGTTGCCGAGTGTGCTGGCACACTTTTCAATGCAACTACAAGAGATAACCCACTTCCAACTCACTCGCAGTGAAGATCGCAATTTGACACGATCGCTGTTACCCGCGTGAATGCACCTTGACTCGTGCATTCCACTAATATTAAAGGTTTAAACAGACGAATGTGTTTGCGTATGTTTTTGCACGCGTGAAACTCAAGCCCACAAAACCTGCCAAAGTGAACTCATTGATTTCAATGGGTTTGTTCTCAGGATCGTTTTTCTCGTGCGCAATACATGCAGGCGTAAAAAGATAGGACTTACCCTATCTTTCTGAAGAAAGCTGCCATAGAAGTCTATGGCAGGTTAAAAAAAAAGCAAGGGGAAGGCCGACTGCACACAACTAGGTTGGATTCCGCATCTGGGATTGCAAAGTAGAATCCGGCCGTGACCCTGACAGGCGACCCAGCGTATCGGCAAAATCTGTATTGCAGATGACCGCGGAGGCTCGCAGGTGGTCATACCTAGTACAGATTTTCTTTTTCACTATTTGTATGCACTGCGCTAGGCGATGATTCAGGTACCCCGTGGCCCATTTCCAATGTTAATTGCAGATGGGCTGCGGGTCGGACAGCCTCCACTGACTTCAATGGAGGCTGTCCATGTTGAGGCCGCCTCAAAATAGAGCATGCTGTGATTTTTCCTCTGCCCGCAGAATACACAATTCATTTCGGTGAGTGTGAAAGTACATACCTTTCAATGCATAAGATTTGCTGCGGATCCCCTATGTGGACACTGACCGCGGATTTCGCAGTAGGAATGCGGTCGTATGAAGCCGGTCGAAAGGCATGACCCTTAATCATGCGCAAATCCGCTCTGTTGCGGTGAACGTATTTGCACGTAGATTCATCTGTTGAAGCCCAACTTCAAATATTGCATCTGTGTCCTCTGAGCAGAATGCCCTCCCACAGGTATCATTAACATTCGGTTACCTTTCAAGGACACACTTCGCTGCATTTCCGCGGTGCGTAAAAGATCCACTCTCCTTTATATCTTTTTCCATTAAAAAATGGGAATGGATCCCAAGACGAAGAAAGAACTAAAACATTCTCACATATTTCCTATGGGAATGTTTCCTCTCTCACTTGTTCTCATTTCTAATGCAAGCAAATTACAGTTCTTAGTCATGCAAATGGGAAAAGTTGATATTTCTCAGGAGATTTTATGTAATATAAACCACTTACCAGAGGAAAATAATTGAGAAAAAAAGGGAGTTTCCAGTTTCTAAATATTGTTAAAAATAAGACTTCACCAACTGTGCAAGGCCGGGTAGGCTACCAGAGATGTCACCAACTGATATACAGGACTTTTAGGGAACCAGTCACGTCCCTACAGCAGCAAAAACTAAGTAATTGTGCTCTTAGGGGACGTGACAGGGAGCTGGGGGATGTATTTTTTTATACGCACCCACTCCTGCAATCCAGCAGTGTCCCAATCTGAAGTTGGAATGCGGCACGAAAATCTGACTCTTTTTCAGTCCCATGCGCATGCTGGCCTATAGAAGTCTATCGGAGAGTGCGTACACGGGGCTGTTAAAAGAATCAGACTTAGTGCAGGGCATGGGCTTCAGGCCTTATTCACAAAAATCGCGACCATTTGAAGCATTGGATTTCAATATATTCATTTAGATGAGCCGCGTATAAAAATTGCGCCAAGAAAAATAGCACATTGACGACCGATTTTTTATATGCAGTATCACAAAATAGGTCTTACCCTATCTTTTGCTTATATACACTGGAGGCTCCCATAGACTTCTATGGAAGCTGAAAAAAAATGAGGGTCGGGAGTTTACCTGCATCCAATGGTGGGAAATGAAGGCAGCTGGCTCTATTTAAGGATTAATAGTCACTCTGAGGATTTCTGCCAACTGAGGGAGTTTTGCGCTGCAGCGTATTTTTTTCGATCATACGCTGCAGCTGCCCATGTGGATGGACGAGAGAACGTGAGTAGAGCTCGGGACTTCATTGCGGCTATTCTTCCTTAATGCGATTCTTGATTTTTATTTTATTTTTTCCCTTTTAGTCGTGATTGACCAAGCATAAAAATGCATTGGGTCATGTGAAGGAGGTCTCAGAGCGGGTCACCGCTAGATCCAAGGAGCTATAAAAGTCCATCACCCGGCTCCCTGTCACATCCCCTAATAGCACCATAGCTTACTTTACGGTGCTGTGGGGACGTCACAGGTTCCCTTTAAAAGGGTTGTTGCACAAATAAATATTAGCTTACTCTGTAAGAGTAATTAGATCATAATTAGAGGGCTTATTTTGTAATGAGCAATTCACATGTACCGAACTAGCTGCGGAAAAGTTCTGCAGCAAATCCACAAAAGCTTCAGGGAAATCTACAGAATCAGATCTGCACTGCTTCATGCAGATTATGCAAAAAAGGGAAAAAGTTTTTTTAACTCCTTACTTGTGGGTTTTGTTGTGGATTTTGACTTCCCCCTATTAAACTCACTAGGGGAAATCCAAAATTTGCAACCAAGCCACGTCAGCAACTCGAAATACGGACCACAGGGCAGTTTGCAGACATTTTACATAGATTTGGATGGAAAATTTGCAGCAGCTCTAGTAACGGAGCCTGTATGTTACTGAGACGTCTTCATGCAGGGGAAAAGGATCTTACGTTTTTTTCTATGAAAATGTGATATATTTGGTTATCAGCCACCAAACCTGGGCTCTATGCACATAGTGTTCAAGCCTTTCGTCGCAAGTATACGTAGGTAACATAGGGCACTCACTGGTCACAGTGCAAAAAAAAAAAGTATACATTTCTTGCAGTTGCTAACAGTGTAGGAAAGCTCCGACTGCTGTAGTTAAAGAAGGTATGTGGATATATACCTCCTGACAGAGGCCAAGTAACAAACAAAAAGTTATCGGATTTTTGCATGTGCTATAATAACTGAATAAGTGAGGTCCCTTTATGAGCATTAGGTCTAATTCACACCAGCACATGCACTTTCACGCTGGCCGCATCGCGGCCGAGAATTGCGTCAATGACAAATAGCCACACAGGCATGTAGCGAGAAAAATACGCTTCAGCGTGAAGTTCCAGCGGTCGGCAGAAATCCTTAGAATCACTTCTAATAGCTTCAATAGCGGTAGCCGTCGTCTTTCCGAGTGCCGGACGCAGGTAAACTCTCTCCACCTCCATTTTTTTTTTCAACTCCCATAGGAGTCTATGGGAAGCTTCCAGTATTTTTTGTCAAAAAATGAGAGAGAGACTGACTGACTCTAATTGTAATCCAATGTTTTGGCCACCGTTTTATCGCAGCTGAATAGCCGTGTAAAAAATGCTTGTGTGAATGAGGCCTTAAGCTGACAGACCACGGTGCAGGACGTTTTATCATGTGGATGGAGAAACGTCCCTCAATGACAGCCTGGACATCAACATATAACATGACACAGGACTAACGAGGTGCTAAAAGTCCATCGACTTCTCTTCTGCCATTCACTCGCAGCATGTCCTATTTTGGCTTGTATCATGCATTAATATAGGTAATGCGGATTTAACACACGCAGCAAATATGCATGTTGCCTGAATATTTGTTGTGTACTGCGTATTATGTGCATGAAATATACACACGTAATATGCAGTGACAATACACCCATGTGAGTGAGCCCTAAAGATGCTCATACTTATTACATAAATATGGAAGAATGTGGATGGTTGAGTGGGCATGTTTATGGGGAGGTCAAGGTGGATAGTTGTTAGCCAATCATTTTTTATAATTATTAAACTTATGGACACTTAAGTGCATGTAGTTTGGGATGACAATCATTTTTGCAGTGTGGTTTATTTACAAATTCTGCAGCATTTCTTTTCTGCAGTTTCTACATATCACTATATATAGAAACTGCAGTCTAAAGGGCCATTTACGTGGGATGATTATTGCACAAAATTCATTGTCCACAGAAGGGGAAATAAAAAATTAAAAAATCACAGAAAATGGCCGTTACTTACTGACTGAGGAGTGCATACAGATGCATCCTCCTCTCACCATGCAGGTAGCTGACTACCAAATGGAGGAGCCAATAACACCTGTGAGGGCACCGATAAAACACCCACTCACACTGCCTCCTGATAATGAGGGGGGTGGGTGCTTGGTGTAAACTCCCACACATAGTGGATACAGGGTGCCAGACCATTCTGATATATGTAGTTCACCATGCAGAGCAGCAACCTATTAATGACGCCATGATAATTCGGCGGGTTGCCCTACATTTCCATCAGTGAACCACATTGGTACTGCCACCCTGGGCTCCCCCTGGAGTCTGTGAATCGGGCATAGAGCTCTCAGAGGGGGAAAATGGGAGAAAACACAACGTACAAGTTATATAATGGAAAAAAACATAGTGTTATTCCTCATGTACACACAGCAGCTTATTCTGAAAAGCAATCTGAAATGTTAGATACACTTCTACTTAGATGTTATGGCAGTTCTCATTTAGCCCTTTAACTCTCCCTGATATACAGTTACATTATGGAGGCTTGGGGTTTGTATGGAGTGGGATCAGGGGCAATGCGGCTCCATACAATTCGAGTGTCAGCTGTCTTTGATGGCTGACACCCGCCCATAAAAGCCGCGATTAGTGCTCATGCTGATCATGACTGTTAACCCGATTAGCGGAATGGCTTTTTCCCATTTCACTCCACTTTCGATTCTTCGAAAGTTTTTCAGAAAATTATATGCTTTATTAAACTGTACCACAAGAAACTAGCCCTCAGACAGCTATGTTGCTGGATAAATATGAGTTAGGATTTTTTGAAAGTTAATAAAAATGAAAATGAAAAAAAAGGGTCGCATCCTAAGGAGTTAAGGAACTGCAAATTAAGCATTTTTGGAAGATCTTGTTTTTGCTACTCAGTGATACCAGTAAAACAGGAATGGCCACTTTATTAGAGATGCCAATCTAGTAGCTCATTTGGGCTTCCTTTGGCCTTTAGAACCAAAGCAGTTGATCATGGCCACTGTCTGCAGGTATCCGATGACCTAGTGATCATTTTGGTGCTCTTTTGCCCACTGGAGTTGCCTTTCCCTTTCTCCTAGGAATGGCACTTGAACTACTTGTCTGCTATTCTAGTCCATTAGTGTTAAGACATGCCGAGTTGTGTCTTCGGACGTGCTAGTTGGAGCCTTAGCATTGTTTTCAGCTAGAATTTGTTTGGCTGTGTACTTGTCTGTTTGTCAGAATAATTTTTCACGACCTCCTCTAATGCCTTTCATTGACGATGTTATTTATATCCTCGGAATCACCTTATGCTGGATGGCTTTCCTTGATCACATCATTCTTGGAATACTCTTGACACTGTTGCATGAGAAAACCTCACAAAGTTGGCAGTTTTTGAAATTCTGGCCCCCGTTAGTTTAGCATCGAAGACCATGCCTTGATCGAAGTCATTCATATCACTCGATTTTTCCAATTCTAAGGTGGATTCACATTGAAACTGAACTCCAAAAAACTTTTGTCCCTTGATTTTATGCCGCACTCCAGGATCACATGTCCAATTTCTATACAGGCAAGCTCCAATTGAGAAAGAGCCGGTATGTGCACTTAAGTGGCCATTCAGTGCAGTTGACACTATAGTGTGAGCCTGACAAATATCCTGAACTCTTGAAACGTAAATGGATGCACCTATAAACCAAGGAAAACCATGGAATGACATTTTTTGTATGGAATTTTTGATGTATGTAACTGCTTTAGATCTTATGCTTTGGCTATCCAATGTACTTATCAAGTTCTTCTTTTCTCATAGGAAAAATATCCTTCGCTTTCTAGACGCAGAGAGAGATGTATCTGTAGTTAAAAGCAGCTTCAAGCCGGGAGATGTAATTCATTACGTTCTGGATAGACGCCGTACTCTAAATATTTCACAGAATCTGCACAGTCTTTTGCCTGAAGTATCACCAATGAAGAGCCGCCGGTTTCAGACTTGTGCAGTTGTGGGTAATTCTGGAATCCTTCTCAACAGTGGATGCGGCACTGAGATTGACAGCCATGACTTTGTAATAAGGTGAGCCGCTGTCTGTTTCTAGAGATTATCACTTCATATGTATCATAGGAGCTTATCAGTCTCTGGTGCTTGACGACGATATATCAAAGTCACAAAATGAAAAGAGCCTTGGACTAGATGCAATGATGGATTTAATGCTATTTTTCACCTTCAAAAGTGCTGCATTTCTTAGCAGGTTTATTTTTGTTTGAGAATTGTAAATACAGAGTTTATAATCAATTAAATGTGTTATTTGTGATTTATTTTTCTTTCTTCTGGTTGATCTAGTTATGAAAAAAATTGAGGCCCCATATTAGACAAAGATAATTGCACGTTCAAGAAGCTATTACATGGGCTTCATTGTGGCCCAGTTCTCAGTTGTCTCACGGATCTCAGTTCAGAGACCAATTTGCAAATGCAAGCAGAACTGTAATTTGAGTGTTCAATCCTGTAGATGAAATCTGCTGAATATTTCCCTATCAAAAAGATGACTCCTTCCTCGAAACTCCGACCAACAGCGCAGCCAGAACTTTTATCATTCATGATGCTACTGAATACAGCCCAACTACTCACTCGTCTCTTGCATATACTATATTGTGAGAACAGGAGGCGGAGACGAGATGAACTATGCAAGGCTGCACTGTATCTGATGGCATATTTGGTATTTCAGCCGCACTTCAGTAACGGTGAGCGATTCCAGCGACCTGATTGGTTGTTGGGTACACAGCCCCCTTTGGAGATGTGCACGAGTGGCCGGCCCGTTAAATAAGCAGCAGCAGGGCCGTAGTAGGCTCGGCAACTAACCCCAACCCTAAACCTAACCGTAAACCCTAACCCTGAACCCTAACCCCTCGCGGGTCTCGTGAAGTAGCACTCCTGCAGATCTCCAAAGGGGTTTGTACCCAACAACCAATGAGGTCGCTGGAATCGCTCACCGCTACTGAAGTGCGGCTGAAATACAGTATATGCTATCTGATGAGCGATTAAGATTTTGGCTGTGCTCCTAGCTGGAAGGGGGCATTGCTACACAAAGGGGAATTATTACTTTACTTGGGGATGCAGACGGGGCACTATTTCTTAAAGGAAATGTGCGTCAGACCACGAAAACTATAAGGGGCACAAAGGAGGACACTACTTCTGTGTTTAAGGCATTGGGGCAGAAGCAGATTGGCCATAAGGAGTTTTCATGGTGGTTTGGATATTATCTATGTGTTACGGCGGTTCTGGGATCTGTTCTTTTATACTAATCTGGTTCAGGTCTTGTATTTGATTCTCTTCGTCTTTTGATCTGGTGGGAGTGGTTTTAGGTGAGATTTGTTTTCTTTCAACTGCGGGTAATTTGGGAGGACTATTTAACCTGGTCTTGCGCTTAGATTATTGCTGTTTAATTCAGTCTCCCACTGACAGTGGTGGAATTTGGATGTTGGTGCTGGATCTCCTGTTTTCCTGATTTTTTTTTCTCACTAAGCTAAGTATTCTTGTTGATATCTTGTTCTCTGTGTTTTTCTTCTCTCCCATGTTGGGTTAGCTAGTGGCCTAGGTAGGTGGTCAGGTTCACCTTTGTTAGGGTGGGTTATCTGCGTATAGGCAGGTTCCTTACCTGGATAAAGGGTTTATAGTGACAGATTTTCCCTGGTATCTGTTTTCTTTATTGTTTACCACTGTTTTGTGTGCACTTGCGGTCTGTTTGTTAACCACTCGGGAGTCTTTCAGGTTTTTGGCTCAAACACATCCTGATTGGATGTGACAGTGTGTATGCAAAAATGTTATTGATTTAAATTTTTCAGGGATTGGGGGGGGATAGGTAAAACATATGTTTTTGGACTTCTGTTCTTAGTAGTTTAGGGCAGGTCAGAGTCTAACCTACCTCCTGAAATAATAGCACATATGCCCCTGTCCGTGTGGACTCTGATTGGCTTGTAAATCTGCATCGGCATGTAGAGTTAATAAGGCTCTGTCCACATCTACTTTGTGACTGTAACACAAGCCATGGATTAGTGTTGGATCTGTCCTATGGATACCAACAGCCTCCAATGGACAGCAAGGAGTTATGATTGCCTTACTCAAGTTCAATTGTGGTGTTTGTTATTTTGATGGGAAGAATAATGCTGAATGCCATATCTGAGAGAATTTGCAATGGAAGCCTTTCGAACAAATGTGAGCACATCCTTTTTAGTTTTGAAGAAGATCTGTATTTTTCACATTTTATTTATGAATCAGGAGTTTCAGGATGAACAGTTATTGATTCTCCTCTAGATGAGGGAATGCTGCAGTATTTGAAATTGTAGGAAGACAGAAAAAATTGAATTGACCAGGTAATATAAGTAAAAAAAAAAAAGCGATTATCACCCGTAAGCTATTCTGCATGTGTGGCTGCAATCTATGGGGTGTTCTAGAATATTGGCTTGCCTGTATTGCCTGGAATATTTACATGTATATTGCTTTTGGTAGAGAAAATTAATACAAAGTATAAAATGCTTCAGATTGCCATTGCTCTCCGTAACATTAAATATCCATTAAAGTCTATTGTGCGCCTACACAAAGTGTAAACAGCTATTTTGTGGACTAAGCAATTATTTTCAGAATGCAGCCTATCTGTTCCTTAGGGATCAGTAACATAAGTGATATATGTGATTATTCCTAGAGAATTTCAACATCTTTTATAGACTGCTGTGCTTCAATTCTTTTGAATATTGGTTCAGGCCAAGTGTGCAGTTTATCTTTATTTATAGATACTGATTTGGGTGGGTGAAGTCTAGCTGCTACGGTGTCTTCTTTAAAATACACATGCAGAAAACAGAAGTTTCTGCTCCCTTTTAGTAGCCCACAGGTAATCAGCTTGTAGGACAGTGTACAGCAATACTGAACAGTGTAGATGTGATTTCAGTAGTTATAAATCAATTACTAGATAGCTGCTGCGGCACCTGTGTGAGTCTTTAGGTCTGTATCTATCATTAATAGACTTCAATGGGCAACATGAGCCTTTTTTTCACTCCAACATGCAGTGTACAGCAATTTAGAAGAATGGGAAACTCCTGGTTTCCAGCACTTTAGAGGGAATTTTCAGCAGTAAGTCATCATTTATGTAAATAAAGTAATTAGCACTTTTGCTGGTTATCACATTGGCTATCATAGTAACTAGAGATGAGCGAGCATACTCGCTAAGGGCAATTACTCGATCGAGCATTGCCCTTAGCGAGTACCTGCCGCTCAGGAGCAAAGATTCAGCTGCCGGCGGCGGGCGGGGAGCTGCGGGGGAGATTGGGGGGGGGGGGGGGGGACAGAGGGGAGATCTCTCTCTCCCTCTCTTTCCCCGCTTCCTCCTGCTCACTGCCGCAACTCACCTGTCACCCGCTCCGGCACCCGTACCTTCTCTGCCGAGCGGGGAGATACTCACTAAGGACAATCCTCGATCGGGTAATTGTCCTTAGCGAGTATGCTCGCTCATCTCTAATAGTAACACAAGTTAAAAAGTGCAGTCGCGCCCCAGTAGATCTTGCTGTCTATGATGCAGTGTCTTGACAGCAAAGACCTTGTAAACACAATTCCTTGAGATGGGCCACCCTACAAGCAATATACCTGAAAAATCTGGTAAATAGGAAAATACGATATATGAAACTAGGAAACATAATTTCTGAAACGCCGCAGTCTTTCAGAATAAAACACCCACGGGGGCAGAAAGCATTTTTTTCCCGGGCCCATGCTGCTCGTGGTTTAGACAGAAGGAATCTGATGGCAGAATCCCTTTAAATGAGGTTGAAAGTATAGCTTGAAATTGCAAGTCCATTTAAAAAGCTTTTACATTTAGTGTGTTGGTAAAATCGATCAGTATTATTGGATATATGAAGTAATTGCACTGACTAAATGACCCCCGAAGTGATAATCAGTTAGCTGTGCTTAGTCTTTTTTGAGAGGACACATGTACAGATGATATTCATGCGGAGACAGTTCCTTTTATGTTTTTAATGGCAGGTCAGATAAACAATAAATGACCACTATTATTTCCGTGTGACTATATTCAGTCTGACTATATATAGTTGGAAGAAAGGAAATTAAATAGTTAATTATCTCTGTAAATGTGATATGTTAGTGTTGAAGTGAATCAATCTGATGCCTTAATCATTGGGGGATAGTAAAGCTGGTTTCACAACCCTTCCATTGCAGATATGGCTCAACATACCGGGAGAAAAAACGCTGCATGCTGCACTTTTTCTTACATTCAAAAGCTGGGTAGACGGCAGATAGACCCCATTATAGTCAATGGGGGCCAACCAGCGATGTGCTGTTGGAGCCATTCGGCTATGGGATCCCCAACACAGGTGTAAAACTGCCCTAATAACCTAACCTAATAACCTAGAGAATGTGGTGACTTGTCATGCTAACCTCTTCCTGACCTGTAGTTATGACTGATTCACACTTTTTATCTCTCAAAGAAATCAAAATGCAAGAAAACCAGATGTATTGTATGAACTTTACTGCACTTTCAGCTGGATTTTTAATGTTATGACTCTTCTATTTATAAAAAAATCAAATATTCCTTAGTGTGCCAACCAACTCTAATAGTTCGGTAATCTAGGCTTTATGCCTCATGTCCACGGGGAAAATCAGGCCCGCTACGGATTCTCCATGGAGAATCCGTAGCGGGTCCCCCCTGCCCCGCGGACATGAGCGCTGAAAAGAAGAATAAACTCACCTTTCGCACGCTCCGGATCTTCCCTTCTTTGCGGCTTCATCTTCTCTCCGTCGCGGCCGGATCTTCTTTCTTCGCCCCGGCGGATGTGCACAGAACGTAGGTTGCGTGCTTGCGCGCATGCGCCGTCCCGAAGAAAAAAGATCCGGCCGCGACGGAGAGAAGATGAAGCCGCGAAGAAGGGAAGATCCGGAGCAGGTGAGTATATTCTTATTTTAGGTCTCCCGCGGATCCGGATGGCTTCCATAGGCTTCAATAGAAGCCTGCGGGAGACCCGCACGAAAATGGAGCATGGTCCGGATTTTTTCATGCTCCATTTTTTTTAAATTCCCTTTTATTGACCATCCGCAGGTATTTATCTACCCGCGGGTGGTCAATGCATCCCTATGGGGTGCGGATCCGCATGCGGGTGATCCGCTGCGGATTTTAAATCCTATTTTACCCGTGGACATGAGGCCTTAGGAGTTGTAGTAGAGTGGAAGATCATTTATATATCATTCATTGCCAGAAGTTCATTGGTTGCTTGGTACGTCCTGTATCAGATGATGGTGGACAACAAATACAGTAAAATCACTGTAACATGACTGTTCGGGAAATCCCTCTCAATGTTTTTGGCACATACAGTTGAATTGTACTTCTGAAGTTGTGGTTAGGCCTGTTGGGTAGAAACTTGGTAAAAAATTCTACTTTTATGTCACATGAACAGATTTACTAGACTATTGTTTACATTTTTTGATTGATTCCTCATTGGTTTGCCAATGAGTTGGACCTAATGGATTAAAAAAAAAACATGAATTTACAAAAGGCCAGACAAACAAATACCTGTGTGTTGAGTTATGCTGGTGGAACAGATAGTTAAATGTCAAGTTGACCTGTTCTATTCAAGTTCAAGATTTGCTGTTTGAAAAAACAAACTTTTTACTCACAATCTGTCTTTCTAGATTACAAAAAAACCTTTTTTAAAATAGCCTATTGAAATGGGGGTTGGTCCTCTCTTTAGGACCTCTTTCAGCTGAAACAGACAATTGGTACAAAAGGGTTTCTTGCTCTGGAGAAGCCGGCAAATCTGCTGCAATGTTACATAGACAGCTGACTGATCACAGTGTAATACTTTATTTCCACTATGATGGGACTGCATGAATATTGAACGCTTACTGCTGGGTTCTCCCACAGATTATATGTGATTGCTGGAGGTTACACAAGGGGGACAACCTGTGTTTAGCTTATCACTGGTGGTGGTGGTGTTGGGGTTCCGATTAAAAGGCAAAGAACCTCTTTAAATCTAGTACCCGCATGAACAAGTAAATCATGTAGACTGTTTCCTACTATACTCTTAGAAAAGATCTAACTTTCCTAATTTTTGCATTTCTGCAAGATAATCGAGCACTGCTGAATGGTAACTATAGCTACAGTGTTTCCCCGAAAATAGGTCCTACCCTGATAGTAAGACCTATCACGTTTTTGGGGGAGGCTTGAAATATAAGGCCCCTCCCAAAAATAAGACCAAGCTGAAGTGCCCTCCCCCCACCCACCTCAAAAAATCAATACTCACCTGGTCCGCGGCGTTATGATGGTCTCCGACGGCACTGCGGTAAACTGCGTCCTCCTTGTCTCACAGCTAAGATTCTGCTGGTGACGGGGCTTTGAATACCCCGCCTCCAGTAAAGCGAGTGCTGTGATTGACTAATCGAGCACCAACAGCCAATCATTGCAGGCGCTCGATGAGCCAAGCACAGCCGTTCAGTGATGTCATTCACTGAATGGCTGAGATTGGCTCATCAAGCGCTGGCTGTGATTGGCTGACGGCGCTCGATTAGCCAATCACAGCGCTCGCTTTACTAGAGCCGGGATATTCAAAGCCCCGTCACCAGCAGTAGCTCAGGTGTGAGATGAGGAGGACACAGTTTACCACAGCGCCGTCGGAGACCATCGGAACGCCGCGGACCAGGTGAGTATTGATTTTTTTTGGGGGGAGGGGGGCACTTTAGCTTGGACCAGGTGAGTATAAGCCCCCTCCCCAAAAATAAGACACTGTGCCCTTTTTGGGGCAAAAATTAATATAAGACAGTGTCTTATTTTCAGGGAAACACAGTAGTTAGAATGCCATACACAAATCGAAACTGTCCTGGGTTCTGGTGGAGAACACATGAACATTAGCCACAAATCTCAACCTAATATTGCTCTTTAGGGTAGTTGTTAAATGGACGGTAGCAGTCACAAGTGGACAAATTAGGGTGCATTCACACCTGCATTAAGGTCCTATTACAAGACACGATTATCATGCGAATAATCATTAGATCCAGTACTTTGCGTTATAATTGTTAGGTGCAAATGCATGCAGCAACAGAAGATCAGTGATAAACTGTTATATTATTGCTGATTGGATCTGTGATGCGGACTTACAAATTATTATTTGCTGTTTGGTGTAAGCGGGTGTCGTAATGATTTGCTGGATAGAAAGCAGTGTCAGAAGGGTTGACTAGAGTTGCGGTTATGATCCAATGCACGATCGAAACTACCCAATTATTGTTCAGCGTAAATGCATGCCAAGCATATAATATACGATCACTACTTCCTCGCTCGTCGCATCCTCATTCCAATTTATCTTGCAGTGCAAAAGGGCCGTTAGGGATATCCATTGCAATTCCATTCCTCTGTTCCGTTTTTGGAGCAGAAATAGTCTGCAGGGCTATGTGTTACATTAAAAAATGGAAATTAAGAGAGAGGAAGGAAATTGATAGCTTTCCGTCTTTGTTTTTTTTTTTTTTTTGGGGGGGGGGGTGAAAACCAATTGAAATCAATAGGTTAGAAGAGAAATGTTTAATTTAGTTTTTCTGCCCATAAAATGGAACAGAGAGATGGAATTCTGATGGAAACTGATCAGCCATAGCATTGAAGCCACCGATGGGCGAAGTGAATAACATTGATTATCTCGCCGCAATGGCATCTCATAAGGGGTGTGATATATTAGGCAGTTCTTGAAGTCAATGTGTTAAGGGCACGAAATATGTGCAGATATAAAGATCTGTGCGACTATGACAAGGGCCAAATTCTGATCGCTACATGACTAGTTTAGAACCCCTTAAAAATGGCAGATGTTTTGGGGTGTTCCCAGTACGCAGTGGCTAGTACCTACAAAAAGTGGTCCAAGGAAGGGCATCTAGTGACGCGGTGACAGGATCATGGATGCCCAAAGCTAGAAGTGATGACAGTCATTGTTCAAAATATGAATATGTTTTATAAATGAGTAAAAATAAATAAAATTGAGGCATGTAGAAAGCAAAAGCCAGCCCATTTGGAAGGATCTCACCGCAGAGCTACTATAGCAAAACTTGCTGAAAAGGTTAATGCTGGTTATGATAGAAGCATACAGTGCATGTCAGTTTGCCGTGTATGGGGCTGTGTAGCCGCAGACCTGTCAGAGTGCTGACCCCTGTCCACTACTGAAAGCGCCAACAATGATCAAAAAATTATGGATACCATTACGAAAACCCAATGGACCGTATTACAGTTAATGTAGTCCGTCAAGGGCTATTGGTCCGTCATTACAGATGGAGCTATCCATCATTTTTGGTTCCTGTGATAGAACAAAAGAAACGGAATGTTTTGCAGATATGTGGAATTGGTATTAAGCATGGACAAATCTATAAACCTTGTTGCAAACCAAGGACACCCCTTCATGGCAAGAGTAATCCGTAATGGCAGTGGCCTTGTTCAGCGAAATAATGTGCCCTGCCAAAACTGCAAAAATTGTCCAGAAGTAGTTTTGAGAAGCATGATAAAAAGTTCAAGTTGTTGACTTGACCTCCAAATTCCACAGATCTCAATCCTGTTGAGCAATAGCAAGATGTTTTGGGAGAAAAAACTCTCCATAGAGGCCCAACCTCACAACTTACAGGACTTAAAGGATTTGCTGCTAAAATCCTAGCGCCAGACTCCCTAAGACACCTTCAGATGTATTGTGTGATCCATGTCTTGATGAATCAGATTTTTTGGGCAGCACCAGGGAAACCTACATAATAATAGGAGAGTGAGACTAATGTTATGGCAGATCGGTGTAAATCACAACGTAATAATATAATGAGACTTCTCCTTCATGGAGATGTTATCACATAATGTGATCAGATGATGATGTTTTTGGCTCATTGTACAGTGATACAGCATCTCTGTCTTTCATGCTTTGTGCTGTCAGATATAGTCCTGGGTCTGGAACTGAAGTGATTTCATTAGTCTCTGGAGTTTGGGGGTTTCTGGCTTTCAGCCCAAATTGATTTCTTTCATCTCCACTTAAGCGCTTGTAAATACTGTATGGATGGTTGAGCCTTTGCCCGTTGGGCATTCTTCTGTGTTCTTAGACTGTTGGGAAATGCGCTACAGAATATGGGCCAAAGATATAGCAGTAATCATTCTATGAGTAGAATTGAATGTTCAGGCTCAAGGACATGCTGAGGTTGAAAATAGAGTGACTGCAGGAAAATACAGGTAAAAATTCAATAGCTGATAGCTTGTAATTCTTGATACAGACAGAGCTTCTTGTGACCGTTTTCAATACATAATTCTATAGTTTTATGTTAGTAATGTTTGTATGTCTTACAGTAACCTTTTAATATTCCCTATTAGGAGTTGTTTAACTATTTTAATGGAGTCCCCTTTTTTTTTTTTTAGCCTTTAGCCAACGATTGAGTTCAGTGTGCATGCCTGTGTTCTCTGCAGGAGGATATTTAATGCAGCAAATTGAGCAACTAAAAGACACATGGACCATTTATGCATACAGTGAACAGTCGCATAAATTAATTCTCCCCTCAGACTAGACCAGTAAATTAATTCAGACCCCCAAATCGGACTCCTAAAATTAATTTTCACCTCAGACTAGGTTTCAGAATTTATCCAAACTTTAGAGCATGCCCCCGTAATAAATTAATGCTTGAGTCCAGACCACTAATTAATTTAGACCCCAGACCAGATACGGAAATAAATTCAGACCCCTAAATAAACTTATTAATTATTCACCAATCCTCACTCAGTCCTCTTCAGATCCAGGCACTGCTGAACCCAGGGTCCTTACATCGGCAGTGCTGAGATATTAGAAAGTATCGAACCCAGTGCAGCAGCACACAGGGCGGAAGAGGAACCCAGCAGTAGTGTTAAGCGAACCTTTGAAAAGTTCTGTCCGGTTGGTTGGCTAAACTTTGGCAAAACAGTTTGTTCAGTTTGTTCTGAATTATTTCGAACCAAGGCGGAACTTTGCCAAAACACCTTAAACTGGTGCATAACATTGTCTAAGAGCCATAAAAGACTTCCACTAAACAAGGACAACTGCATGGAATTTGTACTTTGTGTTTCTTCTCCTTCCCCGAAGGAGGAAGATAAAGAAGGCATCACAAGCACTGTTGCCTTGCAGTGCTGGGTCCTAGGTTCTGATCTGACTTAGCAGATGTTGTCCTTGATTGGATTTGTAACTAAGAGACTAGATCCCCAGCATGACAAGGCAATGGTGCTAATGAAGGAGGAGGAGATTTTAGTGGGTTCAGCTGAAACAAACCACCTGTGGTTCAGGTTCACGCCAAACTGTTCTTGAAGCAAAGGTCAACCCAAAACAGGATTCAATTGTTAGGGTTCTAGCCTGATGAAGGATCGCTAGAAGACCCGAAAGCTCGCTGTAACATCATGTATTTTTGTTGGCCATTAAAAGGTATCTTATCTAAACGATTACTTGGTTTCTCACACTGAGAACAATCAGACATTGTTACGGTTCACTCAGCACTACCCAGGAGTTATGAAGGTAAGTCATACCTCCTCCATGCTCCATTCCTAAAAGCGGTTGTGCGCAGGTGGGGCTGTTTGGAGGAGGATACACTTCTCAGCCCATTAGTAGTGATGACTAAAATAAGCACACAAGTCTGCTGCAACTAGTCTAATGTCCCAGTGATATTCTCAGTAGATTTGCTAATTTGTTTTTACAGATGGCAGCCAGTGGGAACACTTGACTTTACTGTCACAATACAGTTGCAGGAAATGCATAAACTGTGCTTCTTTAGTAGCATCATCCACTTCCTCTTTCAGCGGAGAAGCAACTAATGTATACAAGCTGTGATTCTGCTTCCTTGTTAGTTTGTGGTTCCAAGCTGCTGGAATGTGTTGCCATAGGTATTTGTATCTCTTTAACATCAGTTATATAGGAAACAGCAAGGGTTTGGCACTTAGCGTTGACACCATGCAGGGAAGTTCTGAGTTTAAATCAAACTAAGACATCATCTAAATAGTTTTTTTGTGGCTTTTCCTTTTTTATTGCATCAGTGCTTTGGTTCCCTCCTATTATGCTGGGGGCCAAGAAATATGTCATGGTTCCTAAAATTGTAGACCTTATTCTGGGTATTTTCGTGCCACTGATTCCGAAAATACCATCCATTTTGTTCTAGGAGCTCTAGTTTTTGAGATATTCCTGATGTTATTATCTATTTTTGTTATAGTACACTTTATTTTCCCGCCAGCATTTGCTTAGTATATGATACATATCGCCACCACTGCACATCAAACTTGGGTTGATGAAGCAATTTGTAAAGACATTGAAGAGAAATGAAAGGTGTTTCGGCTACAAATGTAGATCGTTTCCTGTGATGAGCATGGAGAAACTACAAGCAGGTCACAGGAAATGGACCACAAATCCGGGAACTCATGAAAGACCAGCGGTTCCAAGATCCAGTGGACAACCTTTAGGCGCGCACGCAGTCGTTATTTTGTACGGTTGTAAAGCATTTCCCTGGGAACTCTAAGGCCGCAAACTCTGGTGAACTTGTAGAGAGTACGCTCACTTCTGTTCCTGAACACTTGGTTGTAATAAGAGCATCAGATTGCAGGACCTACAGTCATTTTGGATCGAATTCCAGATTGTCTTGGTGATGTAAGTGATGGACAGGGTGAACAATTTCACCAGGAAATAAGGACTGTGGAAGAACAGAACTGTGGACAATGGGATACGTATATGATGGCAGACTACTGGCAAAACATCCAGCGCAAATGTCAGAAATATCTCATTGCAGGAATTCACAAAAATGTAGTTTCATCGACATCTCAATGAAGAACCTTTTGTTTTATTTGTGTTCTAGGCTTCTTGGGATTTATCTTGGTACCTTCAGCTTTTGATTGGCAGTCATTGCAATATGCGTACATGTATTCATTTATATGGACATACACTATATGGATAAAAGTATTTGGACACTGCATGTTTTTAAGAAAAAGTGCTTCATTATTCTATTTAGTAAGGTGTCGGCCCTCCTTTTGCTTGTATCACAGCGGCCGCACGTCGAGGCATACTTTCCACAAGTTCTCTGTAAGTCTGGGCAGAAATAGCTCGCTATTCCTTGTGCAAGGCTGTGAGAAGAGATTGTTGTGAGGATGGGCGTGGGTGGCGGTGTCGTACCCGTCGCTCTAGTTTGTCCCACAAGTGCTCGGTTGGAAGAATGAATAGTTATTACAAAATGAGCAGCTTTTTATTCTACCCATGCCTTTCCCAGCATACCGTTCGGCAAACTCAGTATTTGCATATTTGCTGATTTTCTGCAGTGTCCAAATACTTTTGTCCATATAGTGTATGTCCTATCTTGATAAGCAGACCTGATGGAGAAAAACTAATGCACAGAGTATGAATAACACTGGGGAACATAATTTTTGGTGGCTGAGATGTTAAAACATTTTGGGGGTACTTTAGGGTCATGATTCTGAAAATGAGAAGCTAT
This sequence comes from Eleutherodactylus coqui, assembly GCF_035609145.1. Lineage (NCBI taxonomy): Eukaryota > Metazoa > Chordata > Amphibia > Anura > Eleutherodactylidae > Eleutherodactylus > Eleutherodactylus coqui. The sequence continues at coordinate 112,074,733 of NC_089841.1, read as the reverse complement.
GACCCTAAAGTACCCCCAAAATGTTCTAACATCACGCCCACCAAAAATTGTGTTCCCCAGTGTTATCCATAGTCTGTGCATACTGTGTTTCTCTGAAAATAAGACACTGTCTTATATTAATTTTTTGCCCCCTGAGAGGCACAGTGTCTTATTTTGGAGAGTGGGGGGGCTTATACTCACCTGGTCCATGGCGTCCCGATGCCTAACGATGGTCCCGGTGGCGCTGCGGCAAACTGCAGTGTCCTCCCTGTCTGCCATTTCAGCTTCTTTCTGATGACGGGGCTTTGAATACCCCTCCTCCAGCAAAGCAAGTGCTGTGATTGGCTATCGAGCGCCAGCAGCCAATCACAGCCTGCACTCAATGAGCTAATCACAGCCATTCAGTGATGTCATTCACTGAGTGGTTGTGATTAGCTCATCGAGCACTGGCTGTGATACGCTAATCGAGTGCCAGCAGCCAATCACAGCGCTCGCTTTGCTGGAGGTAGGGTATTCAAAGCCCCATCACTAGAAAGAAACTGAGATGGCATACGGGGAGGACACTGCAGTTTGCCGCAGCGCCGCCAGAGACCATGGGGACGCTGCGGACCACGTGATTATTGATTTTTATTATTATTATTTTTTATGCCGGTTAGCTAGATCTTATTTTCAGGGGAGACCTTATATTACAAGCCTCCCCCGAAAACCGTGGTAGGTCTTATAATCGGGGTAGGTCCTATTTTAGGGGAAATGCGGTAGGTAAGATCTCGGAAATGTACAAATTAGGAAATTAGATTGTCAGCCACTGACCCCAGGGTTATGAGTATGCTCATTGCAAATCATGGTGCTACATAGTGTACTGTATTTTTTTTATTTGGGTATGACTCGTGGTCTATAAATTACAGAACATTTCTGAGTTTTATATCTTAAAACTAAGGCAGTGGGGTAAAAAATAGAAAAATTGAAATAAGTACATATCTCTCCAGGTTGTGCAAATTTGTAAATCCTTTAATGGGTAATATGTAACTCTCCTGAACGAAGAAAAACTACAAAAATGTAATAAATTTCCCTACATAATAAAAAGCTTAGGCAGCAACCTTTTAGTAGAATTGATTAGTGCTGAAGAGATCTCCGAAATTGAATGGCCTTATAAGTCTTCTCATGCCTACTAGGTGGTCTCTACAAGAGGAAACTGTACTGCTCCCGACCCACATCATAGGCTTCTCAGCCAGCAGCTTACTGTTCATGAGGGGGAAAAGTATGAAACAGCCTATCTATACATGGTTACTTTTCCTACTGGTTTTGGTTTATATTTCCTGTTACAAGACCTGTTGAAAGGTTGGACATTGACTTATAGAGAAGCTGCCTACTAATAGGTTGCACAACATTGTAAAGTATTGTAATTGCATTGATGCTATTATTTCTCTGAATAAAGTGCCCCTAATTTTTCAGATAACTTTTCAGGATTAGCAGCCATGTATCTACATGAGGATTAACACTATTTCTGACCATTATGTGACTGTAATCTTGTATTTTTCTCTATTTTCCCCTCTGTAGGCTATATCTCTGATTAACAATTTTCTCAGAACTATTGGTAGGAGCCTGACTGTTGTGCTGTGATCTACACACTATGCACAGAGAACTACATCTGCTGTCTGTCTGTAACACACACACAGACATAAAATCATCATTTATGAGAGAGTGCACAGCAATACTGAGCAGTGGAGATTTTAATAAATAGCATTAAAATAAATAGCAGCAAATAACCCAACATTAGTTTCAGCAGATCATCTCTGTGCGAGTGTCTCTGCCCCCACCACTTCCCCTTCCCCTCTGCTCTCTTAGACTTCAGTGAGCACAGTAACTCCTTCTCCCACTACCTATTCTGCTTTTGGACTGGCTTCAGTATCAAACTTGACAGCAAGTAGTGAAACGCAAGTTAGGAATGAAGACAGATCTCTAATGTCCAGCATTTGTAGAGTGGTTTTTCAGCACAGAAACATCATTTTAGATAAATTGCTGTTTTCCTGGTTATTATCCTGGCTATTGCATCAGAACAAGTTGTTTAAAAAGTTAGTGTCCATTTAAGTAAAGTTACATTGTGTTTCTCTATGTTGTTCTTATACAATGCATAAAACATCTGGTTTTCACAGTATTTTGTATTAAGAAAATGAGTTTGGTTTGTAAGGTTGATTTTTCTGGCCCACGTATCCAAAAATCATAAGCAGCCAACATTTTTTATGGATACATACAAAAACCCCCTAATGAATGATGAGGAATATGTCATACAAGTCTATAGCTTAGAATGCTGACATGAACACATTAGTAACATTTACTGTGACTCATTAAAAACGGTAATTACCATCGCAGTGACCTGCACAAGCTCCTCCAGCTTCCAAAAAAATCAGACACTGAAAAAAGCCAGTTATTTTTGTGGACTCTTGGCAACCTCTGGGTCATGAGGTTCATAGACAGAAAAAATGGGAAAACTGCTGAAGACTTTACATAGCATCACAGAAAAGTCAAAACTTTCTGCTACTAAAAAAAATCTGCCTGCTGCAGCACTGTGGTTAAAAGCTTTGCTTATTATTTCTTTAATAACGGAAATGGAAAAAAGTGCTGTAGAGCAGCGGATGAGCTACAAGCAGGCAGAAGCTGAGAGAAGCTTACATGTGAAAAGCAGCAAATCAGAACTCTTAATGGGTTTGCTCTTAAATGCAATAGGTTTTAAGATCGGATATCCTAAATATTCTCCATGCATGTCAGCCTAGGAGAGTATGTTTGTGTCCATAGAGCCATAGTAATGGATATTAGCAGAATGGACTCAAAGTGATCACCCATCTATCCCTGGTTCTGTGATGAGTGAACACATAGCAGCTGCCTATTGTACCCCTCCCCTGAAAGCCACTGCAACAGGAAAACAATGCAGGAGTGGTTGACATGTCATACATGCTGATATTTTCTTATCTGGTCACTTCATTTCACCTTCATAAGGATATAGCTACTCAAAAATAAGACACTGTCTTATATTCATTTTTGCCCCAAAAGAGGCACTGTGTCATTTTCGGGGGGGGGGGGGGGGGGGGGGGAGTGGGGACTTCTACTTACCTAGTTGACGGTGTCCCAGTGCCTCGTGCTGGTCTCTAGCGCTGCAGAAGGCTGACGTGTCCTCCTTGCTGACAGAATTCTCTTCCTGGTAACGGGGCTTTAAATACCCCGCCTCCAGCAAGTGAGTGCTGTGATTGGCTCAGCCACGGCGCTCATGATCCAATCAGAGCTGGCGCTTGATGAACCAATCACAGCCATTCAGTGATGTCATTCACTGAATGGCTGTGAATGATCTTACTAGAGCTGTGAACATGTGACAGCTGCTTTGTATTCATATGGCAAGTTTCCTGCCAGTGGTGCAATGGGCAACCAAGGCATTATTTGTATAACCGTATATTGGTAATTGGAAAAGTTTTCTGTACTTCGAGTCAATAATTTAATTAAGAAGTAGAATGGCGGTTGCTACAACAATCAGGCAACATCATAAAAGCTTTGTTTTTAGCTCTACATTATAAAGGAGATACAAAAAGGTTATTCTAATATTAAAAATGTGTGGCATATACACTGGATTTTCCACATTTAGGCCAACTGCAGCGGAATTCGGCCCTGCGGGCAGTGACGTCCACACGTACCTGCCTACTTTCAGTTTCTTCTGTACTGCAGATGGTCTTCATAGATTTTTTTAAAACTCCAGCATGTTAAGTGCGGAAGGGCCGCGAATTGGACAGCTTCAATTGACTTCAATGGAAGACGTCCGCACACAAATGGAGCATGTTGCGATTTTTCCTCTGCTTGCGAAAACCGCAATTTATTTCCGTAAGTGTGCAGGAAGAGTCGATTTCCCATAGCATGCTATGAGCGGCATCCCATATGTAATTTGCTTACTGCAACTCACTGCACTCCTATATTGTTTCTCCCAGCCAGTCTATGCTGCAATAGACTGCAATGAAGTTCTTGACAGGGCTGTTGGCAAATCTGGCGGCACATGTGCAGTTCATACAGTAGTCAGGCCGATCAGGAGCCCTGGCTGACTAAACACAATACCCTTTCAGTTGGCAAATTAGTAAGCTGGGCCATCCTAGCCAGTCAGAGTGTTGTTAATACATTGACCTCAGTGCCAGTTATTAGGTTTTCTATCCTGTTTTTCTTCTGACTAGCTTTTAACAGGCTTCTCCCTAACCACATTTTTTGGATTACAGTTATCTTAGTTTATGATATTGATATTCTAACCTGCAGTTAGCATTGCCTCTGGTCCAGACTCCCTGCTCACATCTGACCAGACTTGTCCTGAACCCTGGATTTATCATTTGCAGTGCATCTAGTATCAAATCCTGGCTTGCTTCTGGCTACGCTCTTGTCTCTTTCCATTCAGTCTGACTCCTGGTGACTGTAACATTTCCCAACTACTGCTCGGTGACTATCTTGAGAATCTTGAACTGGAAATCCATCAGCAGCTAAGACCAGCCTTCCTTGTCCCTGTGGCATCTTCTCTAGTAGTTGAGCCCAAACCTAAATTGCCTGATTGATTTTTTGGAAACAAAGACTTTTTAGTCTTTTGAGAAAATAGTTGGTTGACACGTAATACACTTATATCCATATGTCTCAGTGTGTACTTAGGCCCGATGCAACATTATATTCTGTGCCAAGTTGACAGTGGTTACCTGGACCTAAACTCAAGTCAGCAAAATGTTGAACATTTGTGGCATATCCATAATGTAAGAATGGAATACCTCTTTAAGCTATATAATTGTTACACACTGCACAACTTTATTTTCCTTTTTAAAGCGATTTCTGTTAATTATAGTTTTATAATATGTTGTTTCTATTAGAATAAAGATCATTTGTAGAAAACACGGAGATATAACCCAATTATCCCTACTGATAGAGAAAGAGGATACAAACCCCAAAGGAAAAGCTGGAGGAATAGGAGAAGACATATAGACTAAACAACGTCTTAGGGTTACAAGAATCTCTAAATCAGTTAAAACAAGAAAATCATGGGATTTGCCAGCCAGTTGGTTGCCATAACGACAATTCTCAAAGCCTCCTGTGACCAAACTAATAATTTTAAAAGCTCGCAGAACAGTAGGAAAGAACAGGTATGTTTACATGTGTGCAAGGTGGTTCTTGCTGGAGCTAAGATTCCGTGCTTTACTGACAAGACATATGTTTTTCCGTTATCCAGAGAAGTCAATAAACTCTCATATTACAGCTCAGAAGTAAACAATATATTGATTAACTAATCTACTGCAAGATATACTATAAGGAGAAGCTGGAAATCTGTATATGTAGTGGTAAATTGTAGCCACTGGCCCCTAGCACAAGACCTCTAGCTGGCAATCATCAAGCCAGCAATGACCCCATATGACACTATACATTATGTGACTTGCAAAGACTCAATACAAAGCAAAAAGGAAGTCAGTGTGGCAATCAGCCAATCATCTGTTATTGTGAGGGAGGAAGTATAAAGGCTAAAGATATTCCATATGTGCACCATGAGCTGTAAGTATGTACATCTGAATTATATATGATGAGCATTATTTTGTATATCACAAGAAGGTGGTCTGTCAATATTTATTTAGTATGATCTGTACCGTAAAGTTCCTTCAACTCTTTCACTGCAAGGGGCTTTTGGTCATTTTGCACCTCTAGTAGCCAATTTTCACATTTTTTATATGTACAAATAACATCTAAATTACAAAATAAAAAATATGCTATACCCTTATGCCCACATATTTTGTGAAAGTATTGCATGCCTAACACAGGAGGAAGTGCAGAGCAGGTTAAGAAGGATTAAAATTGATAAATCACCGGACCCAGATGGAATACACCCAAGGGTTCTAAGGGAACTAAGTAATGTAATAGACTGCTATTTCTTATATTTAGGGACACCATTGAGACTGTGGTTTTACCACTAGATTGGCGCGTTGCCAGTGTGGTCCCAATATACAAAAAGTGGTCTAAAAGAGAATCAGGCTGGTGAGTCACACTCCAATAATTGGAAAAACATTCAAGGGGTTTCTGAAAGATTCCTTCCTATAATATCTCAAGAAAAGCAACAGTATAACTCTGCATCACCATGGGTTCATCAGGGGTCGATCATGTCAGACCAACTTGATCAGCTTCTACAATGAAGTAAGTTCTCGGCTGCTTCTGGGAGAGTCTATTGATCTTGTATATCTGTTTTTTTCTAAAGCATTTGACACTGTGCCACATAATAGGCTGATATATAAAATGAGACAGCTCGGACTGGGAGAAAACGTGTATCTGTGTAAAGAACTGGCTCGGAGACAGAAGGCAGAGAGGGTGGTAATAAATGGCTCATACTCTGATTGGGCCACCGTTGCTAGTGGGGTGCCACAGGGTTCAGTATTAGGCCCCATTCTGTTCAATATATTTATTAATGACCTGATAGGAGTGCGACACAGTAAAATATCAATATTTGCAGATGATACGAAATTATACCAGATGATTAATACAAAGCAGAACAATATGCGGCTACTAGCGGACCTAGATAAGTTGGGGGCTTGGGCAGAAAAATTGCAAATGAAGTTCAATATTGAGAAATGTAAGGTTATGCACATGGGCAGGAGAAACGGATGTCACCAATATACACTAAATGGAGTACTGATAGGGAAAAGTGAGATGGAAAAAGACTTGGGGGTACTAGTTGACTGTAGACTTAATTGGAGCAGTCAATGCCAGTCAGCTGCTTCAACAGCAAATAAAGTCTTGGGGTGCATTAAAAGAGATATAGGGACAAGGGATGAGAACATTATTCTTCCACTATATAAGGCACTTGTCAGGCCTCACATGGAATCCTGTGTACTGTTCTGGACACCGGTGATCAGGAAAGACGTTGTAGTGCTTATAGGGGTCCAAAGAAGGGCAACTAAATTAATAAACGGAATGAGGTGACTTAAATCCCCAGAGAGGCTATCAAAATTGGGATTATTCACCATAGAAAAAAGACGGCTAAGAGGCGACCAAATAACTATGTATAAATACACTAGAGGACAATACAAGGATCTCTCCCATGATCTGTTTATACCAAGGACTGCGAGGGTAACAAGAGGGCATCCTCTACGTCTAGAAGTAAGCAGGTTTCATTACCAACATAGAAGGGGATTCTTTACCATAAGAGCGGTGAAACTGTGGAACTCTCTGCCTAGGGACGTGGAGATGGCAAAATTGGCAGAGGAGTTTAGAGGGACTAGACATCTTTTTAAAGCACTATGATAATTCTAGGATATAGACATTAAGTGATCAGAGGGGTGGTTGATCTGGGTCTTGGAGTTAGGTAGAACTCGAACATTGATCCAGGGATTACTCTGACTGCCATTATGGAGTCAGGAAGAAATTTTTTCCTCCAAATGAGCTAAATTGGCATCTGCCTCGTTTTTTTTTTTGCCTTCCTCTAGATCAACAAGGAAGGGGATGTGTGTGTGTGTGGGGGGGGGGGGGGGGGGGGGGGAGAGACAGGCTGAACTAGATGGACATGATCTTTACTCAGCCTAACACACTATGTTACATAAAGGCAACTTTATTGCGATTTGAGGTCAAAGTGTAATTTTTCATTAAAAATACTATTAAAATTTATATTAGCGGCTAAAAGTGACACCAAAGCAGAAAGTTATATGAACGATACCTCCTAAAAATAAAAGTTTATAATGTGCAGAGTTCTATCATTTAGACTTATGTCTACATGTATACATTTATTTTCATAAAATCACCAGAAAGGGAGAGACCAAAAATCTGGCTTCAAGCTGGAAATTTAAAAAAAAGTAACAACTTGTAACATATAAGAGTTACACTTTGGAAAGTAAGTGCACCCCTAGACTCTATATACTTCCTGAAAGCAGACAACCTGACAATTGCATTTCTATTGACAGGCTGTGAAGAGCATTGACCAGCTTTTTGTATCTTTGTGATAAATAGGAATCACTAAAATAATAATTAACATACATTTGCATCTAAAACTCACATGTAAGCAGAAGTTTACTTCCAAAAATAATGTAAAAATTACAGATCAAAGCGTGCAAAGATCATATACGGTTGCAATCAAAACAAACTCGGCTGTTTGCAAAAAACATTCAATACCATAATTATCTACATCAACAAGAACTTGTTCTCTCAAAAATGCTGAAGTACAGTTCTAGCAAAATGTGACCATCCAAAACATGTTAAAATGTGTGCTGCTACTACACTATGACAATCTACATGGCATACTGTGTGTAAAAGTACAATTTAAACAATTCATACACTCAAACTCCTTCACACAACTTCACATCAAACAGTGATCATAAGCAAAAATTGCACAAAAACTCAACTAAAATGCATACTCAAGTAGATCCCATCCAGAAACAGGAATGTACCATGCAAAAAACAGATGTGAGAAGTAAATAAATACCACAGATCTGTGGTCACAGGTGCGCGTGTTAGAGAAGCATCAATACTGCAAGAATGGGTCAACCTATTTTTGCATGCAAATTAAATTGGGGTTTATAGAGGTATGGCATTTTCAATCCCCTGTAAAACTCGAACCCGAGTCAATAATTGTGAAAACCTAAGGAATTTTAAGACCGGCCTAATGCTGGAGCTTTTTTATTCCCGCATTACAGATCATCTAACAACATCATCTCACCGTTGATCAGAACTCTAATTCTCATGAATTGCTAAAGGTCAGGGTGTTGCATCCCTAATACAGGTGCAAAAAAGCACCAATATTGTGTCTGTCTGAAAGTGGCTAAATTCTGCTTTGTTTTTATTTGGGTGGAATTAGTTGAAAATGATCATTTATGCAACAATTCATAAAAATGCCTTTTCTGAATAACCAAAATCTTTTCCATCTATCAGAAATATATTAGACATTCATCTCTGCTGGTAACCATTATCGCTATGACTAGTGTGTAACAAGTAGCGCTAGAGAAGTGGTCAGCAGAGTTAAAGATCAGGAATGGATTGAGAAGGGACAGTGTAAAATGTGTAGACTTTATTGGAATTTGTATCCGCTGTGAATATTTTGTGTGACTTACTTGATGTCACAGTCCAGACATGTGGGTCATGGAGTTATGGATTCAATAAACAATCACATTAGGCACAGAAGGGTGTTCTTAGTTCTTGTCTGAAGAACAAAATACACCCACATATGTGACAATCAGAGCAAGTTCATGTTACATTCTCTGGGATCATCTAAAGCCTTAGGTTAACCTCACACAGGTAAGCGCGATAAGGGGCTGTAAATTCTGACCCCATATTGTGCTGGCTATCCATGTGAAATCTGTAGGGATGTGAGGCGTTATGGCAAAGCCACCTCGCATCACTTTGTGGATGCAGGGATCCTCTGGCGTGGCTGTCACAGCTGCAGCAGAGGATGGAAAAGCTTCTCCCATTGCTTTCAATGGGGCTGGCTATGCTGCTGCTATCCCCATTAAAAACAATTGGCGCTGCGATGCGAGAGCACGCAGCAAGATAGAACATACTGCAATTTGTTTCCCGCATAGCATCAAAAGAATGGGGTTCATATTTATGTGAGATTTGTGCGTTTCGCAACGCACAAATCTCACATGATTTTAATGCCCGGGTGAAGCTGGACTTACAAAGGCAGGAGGAGGATCACGGATCACAAATCCTCTTGCTTTCTCTGCAACCTGTTAGCACATCCTCTGTTGCCCCCAATATTATACTTCTCTACCTATGCTGAGGTGAAAGGGTTCAGAAAGCGCCTTAGGGATTGTCAGTGGGCCATTAGTTGTACATTTCAATATCCTCTGAAGCCAGGGAGAGCTGCAACAACAGTTGGGGTTTTTTCTCGAACGAGAATATCCCCCAAAAATGAATACAACAAGCTGTAAATGAAAAGGAAGAAAAAACAGTCTGCGCTCTTAGAAATGTAGAGCATAGACCCAAGATGTAATCAGTCCTGTATAAGAAACTGGAACGGCCCTTACTAAGGAGGAGGGGGCTATGACCAGCAAAAAGCCCCCTCCATTCAGGTGATTTCAGGAGTCGTCACTTCAAGGAGGGGGCTTTTTGCTGGCCATACCCCCTCCTCCTGAGTAAGTGCCAGTCCTGTTTCTTATACATGACTGATTACATCTTGGGTCTATGCTCTACATTTCTAAGAGCGCAGACTGTTATTTCTTCCTTTTTATTTACAGCTTGTTGTATATGCTGAGGTGAGAGCTGACTGAAAGAGCACTGGAGTAAAGACCCCCTTATCTCAGGGTGTGCTACAACTATAGATGCGATCCTGGTCTTGCCTTTTAAACAAAACCAAGATCCCAAAACTAGCTGTGATCTTTCCCGAGACAAAGCCATTAGTAATAGGGGGGTAAGGTGAGAGCTGCAGGTACAGTATATCCTCTAGCTTGAGATACAGCCTTTAGTCAGCTTTTAGTAGCAAGTATGTATCTTATATGTCCTTGGCTACTAAAGTGCCTACCTGCATGGAAGTATGAGATATGGCCTTGAAAGGGAAAGGGTTAATATTGAATAAATACAACCTGATAGTCAGGGTTATCAGATGTTCAGTAATAACTAAAGGCCAGAAAGCATGTGCAAGAACTTTCAAGAAGAAAGTTCAAAATAAAATGTAAAAGAATCTACAGCAAATCCCGACAGACCTTATTGACTTATAATGGGGTCTGTGAAGTTTCTTTTGGGGTTCTGATTGTTGTGACTGCAAGATTAGTGCCACAGACTGCTCTATTTTTGCTGCCAAAAATAAAAGAACATAATAGACAGGGTTACCAACAGTTCAGAAATTCCGTCTCCGTGAAAAAAAAAATAGATGCGGGCATTTTTTTTAAGCTGTTAGTCCTTTAGCAGATAATTATGACTGTAATTATCATCATTTTGCAGCTCACAATAAATTCTGGTAATAAGTTCAGATCCGTTTCTGACCTATAAAACTGTTTCATGTATAATCTTTATAAATTGTTAAATGTGTCCAGTGAAAAGTTCTGGCTGTGACTGTTGGATAAGTTATCCAGGAAAAAAAATAATTCAGGTTGGCAACCCTGCTAATGGAAAGTCCATAATACATGTGTGAATAGAGCCTAAGACATTGGAGGAGATTTGCTAAGCTCAATGCACCAGAGTTCTGACTCAGTAAGTGCCAAAAAACTGGCCTGAATGCCTTACTTCACATTAATTACATGCTTTAGACGCTTTATTTGCCTATATGGCATTGCTTAGCAGAATGGGAAATGGTTTGTCAGGGAAGTGAGTGTGGCATAAAGTAAACCAGGTGGTATAAAGTTAGAAAAAGGTGTCAGAAAATGCACCAAATTTATCATCCTGCTGAGCCACTGTAATAAATTTGGCACATGTTTAGACTGCCTCATCCAAGTTTACACTGTCTAACTTTATATTTTTTATCATTAAAGGGGTTTTGTCATTAAAAAAAAAATTACTTACCTATTTTCCCCCAGGCAGTCTTCTTGCCGCATCTTCCACTCACTGATCTTCTCCAGTACCCCGGTTACCTCACTGCAAGCCAGCCAGATCCTCTTCTTCTTGTTATGGTGCGTCCGTTCTCTGCATTGTTCTTCATGCAGATCAGTATAGGTTACGTCACTAGTGATGTAACGTTTACTGCCTAGCAAGGAATGCCATTCTATTGCCAAGACTGCCCTGCCTCGCCACCAGTATTCATATACCATTGCAGAGAGACAGCGCAGTCTCTGCAATAGCTCAGCACTCCCTTTTAGGCTATGAACACTACATCAGTAGTAGGCATACAGTGCAATGCAGAAAGGAGACTGCAGGGAATGAACGCTCGTTGCCAGAAGAAGAGGAATCGGGGAGGTGAGGTGACCCGGGAGGACTGCAGGACCCAGGAGAAGATCGGTGGGGAGAAGATAAGGTAAGAAGACTGACGGGGGAGGAATAGGTAAGAATTGAATTTTTTGTTTTCTGATGACATTACATCTTTAAAGAGTTTCCTAAACCTCTTTATCTCCACAGTTTTCTACGTCTGGTCTTGTGAAATTCCACATTATATTGGAAACAAATACCAGATTATTAGACTCTTTAGAATTACCCAATGCTGAATAAATTTCATTATTCTGTACATCACCTACATGAAAGATCATTGTCTGCAGGTCTTTTCTTGGTAGAGCATTCTGAGTTTATTTTACATTTGTTGAGCACTAGCGATAGTCCTAGACTGCAGGGTTCAATACCAGACTTGTTAAATACATTACTTTCCACTTATTCTAGTGGGTTTTAAACTTCCACTGCAACAATATTATCTATCATTGGTCTTGAAATGATGAAATATTAGCTCTTTTATCAGCCTGAATCCCCTCATAATTGACAACATCAGTACCAATCGGTAATGGCTTCATGAAGTGATAGAGATTATGGCTTAAATATGTTAGATGAAGCTGGGACATTGCTGCCGTAACCCGAAGTCTAATTCTGGGTGAAGATAGACAGAAAAATATAATTTTTTTACTCATGCCCAGGGATATCGTGGATCAACTCGTAACAGTTTTACAGGGCCTGAAGAACCAGTCATCAAGAGAAGTTGTTGAAATTCTATCTGACAAATGTATTATGTCTTCATAGGGGTTTATCCTCTCTCCACACCACACAGAGAAATGGAGTAGGCTCAATAGGGGAGATATAAGTTAGATGGGAAAGCAGGTAAGGGCCATAGAAAAGTCATGCAAACCAAGAACACCAAGTGCTTTAAATTAGTTTTGCTTGACATTTAGACATTTCTGCATGATTGCGTGACATTTATGCAGAAAAGCATTGCTCTCGTGTAAAATGCATTGTATCTAACAAAAGTTGACATGGGTCCTGATAGAAATACATAGCACAAATGTTCCACCGTGAAGTAAATTGAAGTCATTCATATTCAAGTCATAGTAGCCATGATGCTGGGACCTAAAAAGAATAAGAATTATTTGTGAATAATGTACACTATATTTTGGGTTTTTTTTTTTTTTACAAGCTCCTTGCAAAGACATGAAAAAGCACAAAGTAACACAAATCTAAAGTACAGTTTGAAAATTACAATTTGTCTACAGTGTTGCATAAGGAGTTCTCACTATATAAATAAGATAAAAAGGTACAAAGCAAATAAGTATTTGTGGTTCTATATGGTTCCAGTATACGTGTGCATATAGATAGTATGGAAATGAAATCTTGATTTTCAAGAATTTTGGAGCACTATCAGGGGACAGAAGATGATAGATCATAGAGCTGGTAAAGTGGAATTCCCAGGTTTGATCTTCACATCAGAGTGATTCACATTTGTCTGGATAATTGATGAAGAAGAGTTTTTAAAAATGTAAAGGCATTGACACTTCCATTTCCAGCTTCAAGGCGGCTTACTGGGCCTCTAATATTGATAACTTATCCTTAGGATAGGTCATCAATATCAGATCAGTGGGGTGTCTACAGCTCTGTGACATCACGTTCATTGGTCACATGGCCTGAAAACAGCTAGGTTCCATTCAAGTGGATGGGACTATGCTGCAATACCAGGCACAGGCGCTATGAAATGTACAGTATTGTGCCTGGTAAGCTACAGGACCTCGGGAGACCAGCCCAGACAGTGCTGGCTAGGTAAGTAAAATAAGTCATTCCCTGAAAATAGGACCTAGTGTCTCTTTTGGGGCAACAAAATTAATATAAAGGACATGCGTGGAGCTATGGAACCTCAGAGACCAGCGGTAGACACCCGGACTGTGACTGCTAGGTAATTATTTTTTAATGTAATCTAACTAGGTCTTATATTCTGTGTTCTATTTCAAGCCTCCCTGAAAAAATCTAAAAATCAGGGTAGGGCTTATTTTAGGGGTAGGTCTTATTTTCAAGGAAACGCTGTACTTTTGGTTAGCAATACAAAAAAGATTAAGACCTATAAATCAACATAATTCAATCAGTCATTTGATAAGTGTAATAGTCTTTTTTTAATTGCACCTCATTTTGGTCTGTTTTAAGACATGCAAAGAGTCCATTGTTCACATTTCACTTTGTAAAAAGACTCCCAGTACATTACGCAATATGAGAGGAAATCGGGTCACAATGCAATGTTTATGACTGAAGGTTCAGATGCACCTATAGTATCCTTCCTTCTTCTTTATTAAAGTGGTATTCCACAGCATATGCCAGAAATGTCTGAGAGAAGCAGGTCCCACCTCCCAGACTCACGTGTATCTTGAGATGCCCCCTCACTTCTTCCTGCTTTTCGTTTCTCCGCTATCTGTGTATCTAAGAACTTACAGAAACAGCATAGCTCGCTTTGCAATGCTTTTTATATAACTCGCTTCTTTGGGAGTTACGGAAAAAACGCCGAGAGTTTGTGTGCCTGTTTCTGTTTAAAGTCCGTCCGACTGTGGCAAGCTGAATGCAACACAAAGCAGGAGGAGAGCGGTTGGGAAGGTGTGAGTGGCCAGGATGGAAATACACCTTTAAAGTTACATAAAACCATTGGCTTATAGATTTGCATTGTTTTCATTCTAACATGCTGATAGTGTTTTATCTTGGGTTGTTGAGATCCATCAAAACATATTTTGAATTGCATGGTCTTTAATATCCACAATAATAGTTTTGATTAGGGCTAGCTTACAACTGTACACGGTTGTTGTCCGTTCCCTTTGCTTTATGCTACAAATGTTGGAGGGAAAGAGACTTCTAAACAAATCCTATAGTTTTCAATGGAAATTATTTTGAACCTAAGAAGGGTAAAAATTAGAGATGAGCGAGCATACTCGCTAAGGGCAATTACTCGATCGAGCATTGTCCTTAGCGAGTACCTGCTCGCTCGGGAGAAAAGGTTCAGCTGCGGGCGGGGGAGAGCGGGGAGAAACGGAGGGGAGATCTCTGCCTCTCTTCCCCCCCCCCCCCCCGCTCCCCCCTGCTCATTGCCGCAACTCACCTCTCCCCCTCACCGGCAGCCGAACCTTTTCAGGTACTCGCTAAGGACAATGCTCGATCGAGTAATTATCCTTAGCGAGTATGCTCGCTCATCTCTAGTAAAAATGTCTTTTTATATGAGAGATGTTTTCTTTTTGACTGATAGAGATACAACATATGCGGCATTTCCCTGTTAGCAGGTGCTGTGCCCATTGCTATCAACAAAAGTCCAAGTAAGAACAATCTGTATGCTGTAAAGTCAGAGCTGAGCCTTATAGGGCCGTGCCTTAGATTCCCTAATGGCATCCAATACTCTTAGTAATATATAGATGAAGGGAGTCTTTCAAATCTCTACGAATAGCTTATCCTTGCATATTGTGAAAAATATCATGCCATTTGCATGTTCCATGCATTTTAATTAGTAATAAGGGTATGCATTTTGTAACACACTGTAAATTATCAATTAACTGTAGCACATAAACTGCTTGATTCAATCTGTTTTAACTGCCTTTTTATGCTTCATTTATTGCACTCAAATTTTATTACTCAATTAAGTTAGAAGTTACGAAATGTTACAAGTTTGAAAAATTGTGGTGACTAAAAGTCAGACCAATAGATTACCTGTTCTACTACCTAAACCTTATTAAGGAAATTGGTTTATTAGTCCACACAACATAAGTTTCAGTAATGCATGAACATATGTTAAATACTAATGAAAGGAAGGCGTTTAGATTAATAAAAAGACACAAGTGTGATACCTTGTGCCGAGAGGTTATTTGTGTATGTTGATATCTTGTGTTTGTGTTTTTTTAATTGTGTCGGGAAATGGTTTATTGTGGGTAAGCATTGTACATTGAATCTCTTAAGGCCCGTTTACACACAACGATCATCGTTCAAAAATCGTTCAAACGAGCGAAAGTGAACGTAATCGTTTAGTGGGAAAATAGAAAAAAAAATCGCTCACTTGTCATTCGGGGTTGTTTAAGCTGACTTTTCAGCTTAAACTCACTGGTTCGCTGGCTTGTCGTTCCGTGTGAATGCTTCAAGCTTGCTTCCCATAGGAGGGAGAAGCCAGCAAGTGGCCAGCAAGTCTGTCTGTGTAAAAGCTCTGCACGAGCGCTGATGACCTTAGTGGTGACAGCCCAAATGACTGTCGGCCCATGTAACAGGGCCTTTACACACCTCCCCCTGTGGTCTACTTGAAAAGCATTTCAAGCTTTGCCTTATTGCAATTCATCTTGTTATTGTCTAATATCTACAGTACCTACTTGACTGCCTAACTTCTGTGATGTAATGACCATGTTTTGATTGACCCTTCATAGAGATTTCAGTGCTGTTGTGCTAACTATGGTCAGACCAGAAATGTGACTTCCGCTTGTTTTATTTATTTTGTGGTGCTGCCTATATTGGTATGATTAGATCTTTTACAAAATCTTTACCGAGATATGCTATTACATTTTTTTTTTTTGTCCATTGCTTGTTTTTTGTAAACGCTCATTCTTCTTGTGAAGAAACATATTTGCTCATGTATTTTGTATAAGGGCAAATAATAAAAAGAGAATTTTAAAAAATTTGTATATAATGACTTGGAAAAAATCTAATAAAAACTAAGAAACATGCTAATGTTTTTTTATACAGCTATACATGCCTAGTCTTAGGTTATTCATTAATCAGGAGAGCATGATCAGAACAGTGAGCAACAGCATTACCAATAGGCTTCTTTGCAACCCATGGACAACCTAACAGGGTCTGTTAGTGGCCACCTGCGGAGGACTTCTTATCAAAATGTTTTCAAATAATCTTTTCAAGAGGATTTATTACATTGTTGAGGTGGAAAAAGTCATAGAATTATAGAATGGTAGAGTTGGAAGGGACCTCTGGGATCATCAGGTCCAACCCCCTGCTCAGTGCAGGATCACTAAATCATCCCAGACTAGCATTCAAGTTCAATATGGTATTACAGTAATTGTGTTGATTCAGCATGATTCCACCTTGGACTCCCTTCTGTGCTATCTGACAATACTACAACTGATCAGGCTGCTTAGATCCCTGTATCAATCCGTCTTTTGAAACTTGAATTCTATAGCTATTTATATGATTCCTTGGAAGGGAGGACCTATGTTCTGATTTTGAAATACACTAAATCTAAAAAAAAAATCAAGCACCTGGAAGGAGTTCTTAAAAAATTGAATAAAACTTTCTCTGTGTGATTTTAATGTTGATATAAGCAATTACAATATCGGAGCAAAAGGATAATTTTATTGTGTAAAATGGAACACTTGAAGGGAAGCTCTAGTACCCTGTTGTACCGTCTCTAGCTTGGATACAAGATGTGATACAGGCATGGAGGCTTTAGTATCCTGTTGTACTGCCTCTAGTTTGGATGTAAGATATAATACAGGTGGGCATGGAAGCTCTAGTACCCTGTTGTAGCACCTCTAGCTTGGATACAAGATGTGATACGGGCAGGCATGAAGGCTCTAGTACCCTGTTGTACCGCCTCTAGCTTGGATACTAGATGTTATACAGGTGGGCATGGAAGCTCTAGTACCCTGTTGTAGCACCTCTAGCTTGGATACAAGATGTGATTCGGGCAGGCATGGAGCCTCTAGTACCCTGTTGTACCGCCTCTAGCTTGCATGTAAGATGTGATACAGGCAGGCATGGAGGCTCTAGTACCCTGTTGTACCGCCTCTAGCTTGGATACTAGATGTTATACAGGTGGGCATGGAGGCTCTAGTACCCTGTTGTACCGCCTCTAGCTTGTATACAAGATGTGATACAGAGGGTATGGAGACTCTAGTACCCTGTTGGACCACCTCTAGCTTGGATGCAAGATGTGATACGGGCAGGCATGGAGGCTCTAGTACCCTGTTGTACCGCCTCTAGCTTGGATACTAGATGTTATACAGGTGGGCATGGAGGCTTTAGTACCCTGTTGTACCGCCTCTAGCTTGAATACTGGATGCTATACAGTTGGGCATGGAGGCTCTAGTACCCTGTTGTACCGCCTCTAACTTGGATACTGGATGTTATACAGGTGGGCATGGAGGCTCTAGTACCCTGTTGTACCGCCTCTAGCTTGTATACAAGATGTGATACAGAGGGTATGGAGACTCTAGTACCCTGTTGGACCACCTCTAGCTTGGATGCAAGATGTGATACGGGCAGGCATGGAGGCTCTAGTACCCTGTTGTACCGCCTCTAGCTTGGATACTAGATGTTATACAGGTGGGCATGGAGGCTTTAGTACCCTGTTGTACCGCCTCTAGCTTGAATACTGGATGCTATACAGTTGGGCATGGAGGCTCTAGTACCCTGTTGTACCGCCTCTAATTTGGATACAGGATGTGATATAGGCAGGTATGGAGGGTCTAGCATCCTGTTGTAGTGTCTCTGGTTTGGATACTATATGTGATACAGGCAGGTATGGAGGAATACAGGTTGCAGAATTTCTAGATACTGGCACAAGAGGTACAAAAATATCCGGATCTTGGTGGCAGTACACAGGTCAGGTACTAAATCCCCAGACTCATAAGTAGGCAGACATGTACTTGCATGAACAGTTTTACGCTTTGCCAGATTCCTTTAATAATGTATTAAATGTGTTATGTGCACAAATAGCATGTTCATACTTGTGCTTCTATTTGTATAGGTGCAATTTAGCTCCTGTAGTTGAATTTGCTGCTGATGTTGGAATGAAATCGGACTTCATAACCATGAACCCATCTGTGGTACAAAGAGCATTTGGAGGATTTCGCAATGAAAGCGACACGGCAAAATTTGTCCATAGACTTTCCATGCTAAATGACAGCGTTCTCTGGATACCAGCTTTCATGGTCAAAGGTGGAGAGAAGCACGTTGAATGGGTTAATGCATTAATTCTTAAGAATAAACTCAGAGTACGGACTGCCTATCCATCGCTAAGGCTCATTCACGCAGTCAGAGGGTAAGTACCTGAAAATGACTAGTCTCTCTTGTTACAATTGATTTCTCAAGTAAATTTTTATCTAAAAGAATGATTTATGGGAAGGCTTGAAAAAGAATATATAATTTGACTAGTGGCGTGTGTTCATTTTGTAGAATAACTTTACATTTGAGAACAATGCTATGTAATGATTTATGTTGAAAGCGTGAACCCATGCTATAAAGAAATATTATACTGTGCATTAGTGTTTAACCTTTTGTTACAGTCGCAGTTTTGTGGAGAAAGATGACCATAATGTGTGAGATTTAAATATATTAAGTTGCATTTCCACAAAGGATGAATAATTATTCTCGGTGGTACATCACAGCGTGCAAGACCGAACAGCTATTATGTCTTGCTGAAATGTGAAAGACTATAAAAGTTAGGAGAGGCAGAATGGAAATATGGAATGCATCACATATACACATTGTTTTATTGCCATATATCCTTACGTGTCCTTCATTTTTTAACATTTTCCCTCGTATTTTTCATATCTCCCATTTCCTTCACCACAATGTTGTTCCCTAGGTACATGATTTATTATACCCATAAAGTGCAAAAATGTAGCCTTAGATACACTGCTAGTCTAAAACAATGTAACATTGAAATATGAGCACAAACGGTAGACCAGGACTGAATTGCTTATATTTCAGGTTCTGATAATGTTTGGAATACTTTTCACCATAATACATTGTGGGCGGTTAAATAGTTTTAAAGCATATTGACATTTCTGGTGACTTTTGCCGAACAAGCTGGTGTGTGTGAATAACACTATTTTTGAAGATTGTGACTTGAATCCTGTATTTTTCAACAAGTTTAAATTTGTGCAGGCTCCATCTCTCATTTTTATATTTTCTTGAGGTGGTAGGTGAAGACTAGAACACAAAAAAGAGGCGATCTTCTATCACTGTTTCTCAAATACAAAGAAACAGCAACATGGAGGAATAATAGTGAAGTACAGAGCAGTGTACATGTGATTCCAGTAGCTATGAAACAGTAAAATACTTACTATTAGCTGCAGCACCTCTCTGTGTGTCTCTCTGCTTCTCTCTCACTTGGCTCCTGCTCTGTCCTACCCTTTCTTCTCTTCATAGATTCGTATAGGTATGATGTAGTGTGATCTGTCAGTGAGTGGTTAGTCCATCTTGTCTCCAAAGACAGATTTCAGTAGTGACAGTTTAGGAGAAACAAGGAACAAAGAAAGGAGCTTGATAAGAGGAGAAAAAGAGCATTTTTCGCTGATAAGATCTTAGTTTCCGATATTTGCCTCTAGTATTGATTTACGTAAAGTTTGTTGAAAATTCAATATTTGAATACTGTTTTAACAGTTTCACTATAGAGTAATTCTGCATGAAAGGTCAAGTAACATTGTATATGTATTCCATAGTCTATATTGTATTTAATTAGAACCTGTATTGCACTTTAGATCTGAGGGAAAAATTCTACTGTGTCCCTAACATATATTGCAAGAATAATATTGATACTATAAAACAAAATCTTAACATTTATTTATGTTTTCTAAATAGGGAATGGAAAAGTACCTCCACAGCACCATCTATTGGAAGATGATTTCAAATGGTGGTGCTGTGAAGATATGAGATGACACCTTGGATAGGCTCCGACAGCAGAGAGGCTGGTAATATACAGTAAGAGAACCCGGCGGACGTCTTCCAACATCGGAGCTGTACAGCCTTAAATGATAGTGTCTTAAGATGTCAGACGGGGTTAGAAAGGGTTAAAACCGATGCTTTATGCTACCTCTTTAATAGTAATATAATTAAGTGGTCCATAGAAAGCCTATGATTGATGTTCTCTTGTGTTCTCATCACCAAACAAATCAGAGTAGTAAGGGGTTGTCTGGTATGCGTCCAGTGAAATGACAATCAAAATGCTAGAAGCTGGACAGACTCCATTAGTCAGTGGAGTTCAACCGGATATGGCGGTTCCAGTATTTTTACAATTTGGCTCTAGAGAGCCCCAGTGCAGATGTGTAAGGGGCCTTACTTTGACATTATGTGGGAAGTAATTCATATTGTGATGATATTTAGATAACCTCTTAACGACCGTCAAATTTTGAAAAACGCTACTTCTCCAAACTTTCTGAAATTTTTCAATTTTTTTTTTTTTTTAGAAATAAATGCAAAACATATCGACCAAAATTCACCACTAGCATAAAGTACAATGTGTCATGAAAAAGCAGTGTGGGAATTAGAGTTGTGCGAACGTACTCTGCTGAGCTTGATGCTCGTTCGAGTATTAGCGTACGATGGAGGGGGATAGAGGGAGACAAACCTAGGGGGGAAAAAAAAGCTCTACACACGGCGTCCCACATACAAAAATGCTCGAGTCTTCCATTGTAGTCAATGGGGTTCGTTACTTGAATAGAGCTCTTGAATTTTACGAAAAGCTCAACTCGACTAACGTAGACTCGAGCATTTGGGTGCTCGCTCATCTCTAGTGAGAATCATTTGTATAAGCAAAAGCTGTCCAAAGCTCTTGCCATATAAAGTGACATATGCTAGAGTTGAAAAATGGGGCTTGGACAGGAAGGCCAAAACTTGCTGATGTGTTAAGAGGATAAGGTCATTCTATAACTAGAGTGTGTGATTCCATCATTCACATAGCAGAAAATATTGCATGCTTTATTTAGAAAAATCCATAAAATCCATCACAAAAAAGTAGTTTTGTGATGGATTTTATGGATTTTTCTACATAAAGCCCGCAATATTTTCTACTACATGGATATGGGAATCACACGCTCTTCTTTGGTTTATAACTGTGCCGTACACATCCGTGCATTCATAGGTGAACTGGTTATTTTACTTTACCATCATTATATATTAAACTATCAAATGATGCTCAACAGATACAAAGAAAGTGTCATTAGTAATTTGAATATAACACATCATATTGTTTTTTCTGTGGACTCCATATTAGTCATTGTATGACATAATAATTGCATTTGAAGCTACTGTTCTAATGTGCCAGTATTGTGTTTTGCATACACTTGTGTATATATACCACCATGGACTGTCCAAAATCCAAAGGGTTAATCTTAAAAGTTGAAAAACTTGTTTAACGTAAAATAGGAGATGTAATCTCTTACATAATAAAGTATATCTGCTGAATTCTCATGCCTTTATGCTTGATAACCGCAACTGAAAACATTATCATGTCTAACACCACTCACAAGATATGATACAGATCTTCATTGAGTTTATTATTTGTACTGAAGTGTTCTACAATGATGTTAAAAATCGTGTAGAAACATAGTCAGTTCTCTTTCATTTTTACGGAACTACCTACATTATTGAGCATATTATACCACAATAAAAGGAGATAAGAAAAGAATATTGTTAAAATATAGTATGTTACAAAGCCATTTCTAAAGCTCCACTAGTCGAGTTGATATTAAAGCCATGCTGTGCTATACTTTTACTCAAAAGCGATGGAACTGCCAAAAAAGGCTCCAAAAGAAGTCCCTGAGGAGGATGTGAACATAGCATTAATCTTTCCTTGCCAAAATAGCTCCAGGGTCTCAGCAGCAACTCACCCAGAAAGTCACACACTTCACTGAAGAACAGCTGAAGAACTGTAGGGTTTAGGGTTAACTATTTGCAGGTCTAGCTGTGGTCTTGTCTTGATGACTTTCCAATAAATGAGAGTGGGCAGAAATAGTATTCAAGAAGTTAAACCCCTGAACAATTCCTCATCTTTTTGAAAGTAAGTTAGAGGTGCGTCCATCATGCCAATAGCGTTTATACCATCGCAGTAGTCAGACGTGGTGGTGGCAGCGTGATGTTGGTAATACTCTGTTTTCTCTGGCTTTGAACAAATTGCCACTATTGCAGAAACAACTAATTCTGAAGAGCACCTAAAAAGGTCTTTAGGATACTTAGTTGTCACCAAAGTTCAAGGCTGAAGTGTTATCCGGTTATTCACTTCGGCAATAGAGATATTTTAGCTGGACCTGAACTAGCAGTTAATGTCTGAAATAATGAAGTTCTGCTAAGTAAACTGGGGTAATATCCTACAGCAGTGAGCCAAAAGCCCGTTATGAATCTATAGTAAGAGTTTGGTCTGGATCACCATTGGGTGTTAATAGGCTGAACAAGATGGACATATGCCTTTTTCAGCTTTACGTGCTTATGTTACTATGTTATAAAGCTATTAAAGGAGATGTCTCGAGGAAGCAGTTAATTTTTTTTTTTGCCCAGTCCCCCCCATTAAACACACATTACTAAGCCCCCCTGTAAATGACATTTCTAGCTGGTTCGTACTTACCGTTCCAGCGTTTCAGCAAGTTATAAAAGTTTCCTCAAGATGGCCGCCGGCTCTTTCCCAGTCGCTCGCTGCAGCCCGACGTGCGCGCTCCCGAGACGCCGCCAGCTGTGTCTCCATGGCAACCGGACGCATCGCAGCCGCCGACCAGACGCCCCGCAGCCGCCGACCAGACAGCAGGTAACCGGCGCTAGCCCCCGGCTCCCCAGCGCTAGCTCCCCCGGCGCAGCGACAGCCCCCCCCATCGCAGCGACAGCCCCCCCGGCCTAGCGCTAGCTCCCCCGGCGCAGCGACAGCCCCCCCGGCCTAGCGCTAGCTCCCCCGGCCTAGCGCTAGCTCCCCCGGCGCAGCGACAGCCCCCCCGGCCTAGCGCTAGCTCCCCCGGCCTAGCGCTAGCTCCCCCGGCGCAGCGACAGCCCCCCCGGCCTAGCGCTAGCTCCCCCGGCGCAGCGGCAGCCCCCCCCGACCCATCACTTACCTGGGAGGCTTCTCGGGGCTGCTGGGCTGGGCTGGGCTGGTCTTCTCCGCTGGGCAGCTCCAGTTTCTGCACCTTCCTCTAACAGAGGATGGTGCAGAATGGCCGCTTCAGCGCGCTCCCGAGCAGTGACAGCTCGTCTGCGCATGCGCAGAAGAGCTGTAGTGGGGAGCACACTGAAGCGGCTCGTGCTGAATGGAGAAGACCGGACTGCGCAAGCGCGTCTAAAAAAGCAAGCTGCCAGCGAATTTAGACGGAACCATGGAGACGAGGACGCTAGCAACGGAGCAGGTAAGTGGAATAACTTCTGTATGGCTCATATTTAATGCACAATGTACATTACAAAGTGCATTAATATGGCCATACGGAAGTGTATAACCCCACTTGGTTTCGCGAGACCACCCCTTTAATCTTTCACAAGGGTGGTATTAGTGTATCTTGGCGCCACCAGGAATTCCTGATGGAGTCAAGATTGACAGGGGGTGATGCCCCCTGATTCTGATTGGCTGCAAAGGGGTGTTCATCATCAGGTCCTGCAAGCCCACTAAACCCTCATACAAAAGGTATACAGCGGCCGCTGGCGCGCACATCCCCAGCAAAGTTCCTTTACCGACGACGGTCCACAAGCAGCGGCCACTGCCAAGGCTTGCGCGCAGCCCCAGGACACAGTTCCTTGACTGGCAGCGGAACACAAGCAACAACCCTCACAACTTCGGCAGCAGGGAGCCTATAACCGAAGTGAGAGTGGTTTCCCTGGAGCAGCCGTGACAGAGCTGTGTTTCCAGCGGCGCAACGGCAGTGACAGCAGAGGTCCAGGATAGAGCCCTGAGGTGGGGATGGAGGTCGCAGGCGGATTGGAGAGGTGAGCAGCCGCGCACTTCTCACTCTTGGCTGAAATGCCGGGCCGCACAGAAATCAGACACTGCAGTGTGTGCATACATGTTTCCCAGCGCTGCTGCCTTGACCTCCGGGTCACCATAGTACTTAGCCTTACATTATGACATGTAAATGCTGCGATGTTACACCCCTAACATGACACCATTTACAGGTAATAATGTAAGGCTACCTACTATAGTAACCCGTAGGGTAAGGCTGCAGCGCTGGGAAACATGTACGCACGCTGTGCTGCTAGGACCTTTCTCCCTTCACCCTTTTGGGAGCTGGGGGTGTGACAGGGGCTTTCCTCCTGTCAAATCCCTAGCATCCGGTGGCGTCAAGGTACATTAATACCCACAAGGGTTTTATGGTGGATACGGGTGTCAGATATACTGTATTAATTTCTTTAATAATAAGTAAAACTTGTCTTATGTGATTACTCATGTTGCTGTGCCCATTATCATATCACATTGACTAAGAAGCAAACTATTTCTTGGTTCAACAGATATAAAGGGCTATTCAAATGTTAGGGCCAGCAGAAACTGTCAGGAAACTGATTCAGAAGTTCAGGGAAACTGGTAGCATCCAGGACAAACTAAGAACTGGCCATTTTGTATGGGTGCCACTTGCGTGTCTTGTGAATCCTTACAACAGTTTGTTGACTCACACCATGCTACAGTGCTAGTCTTCTGGTGCTTTTCTGTGGACTCTTTGTAAAAACAGCTAGCATAGCCCTCAACATCTGGGGATCTGAAACACTGTTTGGATGACCAGTTCTTGGTTTGTTCAGGACACTAATAGTTTCCCTAAACTTCTGAATCAGTTTCTTGCAGTTTTGTGCACTGACTGGCTGTCTTCCTGGGTGTCCTTGATTGAAATGCTGCCCACATCACATAAACTTCTGTTACGATCTTGATTATCTCAGGTCTGTCATGAATTCTTAATAGCATCTTCTGGTACGTGATAAGACATGCTATTAGTCAGGAGTGTCATTACAGGCTTGTGGGCCTGGGTGCAAAAGTTCAGCTTGGTCCCCCACCTGCATATTAACACCCCTCCCCTGTGTAGTCTACCACCCCAAATAAAATAATAAGGTTAAATCATATACTTGATAAAGACACTATCGATTAAAAACGTTGTGTCTTTTTGGTCGAGAGGAATAAAGGAACCTATTTGAAATTGCACCGTCTATGCTGTCACATTGCCTTTTTGTAGTATAATAGGGTTAAAGATGTTGTCCCACAATTTAAAAAATAAAAATATATATCTATATATAATATGCATGTGTGTGTGTGTGTGTGTGTGTGTGTGTATATATATAATATAATTTTTTTAAACCCCCCTCTGGGGAGTTGTGGGTGCAGGCGCCATGTAGACTTCAGTCAAGGCAACTGTGGGATGTCACAGTGGCAAGGAGCACACTGGCTTACGGGTCAGGTTATAAGTGCTACCCCTATAGCTATGTCAGTGCTATTAGTGTATTCAATACCACATAATTCAACATAACTTTCTTAATACTCAACATGGCATCAGCCATAACTTCAAAATGATTGCAGATATTGAAAAAATGACCTATCAACTTCTGATGATATTATACTTTTAAATCATATATCCCATGACGCAGTTTTCATTGAAGTTTCTTGGACTGAATCCAAGATAGCTGCCACCAACATTGTAGACATGTCAAAAAGTTTTCTCCCACTCATATAAGTGTTCTACAAAGTTTCCTACTTGTATCACTTTTTATTCAGAAGAAATGCCGTGTGGCTCTGACTTTGAATCACTGAGTGCAGTGATAGGGGATATTTAGATAATGATTGTTTAGGGAGTAAAACTATGCAGGATCTTAAAACTTTAATGAACTCTGGGTTCATAGAGAGAAGTTTTTTAACTACGCATTTATTGTTTATAACATTAAAAGAAACAGAAGAAGTAAACAACAAAGTAAACAGGAAGCACCTGACTCCTCTCCCCACATGCCTGTTTGAGGAAATAACAATTAGAATTCTGAGCATCCTGTCTTATAACATTATCTCATTCCTATGGTCTTCCTCCTGGAAATATATGAATAAGTTGACAACTGGGTGTTTAATATTCTTTAGCCCATAGGGTGTGTCCCTACATAGTCCTACAATGTCAGCACTGATTGGACAGTGTCAGATGGTAAAGTTAATATGCCCCATTTTCAAGAGGTATGGTGACACCTTTATTAGTTTATTTATACATGTTCAGCATTGTTATTTCACTAGAAACAGAAGTATTTACACTCCTTATCAACAAAAAAATCCCTCCCCTAGTAGGAGTTGTCAGAATGTAATGAAGCTTTCTATGTGTGATGGTAATGTTGATATAATTAAGTGATTACAATATTGGAGCAAAAGGATAATTTATTGCAGAAAACTAAACACTTGAAGGGAGGCTCTCATACCCTGCTGGGCCGCCTCTAGCTTAGATACAAGATGTAATACGGGTGGGCATGGAGGCATACAGGTTCCATATGATATCCTACAGTATATCGGTCCACATTTGCTGTTTCTGAGCTTCTAGATCGTACTAACTCTTAGGTGTCGAAGTTGGCATCCCAGATGGACCCACGCATGTTCTATTGTCGATAAATATGGTGACTGAGCAGCCATGGGAATGTGGCAATGCCATGGAGGCATATTGCAGTGTGCAGCCGAGCATTATTCTGCTGGAAATGCCCCTTTGAAGCCCTGCCATGAGAGGAACACATGTGGCTGCAGGATGTCCTGAACATATCACTGAGCTATCCTTGTCTCTCATACCACTGCTAGGGGTGACAGAGTGGCCCCCTCAGACCATCACTCCAGCAGTGGGGGCAGTGTACCACTCCATAGCAAAGCCAGGATTGAGGCACTCACTCACAGGTCTCCAGACACAAACTCTGCTGTCAGAAGTGCCCAAACCAAACTTCGATTGATAGCTGAAGACAACCTGGTTCCAATACGTTGCAATCAAGTTTCATTGTTCATGACACCACTGCAAACAGAGGCGATGGTGAGTGGTTGTCCAAAGCAATGCATGTAATGGGTGCAATGAGACGAAAAGTCCCTCAGTCAAGCACCTGGAAATGGTTTCAATTTATACAGAGGCCTGTAACAATGCTGCCACCTGTCTTTGAATTGTCGACAATAAAACAGTTGGAGGTGCTCGTGCTTGTCAGATGATCAGTGGATCCTCTCTACTGGGGGTCTGTCGAGAGCACATAGGCTCAGTCAAATTGTGAGCATGCCCTCATGCATTCACTGATGCCAACACCTCCTAGCAGTCTTTTTAGAATTGCCCAGGTGGTGGGCATTTTGTCGATACAACCATCCAGCTTCTAGCATTCCAATAATGTGCCTCCTCTCAAACTCTGTTAACTGGGCAAGATCTCTTCGATTGCATTGTAGAGGCATGTCTAGTAGTCATCAAGCTCTACAGAAGCAGATAAAGAGGTCCACTACACACAAGTAGCCACTTAGAGCCTTTTTATAGGCCAAGAGTGGAACAACTTTTAGGGCCTCACGTGGCAAGACTGTTCATCTAATCAAAAATTTAGCGACTTGTCTTTCGCTATTCAAAAAAGTGGGTAGGGATTTTTGGAGGAGGTGTGGTGTTCCAGACTGACAGATGTAAGTATAATTTACACCAGAAACTGCCATAAATAATGCCAGAAATGTATGCCAGGTCGGACCCGGAGTACATTTTCATGTAGGCACATGGATGTGTCAAGATGTGCCTAATACATGAAGAGGTATGCACATCTTCATTTATTAGGTGCATCGTGAGCTGGAGGAAATTGTACGAAGACCAGCGTTGCCAAAGGGATATCCTACAATGTCTCCTAGGAAAATCACCTTCTGAGGCACTGTAACAACTCCCATTTGCATACCAAATTTCCCAGAAGAGCATTGCACATCCTTTTAAGTCTCCTCTTGACTACTAGGTGGTCTCCACAAGGAGAAACCTTACCCCTCCTGACCCTTAAAGTAGATATGTTAGTATTCCCTCATACACCAAACTAACAAGAGATTCTTTGGACATGTCATACCTGCTATACCTTAGTACATATGAGTACACATAGGGAACCTTTCCCAATATATATTCCAATTGTGCACAAAAATGAGGTGTGAACATGCTATTGCAAAGCTCACCTCTATAGTCATCCTGTCGTTATTTCACTGTATGAAAAACACAATGCTAATAATCGTGTTCCTCAGCTCTGATTGTGGCAGTGAACTGTGTTAAGATTTGAATGTAATATTTGCTTCAGTGCTTTTTTGGCCACTACTCATCTGTGCCTATGCCAGCTGCTCTTTCTGATACCGTAATATTGTACAAGTCATCAAGGGAGTACTTAGCATTATTACTGAACTTAGCTACAGCAATATTGAAATGCATGCATTCCTTCACTTCTACATGCAGAAGAATTTAGCATATTTTCTCCGATTAAGTGTTTATTTGACCTTCTCAGTTGCTAGCTGTCCGCCCTTTCAAGCGGAACAAGGTAGATCTGCTTGAGACAAAACGAGTGAAATGCAGAAGTCTTAAAGGGGAACTGTGCAATATTAAAAATTCTTTTCAGTTCCAATAAGTGTTTTCAAGTTGCTAAGAAAAACAAGTTCGAAATCCTCTTTTTCTATTCTGGGGTCACGAGATCTGTGTCTAGCCAGTAATTGCACCAAGTTTTGTGCTTTTATTATGGACTGTCATTATGAGTATATATTGTAGTAACTTACATATATTACAGATTGCTTGAGCAGAGCAGTCACAGTGCTCTTCTAAGTGCCTTGCCCTTCCAACTGGATTTCCGTATTCCAAGGTGCACTGTTGGGCTCTCACATGCATAACATTTTATAGTGATGACTTTTACTTCGTATCATAAGCTATTATTGTTGGTAAAAGGCTATATGACTGGCTCAACTGTGGACTAGATAAATTAAAGCTCAACTTTTATTAATAATTAAAACCTGCTGACATCCTGTTCCACATAAAGCAAGGCCCTGTAGGGCTGACATCGACATTTTGTCTTGTCCTAATGCAGAAGAAGCAGTGATGAAAAAAGATAGACTACTGATAGAGATAGTAAAAGTGTAGGAAATCCTCTCTTGGTAGTATCTGTAACATAGAAAATAATTTGCCTTTACTAGATAAATGGCCAAAGTAATGGAAACTGCAGTTCAATGTTTCCAAATGTAGAATAATGCACTTAAAGGGGTTGTCCCGCGGCAGCAAGTGGGTCTATACACTTCTGTATGGCCATAATAATGCACTTTGTAATGTACATTGTGCATTAATTATGAGCCATACAGAAGTTATAAAAAGTTTTTTACTTACCTGCTCCGTTGCTAGCGTCCTCGTTCCCATGGAGCCGACTAATTTTCGCCCTCCGATGGCCAAATTAGCCGCGCTTGCGCAGTCCGGGTCTTCTGCTTTCTTCAATGGGGCTCCGTGTAGCTCCGTGTAGCTCCGCCCCGTCACGTGCCGATTCCAGCCAATCAGGAGGCTGGAATCGGCAATGGACCGCACAGAAGAGCTGCGGTCCACGGAGGAAGAGGATCCCGGCGGCCATCTTCAGCCAGTAAGTATAGAAGTCACCGGAGCGCGGGGATTAAGGTAAGCGCTGAGCGTTTTTTTTTTACGTCCCTGCATCGGGGTTGTCTCGCGCCGAACGGGGGGGGGGGGGGGGTTGAAAAAAAAAAAAAACCTGTTTCGGCGCGGGACAACCCCTTTAAGGATAAGGAAATGTGGTATCAGCAGTTTTGTGCTAGCTAGGACTTCAAAAGAGAATGATTTAGGAGTTCTGATTTCTGACAGCTTCGAAATAAGTCAACTGTGTGACCAGACAATAGGGAAAGCAAGTAGGATGCTCGGCTGCATAGCTAGAGGTATAACCAGCAGAAAGAGGGAGATTGTGATCCAATTGTATAGAGCTCTGGTGAGAGCACATCTGGAATACTGGGGTCAGTTCTGGAGACCTCATCTACCAAAGAATTATAGAATAAAAAGCAGGGATCCTGAGCACTGCTGATAAGAGGAAATTAATAATTCAGAGGGTGAAGAACACGTTTGGTTTGTTCAGAAACAATTACATGTTTTAGTGCCAAACTGGAAATAAGGGAGATGGAACAATACCTCTGCAGCTCCACCTATTGGATGGCAGCATTCCTTCAAATCAATGCTTGACCTTTTATACAGGTCTGTAGAGCAATGATTGGGAATTGAAAGCCAAGCCAGAATCCATACACAGACAGCTGTTTCGGGGCTTTTGCCCCTCATCGGTGTGCTGCAGGATTCTGGCTTGGCTAATGAGAGGCCTATGACTTGGGTTGGGAGGGGTAACATCACTCCTTAGGGACCTTAGTGCCAAACTGGCACCTTCATCAGATTGCTTACAGAACACACAGTGCACACAGTTTAAAAATACTAACAAGTGGGAAGATTTCACAAATACTGACACTGGCAAGTGTAATCAGAGGTCAATCTCGCGTCTTCTCAGTTTACAAAGGACAAGATACTAACTGGTAGATAACAATGCAAAAAGGGCTGAGACATCAGCAGGTCTTGCTCTTTTACACTGTTAGGCCTTAGTCAGACGGGCGTTTTTTCGCGCGATTTGCGGATCGCATGACGGATGCGCATCCGCAAATCGCGTGACCGGTGCGCGCAAGTCGCCCGCAAATCGCCCGAAAATCTGCTCCTAGCCGCGTTTCATTAGAAACGGGCTGGAGCTGTCCAGCGCATTGCATTCAATGGAGACGGCAATAGAGCCGCCTCCACTTAAAGCAATGCGCTGCGGGCGAGCCCGGGATGAATTGTCGGTAAGGGCTTAAATATATAAGCCCTTCCCTGCAATTCATCCTAAAATGTGTTAAAATAAAAAAAAATTGTATACTCACCTTCTCCCGGCAGCCGGAGCTCCGCGCGGCCGTCCTGCAGTGGGTGTGAAGGGGGTGTGAGTCAGACCTGCCCCCTGATTGGCTCAGCGCTGAGCCAATCAGAGGCATGCCTCACTCACACCCATTCATGAATTCATGAATGGATGTGAGTCAGACCTGCCCCTGATTGGCTTAGCGCTGAGAGGCAGCAGTCACTCACCCATTCATGAATGGGTGTGTGAGTGAAACCGGCCTCTGATTGGTCAGGGCTGTGACCAATCAGAGGCAGATCATTCAGCAGGCGGGGATTTTAAAGCCCCGCCGGCTGAATAGTGCCGAGAAGCAGTTCAGGAGAACTAACAGCGGCCGCGGCTGGACTCCGGCTGCAGCGGAAAGGTGAGTATACAATTTTTTTTTTATTTTAACACATTTTAGGATGAATTGCAGGGAAGGGCTTATATATTTAACCCCTTCCCGACAATTCACCCCGCGCACGCCGGCAGCCCATTGCTTTCAATGGAGCGGCTGTATTGCCGCTCCATTGAATTCAATGGGCAAACATCGTTCTTCTCTGCCACAGCTGTTACAGCTGTGGCAGAGAAGAATGATTTGTCTTCTATATGTTCTCAATGGGGTCGGCGCTGCTGCCGCCGGCCCCATTGAGCGCATATACAGAAGAGAACAGGAATCGCAGATCGCAGATAGGTGCGATCTGCGATTTTTTGTTCTATAAGTTATCGGACGAGCGCATAAAAAGCGCTCATGTGTCCGATACCATTGCAAAGCAATGGTTTTATAAAATCGCCGGACGCATGCGCAAATCGCGGCTAAAAACGCCCGTCTGACTAAGGCCTTACCTGTCAGTTGGTATCTTGTCCTTTGTAAGCTGAGAATGCAAGATTATTCTCTGATTAGAGTACCTTAAAGGTGCTTTTAGATAGAACGACTGTGATTCAAAAAATTGTTCAAACAAGCAAAAGTGAACAATAATCATTCGGTCTAAACGCGAGTGAACAACTGAGCGAAGAACTAGAATCATCACTTTTTGCTCATCCATTTTATGTAGGCATAAAAATCTTGGTTGGCTCGATAACTTATCATTTAGTTTAAACAGCGCTTGTTTGGTCTTTGGCATTCGCTTATATAGCAAATGTGAAATACTGAATGATACTGAACAAGGCTCCGTTTGAATGAGCCAATGATGTATCTGCCTGTCTTAACAAGCTGCACGAGAGAGAACGAGCTAGTGGTGACGTCACTCACTCATTCAAACAAGAATCATATAAAAGCAGCCTTATAGCCCATTTACATGGACTGATTATCGTTCAGAATTGTTCAAATTCCCACGCTCCCACGGGAATTTTATCGATAATCTTCCTGCGTAAATACATGCAGCAACTGAATGAGAATTGTTCACTCGTTCAGCTCTTGCATGCAGAAAACTGAACGACGTGCCATTCGGTGTAAATAGCAGTGGTTCACTTTTGAATGACTGTCTACTTAGTGTGAATGGGGGTGGGCGGGAGGAGAACGCGCCCTGGCCCATTCCACCTCCATGCTGGTAGCACTCTGAGCACAGGAGCAAGCATCATTGGACGAGCTGCTGGGCATCATTTGCCCACAGGTCGTCCCGTGTAAATGGGCCATTAGACTGAGCAACTGGCCTAAAAGGGGTTGTCTGAGTTAGGCCTCATGCCCACGACCGTGATGGACTCCGCCAGCGAAATATCGCAGCGGAGTCCGTCACGGCACCCCCCCT
Source organism: Eleutherodactylus coqui (assembly GCF_035609145.1). Lineage (NCBI taxonomy): Eukaryota > Metazoa > Chordata > Amphibia > Anura > Eleutherodactylidae > Eleutherodactylus > Eleutherodactylus coqui. Next base: position 112,041,590 of record NC_089841.1, on the reverse strand, counting down.
CACTCCCCCAAGACCCCATACTCACCTTTCTGGATCCGCTGTTTGCATCCCGCCTGGTGAGTATAGTGTGACGGCTGGCTTCCATTGACTACAATGGAAGCCGGACGTGCATATCCCTGCGGTAGAATTCCGCAGTATGATCATTGAACAATGAACATCCGGCTGTGGGCATTAGCCCTTATTTAAGCTGTAACTAAATAGGACCCTCCCCATGGTGAAAAATAGCGAAGCAGTTGAACTCGCCTTTTCCTGTAAACTCCTCGACTTTAGTGGGCATGTCCGCTGCTGCTAGGACAGAAGGCCGTGCGCTGGCATCTGCGACATAGGGAGACGGTCGAGGCTTGTATGAGCGCATGCATAATTAGAGAGTGGTGTGACTCGAGGCTCCAGTGGCCCAGGCGGGTCATTAGCATACAGGGCACGAGAGAATAACAGTACGTTTTTACTATAATGCACTTGCTACCATTTCTTGCACACATGTCCAGACTGTTTTTCATGTTCTAGCTAAGGCATGTATTGGCAGCTTATGAATGAAAAATGTGATGTGAGAATCCCATTAAAGGGGTTTTCCAGGCAAATATCTTGAGGATAGGTCATTAATAGTTGATTAGTTGAGGTCTACCACTCGGGACCACAGGAAATTAGCTGATTGGGCTTCCGTTGTCAGCTCCACAACACACAGGAGTACTGAGCCGAAGCAGTTAGCTCCAACCTCTGTGTAGGGGCCGGTGCTGGTAAATGTAGATGCAGCTCCCATTACATAGTAAGATACTAGCACGGAAACCTACACGGAGGGTTATTAAATCAATGACAGCTGGGCTTTGTAATTATGAGTGCTGGCCACTACAAAGAGTCGGAGTGATCTGCTTGGTGGACAACAGCCAATCAACTATTGATGACCTATCCTCAGGTTAGGTGATCAGTAATGTTTGCCCGGAAACCTCTTTAATAACAGAAAATTATGATTCAGAAGTAAGGCTACTTTCAGATTATATTTTTAGAGGTCTAGTGCTGGTTCTCTCGTGGGTTCCATCCTTCATACAGAAAGAAGGAACCTGGATGGCGCCATAGTGAGATTGGACAGTATGATACAGAGGCCTCTTTGGTTTCTGTATCATATAGTTTTCCTTCCTGAGTCTTTAGCACTGGACAAAAAAGTGCCATGCTAATGCATTTTTGTGACAGAACAGGAAGCGGACACCAGTGAAAATCTGTGACAATGGTCAAACTAGTCATTACTTCTGCATTGTATTGTATTTAGCAATAAATCCACTGAGAAAAAACAGGTAATTTGTACTGCTTTTTTGATCTTTTTAAAATAGCTTAATATAAAGTGATTTAGAGGACAAATTTCCCAGTATGGAATAAATGTAGAATCATTTAGCAAATCTTTACACCTATGCCTGACTTTTAATTGTCTACTATGCAATTAATAGTTACAGTGGAGCCGTCATCAAGCCGAGGCAAACATTGTTAATTTTAGGATTCCAGACTGCAGATGACAATTTTAGTCACTAAATTCTGCGTATTTCCCACTACAATTATAGAGACCTCTTCCCTATTTCCTTTTTTTAAGCAGAAACGAGAGTGGGACTTTCACATGAGGAAACAAAAAATCATTACTAAGGGAAAAGAAGAAGAATGTAATTGCTATTTTTCATGACAAATAAAGAGAAAGGTCTGCTTAAAAGAAACCTGTTACGTCTCCACAGCTCCATAAACTAAGTTGTAATAGGGAGCCGGTGATGTATTTTTTTTATACCTACTCCCCCGATCCAGCAATGTCCCCCTCTAAAGATTGTGCAGTGCTAGAAAATCTGACTCTTTTCAGAATCCTGTGTGCATTCTCTCCCTTAGACTTGTATAGGAGACGCACACGCATGGGATTCTGAAAAGAGTCAGATTTTCCCGCGCAGCATGATCACCGAAGGGCGACAGCGCTGGATTGCAGAAGCAGATTCATATGAAAAAATGCATCATGCTGCTCCCAGTCACATCCCCTAACAGCCCCATAACCTAGTTTATGGTGCTGTGTGGATGTGACAGGTTCCCTTTAATGACGTAAAGATAGTTGCAGACATGCCATCAGTATAAGAACATATAAATGTACAGATACACATTTCAGCCTTATAAGTTGCGTATGGGATGGTTGTACAGTCTTGCTATCCAGAGTGCCCCTATATACAGTGTTGGACAGAAGGTGCCTCCATAAAACAGCCAGAGTATCTCAGTCCGTAATAATAGGCAGCATGTATCTACTTAAAAATCCTTTCTACTTGCCCACTCTACACTGCAATACCTTTGCGGTCATCCAAGCGACATGTACGCATCGGTGACTCTTGTGTTATTTCCTCTCTAGCTGTTGATTGCTATCAGCCAAGATTAAACTAGGGTTGTGTTCCAATTAACAGACCAGTCAATGGTAGGAGTCTTGAGTGCCCTCTCGGATAATCCATGAGGGTTGGCAAATTGGAATTACAGGCAATTACAGTTGTTCTACAACACAAACTTCCTTGACCTTCAGGAATAAAAAATAGCTGAGATGAATATAAAAATTCTCATTTATTTAGTGGTGAAAAATATTTAATGAACATCAATGAATATACATATCATACAGCCCTATTAAATACAGATCACAGGCTTTTAAAAATTTTACTACTGAAGGAGGAAGAGGTAAACCAGAGTACGGAAAACTATATAAAAAAATGAAAAAAAAAGTATACTCAAAAATAGACCTTTAGGCCTGACTTCCCTAAGGCATCCAGGCTTGGGTGCTATTGTTACCTCTACAGCCCATATAGCTATATCCAAACAATACGCATGATCAAAGGATGTTGAAAGCTGTATTGCCATGGGAATCAATGTTTTGCCTCATGGTACAGTGTCATTTGCCTTATATTTAGTACTATTACATTTTATTAAATGAGTTTTCCAAGATGTTTGCTTTACATAGAATCCAGTTCCCCTTGCCATAAAATAATAAATAAACATATACTCACCTCTTGGTCGTGTTCTCGGCGTTGGTATATGGGCTGCAATCCCGCCCAGTTTACGGAATGTTACAGTCACTGCAGCCAATGACGGAGCTCAGTGCTCGATCACTGAGCTCTGTCATTGGCTACAGTGACTGTGACATCCTATGAACAGGCTGGAGAAGTTTGTAAACGTCATATCAGAGTGGAGACTTAGGGCCCATTTAGACACAATGATATTCGCGCAAAAGCCATCTTTTGAGCAATAATCGTTGTGTCTAACTTCACTGACATGGTGCAGTTTTCGTTAACCAGTCGCTGATCGTTGTCTTTCAGCATGCTGAAAGACAACGATCAGCCTTATCAGGGATTCACAGCGGGATACAGCTGATACTATTGTTTCAGCTGTATCCTGTCCCTGATAACAGGCTGGGTATGAAGAACACAGCGGTCCAGCTGTGTTCTTCATACTTCACATGGAGCACACAGCTGTATAGCAGCTGAGCGCTCTGTGAACAGCCGGGATATGAAGAACACAGTGGGGCGCTCCGAGCAGAGAACAGCTGGATGCAGAAGACAAGCTGCCTCGCTTGTCTTCTGTATACCCCGCTTGGAGAGCAAAGTGATCGCTCAACATTTCAGCGATCACCTTGCGCTTAAAGACCCACAACGATTATCGCTCAAAAGGCATCTTTTGAGCGATGATCGTTGTGTCTAAACCAGGCTTTCCAGTGACAGCATGAGGCATAGCAGGGAGAGGAGAGCTATAAGCCTGTTAGTTATTTTATGGCAGGGGAATTAGATTTTATGTAAAGCAAACATCTCAGAAAACCTCTTTTAGGCAATATTGTTTTGTGATACTATACTGTTATTTACAGAAAGTTTACTTGTGTTAATACTGATTTGTGCCTTTTGTGGTTTTGGGAACATTTTTTGTTGAACACATACCCATAATTCCAGCCAATACAATGCATGATTTTGGACACCTACAGGTTGTTAGGTTTCTCTCTATTTAGTATCTGTTGGCCTGGTTTCCCTTGTCAATATTAGCAGTCTGTTATCCATATTTTATACATACAGATGTTATCCTCCTGTCCCTATTGAAATATATTTGCATGTTCAGCTGAGCCAATCATGCATCATTATGATGGAATTGGGAAAGACAGCAGGTAGTTAAACAAATGATCAACAACTACCCCGTGTATATTTAGCCTGTAAGCTAACTTCAGGCATGTCAACCGGGCCAGGGAGAACAGAACGGCTGCTACTGCCTTGTCCTGCCTACCTTCATCTGCAGATGACCTGGGCTATATATATATGTTGTGTCTCACATGGTAAGATAAGCAGCGGTGGAGAAAAGAAATAGTACTAACATTTCTTTACAAAGAAACAGTAACCATAATAACAGTCTCTTTTTGGCACAAACAGTATAGCAATGGCACTTGATACTGCTTGCCTTTATTCAGTCTCTAGTAATTACGCTTCTCAAGCATTACTCATCTAGCAAAACTCGGATTCTCTCTGGCGATGGCTTGGCACTTAACAGGAAAAATACCATTCAGCAACATCCTCTTTAGCAAATTCTTCTCAGCAGCACACATACAGGAGCAGCAGCTCAGCTATTCTTCATCTCGTGTCAACACACTGCGCAACTGTACTGGAGTCACATGTCTCATCATTGTCACCACTACGAACCCACCACTTAAGGCACCCATTATCTTATACAGCCACGCCCCCCAAGATACACAGCCACCAATGCTATACTCTGTTTGTATGCCATTACAACTTTATAAAGTTATTTTTACCAAAATGACAGTGTGAGATCATTTTAAGAAGTTTGCAGATAACTTTACATAACATTCATAAATTATGGCTAAACATCGAGTCAATCTACCCATGCAGACCCTTACAAGCAAAAGGCTTGCTTTTATCTGTTGATATGTTGATTGATTTAAAGGGGATTTCCAGGAAAAATACTATTGATAGACTATCCTCAATATAAGTAATTAATAGTTGATCGGCTGGAGTCGACACAGCTCCCATGGATTTCAGTGAGACTTCAACCTGCAGTTACAAATGCCGGCCACTACATAGAGGTCAAAGCAGCAGCTTCTGCTTCAACCCCTGTGTATTGCAACGCTGACGGCGGGTGCCCAATCAGCTTATTATCCAGGATCATGAGCGGCAGACCCCAGCCAATCAACTGTTGATGACCTATCATAGGGATTGGTTATCAATAGTATTTTGCCTGAAAAAGGGGCCCTTTAAGCAGTTAACAATGCTGCACTGTATGGTTAAATGACCACCCTGCAGTGGTAACTGGTAGAGTACGTGAGGACCAATAAACCACCCCATCTTGAATGAGGTATATATAAAAGCCTAAGGCATTAAAAATAATGTATGCCCCAGAAGAAATGAAGCCTATCTGTGACTTTCTTGTAAACTACTTTTTAACTTCCAAAATCTAGGTAAGAGGATGTAATTGTGATAACCATCTGAAATTTTTGGGTCAGTATTATGTCACAGCTTTTCTCTTCATGGTCATCATGAATTTATTTTTATCTTAAGCAATAAATACATGTAATAGTATGATGTATTTATTGCCGGTTCTTATGAATGAAAGTTAAAGCCTCCCCTGAAAGTATCAAACATCTTTATGACCCAATTCATATTTTTGTGGACTTGGATATTGGGAGAATTATGAAGATTTATAGGGCAGGGGAAGGGAGTTAGTGCTTTTTCTATTGTTATAGTGTTATTATACAGCAGAGTGTTAGCAACTGTATGAGCAATTCTCCTGTAGCTTGACTTTCATTATCATGCTTCACTCTAAATTGCTTTTTTCACAATTTTTATGTAAATGTAAAAGTATTGACAAAGAAACAGATATGCCAGATGATCATTCTCAATATAAAAGTTGAATCTTACAGGGTACAAATGAGGACTGTAATTGATTAAAATGATTTGCCGTTCCCTGTAGTTATTGCCAGGAAAAATAATTAAAGTAATTCCAGTAAGCAAACCACAGAGTTTTAATGACCGTGAACTAATAGGGCATTTTTGAAGAAGATAAAGATCAGCTACTTGAAATATGTTACATTTGACAAAATGAATAAAACAAAGGGGTTAATAAGGGGTTTCCTGGTTCTATGGTATTGATATGAAGAGCTGTGCCTAGTAAACAATGAATAGGAGGTGGCTTCAAGTAAGCCTATCAATGGGTGTGCCCGGTAGTTGGATCCCCACCAATCTGATATCAATGGCCAATCCTAAAGATAGGCGATCAATATCAACGTCAAGGAAAACCCCTTCACTTTTTATGTTTTAAAACATGAAATACCATAGTTTGTTAAATGTCATCTAAAAACTGACAAATTTCTACAATTTGCTAATGCTGCAATTTCTAAGGGTTCAGAGGAGCTTTCTAAAAGTGGCAAGTGAAAATATCCTTTGGCATGTCAGATTTAGGTACAGTAATTTAAACTTAAAAAGCCATATAATATTGCGTTTGCGTATAGAGAGAAATTTCTTAGTACACTTGTATTTGTGAAGCTGCTCAGTTTTAAAAGCGCTTAACCTTTATTGATTGCCTTGCTGCTAGGTTTGAGAATTCCCATGCCTCTCCCTTGTGGCTATAGACTGGCTTGCTTTACTGGCTAGTGTATACTCTAGTAGCCTCCATATTGTCCATGCTATATCAACACACCTATACAAAAGTCATCGTTCTTCAAATGGATGAGTTATGGATCATAGACCATAATAACCTGATACTCCTGACCCTCAATGTAAAATCTGCATCATGGTCCCCAACTATTATCTGCCATTTAAAATATTGTTGTCTTCTCATGTGGTCTTTGGGTTTCCACAGCTGTGAGAATTTAAAATTGTCACACTTCACTTAACTCTTCCTGAGATGCCTCTATGGACATTATCCTGGGCTTCCCTCCTGCTTGGCACCCTAGGTTTGGCTTCTTCTCCCCCTCCGTAGCTCTGCTAGATTCTGCATGCTGATCCTTGACTCCTAAAGGGTCAGTGCATGCCAGAGCACCTATTCCTCAACCAATGTCCAACTGGCACTGACTTCTTAGGGATTCTCCTGCACCTTCCTGTGACTGAACAAATAGGTCCTTTTAGTTTCCAATATTGTGCAAATATGTTCTTCTGTCCTGCTATCCAGTTATTGTCCTACCTTGTTACCAGCCTTGTCTGCTATCTATCCTAACTTCCTAGCTGTCTACCATTCTACCTGTACTCAAACAGCCCATAACCTCTGCTGGCCTTACTACAACTTTTGCCTGCCAATTTTGTACCACGTTCTGGTCCTCAGTTTCACCTCAGTTGTAACTAATAGAGGCTACTCTTGGGGTAGCTACCTGGGAATTCCCACCTGCAAAGATCAGATTCCTGTGTTAGGGTTTGAGGGTGCATTCATGGAAATGCCTTAGACGTCGTTCCAGAGCTTGGCCCTACGGCAAATTCATAGCACTCTAGTGGATCCACATCATCTATAGTAGGTACATGACAAGAATTTTAGAAGTGGAGAAATCTGTACCAGCAGATCGCTGCAGCTTTAAAACAGATTGACTAATATTGTAGCCTCACATTCACAAGTAATTTTTTCACTGTTACTCTGTTTATCTGTATGCAGAATGCAGACTACCATTAGTGTATTTGCCTGTGTCATTAGCACATGACAGTGTTTGTCAGCTGACCAGCCGCAGGGAAGATGTGGGCATTTTTCTCCAACAAGCCAACTTTTATGATCAAATTAATCCTGCTCATAAAAGGAGTAGTAGGGCACATTCACATAAACCTCAAAGGTTCCATTCAGAACCTATGTCACTGATTTACGCTAGAAGACAGGACAAAATAGCGCAGCAAGTAAATTCAAGCAAGGCACTGGACTGCTGGCCGGAAATCAAATGGACCCCATTATAGTCAATGGTGGTCCATTCGGCGCCGTTCAGTTCTGTCATAAGACGGATCTGTTCAGCTAGGGGTTGCTGCTTTCCTGATCTCCAAATGGAGCAGGAATACTGAACCTCTGTACGCCCTAATTCTATTAAAAAGACCATGTTGTAGGGAATTCTTGTGAATTTAAATATTTTTTTTTGGTAAAGATAAGTTTAAAGGAGTTGCCAAACGTTAAGTGGCATTTTTTAAGATTGAACATATGTGGCAGTGGGAAAGCAACTAACATTACATTGTGCCATTGATTAGATACAACCCCTTTCCGAATGCTGGGCCGGAAAATAGTTCATTTTGCTGTAGGAAGCTGCAGCCAACCTGACATTTTCCCCACTGTGGACACTACAGGGGAAATGCAGTTATTCACATGATTGGCCTTCTGTAAAATAAGGACGAAACAAAATTGAGCTGTATGGAAGATGCTGTTATAGAGTGACTCTCCGTAGGCGAGGGGTTGTGTTTAGGGGTTGTATAATTGGCACAAGCCCTTTAATTTTAGCCAGGCCCTGTAAGTTTTAAGTTTTGAGCATTTATGTAACAACTGCAGAAAGAAATACAAGTCATATTAAAGTACTAGTAGGAGGTGAAAACTATGCAAAGATTAACATTGTTGTTTAACACAATACATAGTATAATAAAAAACACAGATCATGTAAATGTAAGCAGCAATCACTTTATAGTAATAAGCTGGGGTGTGCCTTTATGTCATGCTATCATCACTGCACTCTATTTTGTGTGGGTATGCAATTTTATGTAAGAGATATACATCAGCATGGGATATACTTTGTCTCAGATTAAATTGCAAAGAGTCATTAAACAGGGAGAAAACACATTATTGGGCAAACTAAATGGGCCAATTAATCTTTATTTCCTCATCACATCCTGTTTGTCTGTTGTCGTAATGGGGTTTCATGTGTTATTATGTTATCAGGGCCCAGGGTGTAAACACAGGATAATGCGTTGCTCAAGGATGAAGAAGTAACACACAGTATGCAGAATTTCTCCAGTGATATTTACTGACGGTGTACTGAGGTGACGAGAGCTGCTTAGAGGCATTAAGCATTCTTAATGTAACCTAACTGAGCCAAGACAGCAGTTCAGACACATCTTCCACTTCCAGGACATGCTGTTTAGTCAAGACGGTTTTCGTTATAAATTGCTTACTTAGTTTTTCAGGAATTTCATAAATAGAGTACACATAAAGTAAGTGAAAATAAAAATGCAAATACGAATGGATGCAAACTTAAACATATTTCCACTTTTGAATTTAATTTAAAGCATAACTGAACCTTCAGGTGACTTTTCAAAATCAGCTGTCAAGTGTATGTACATTAGGAATAACACTGTTTTTGTCCATTATTATATATTGTATCCTGCTTTTTTTTTTTTTTTAGACAATTTCACTTTCCTTAGGCTCAGTTTGCAGTTTTCATCTCTACAATGTTCAAAGACCAGCTGCTATGATGTCTCCTATACACAGCACACTTAGAGAAGAGTAGATCCTGTTTCCCTATCTCTCGGTAGCACACAACATAGAGGACATTATATAGCAGTACTGAGTGTAACTATAATTTAGCACTGGAGGAGATAGCACTTACTAGAAGCTGCAGCAGCGTCTCTATCTCTCTCTGCCTCTATCATTATCCTGCAGCTCCCTCCTTCTCCCCCTCCTCTATCCTTAGACATCTATGGCCAACAGCAATATTCTGATCACCCTGTGCACGGACATCTGTGTACAGATCTTTTCAGTTAATTCAGAGTGAGTGATCAGTGCAAGTGGGTGAGAGAATAACTGTGACTTTTAAGTGGAGAAAAGGACATTTTTCTGTAATTAAATAAATAACAACATTTATTATTTTTTGCTTGGAATATAAATTAGCTGCTGTTTTTATATCACTCCATCCCTCACCTGATATAACGTGAAAAATTGAGTAAGCAGCACCAATATGAACCCCAATCTGGGTTGGGCTAATAGATGCAACAGCCAAAATATTCAGGAGACTGAATCCCACTCCTGAAAAGTGTCCATAAGTATGAAAGAAGACTTTGGCTACATGCAGGGGTGCTAATTAGAGATGCTCGATCGAGCATTGCCCTTAGCGAGAACCTGCCCGCTCGGGAGCAAAGATTCGGCTGCCGGCGGCGGGCGGGGAGCGGCGGGGGGAGAGCGGGGAGGAACGGAGGGGAGATCTCTCTCTCCCGCCCACTCCCCCTGCTCATGACCTCAACTCACCTGTCACCCGCGCCGGCAGCCAATCGAGCAATTGTCCTTAGTGAGTATGCTCGCTCATCTCTAGTGCTAATCCATAGAAAAGTTTTATTCTTCCATCACATACAAAAATGGCGACATTTCGGCTTTATTGGCCTTTCTCAAGCTTGATTGTCAGATTCTGGTCCATCTCCTGTGTATATTTCACTCCCTTCCATCCAGTATTGCATCCTGTATGATACTTCTCATACACCATCTTGATTTTTAAATTTCACCCTGCTTTCTTTTCATTTATGCTGTGCTAGAAATCCCATGGCACAGCAGCACAGCATCACAAGAGCAGCCAGAACCAGTACCATCTCTGCCTTCTGGGGGTACAATCACATAATCAATGAAAATACTACTAAACGTGCATTTACAAGTCCATTAAAGGGGTTGTCCCGCGCCGAAACGGGTTGTTTTTTTTTCAACCCCCCCCCCCCCCCCCCCCGTTCGGCGCGAGACAACCCCGATGCAGGGGTTAAAAAAGAACACTGCACAGCGCTTACCTGAATCCCCGCGCTCCGGTGACTTCTTACTTACCTGCTGAAGATGGCCGCCGGGATCTTCTCCCTCGGTGGACCACAGGGCTTCTGTGCAGTCCATTGCCGATTCCAGCCTCCTGATTGGCTGGAATCGGCACGTGACGGGGCGGAGCTACCAGGAGCCGGTCTCAGGCACGAGCGGCCCCATTCAGGAAACAAGAAGACCGGACTGCGCAAGCGCGTCTAATCTGGTGATTAGACGCTGAAAATTAGACGGCTCCATGGAAACGAGGACGCTAGCAACGGAGCAGGTAAGTGAAAAACTTCTGATAACTTCTGTATGGCTCATAATTAATGCACAATGTACATTACAAAGTGCATTAATATGGCCATACAGAAGTGTATAGACCCACTTGCTTTCGCGGGACAACCCCTTTAAGTTCAACCAATTATTGACCTCTATAAGGCAATAGGCAATTTTCCTCATATAATGGATAAAAACAATAAATCCAGAATAATCTCCGGGATCAACAACACATATTCAGTAACATATAATAGATACCTTTTTTTTAATATTCAGTTTTTCTAGAAAGCGCTTAGGGTTTATTAATTTAAGACATGCAGCATAATTTTGTTGCAGGTCTACTGATTGCCGTTTCATGTCACATTAGTTGTTCTTTCTCCAAGAAATTTCTCTTTTGAAAAATGTTTAAACCTGTTCCAGCCTCCAACACAGTAGTAGATCACAGTAACTCATCTAAAAGCATTGGTACAGGTCCAACTGTCATGACCCACAATTGATCCTCATGGAGCTGTGCAGCAGTTGACTACATAGCGAGTGGCTGTGAATGCCAATGTGTAACGAATCGATGAGGGTCTCAGACATTAGACACCCTGTGATAATAATTTAACAATAGCACAACATCATATAGTATAGGAATAGCTCATTTAAGGAAATGGATGTCATCAAGCTTAAGGTTATTTATCTTTAAACAAAAATGTTTTTATGGGAAAAGGGTGACCTAATTACTGTGAATTAGAGATCTCTAAAATTCAATGGGATTTCTGCCTTCAGTACTAAATCAGGTCACTGCTATATGGACAGCACTATCTGATTCCAGTGCTGTCCACACTGACAGTGGGCCTGGCAATCAACTGATTGGCGATGATCCTGAAAGGCAGACACCTGCCGATCAACTGCTAATGAGGATAGGTCATCATCAGTAAAAGTTCCAGACAACCTCTTTATGGGCTAAGTACATGAGCAGCAAGCCAGAGGGACACTTTTCAAAGCTTTGTAATGACATCACTGCTTAGCACCATCGGGGTTCTTCAAAAGTAAACCTCCAGTAGGTGCATCGTCCAATCATGCGTCTGCTGCCAGCAGGTGAAGTTCTCCCATCCTGACTCGTATATCGTATCTGAGCACGCATGCTCAGATTAGGTCAACCTGTCCTTAGTAGCATTGTGTTGTTTAACAACCTGTGCGCTATTAGTAAGAATACTCTAGAGTGATCTCCCTCTATCCCTTTATGTAATATCTGTCCTGCCAACTGCCATAGCTGTAACTTGGATGTCACTGCTGAGTGGGCTTGATCTCCAAGATTAATTATTTCATACGACTTTTAAAGTAATAGCACTAATAATGATAATAATATTCTTCACTTGTATAGCGCCAACTTATTCCACAACGCTGATTAATATTGTCTATGATGGTGTCTTCATTCACATATTATTTATAATAAAGCACACTATTAAGTCCACTTATGAGTGAGTCATAAATAGGATGAACAATAAAAATCCCTCATTCAGCCCATTTTGGCTAAGACTGTTTAAGTGAAAAATCCACTGTGCCTAGCTTTGCAGAGGCCTCGTATTCAGGTTCCTTTCACGTTGTTCCATCTTGATTTTGCTTAATCCACAAAATTTAATAGCATTTATGTCTTCTGCTTGTACGGAGTTTACCTGTCTCGCAATTTGGAAAAACCACTTGTTATATTAGTTTTATTCATTACAGCTAAAAAGATGTTACAGTACAATAGAGCTGAGTCTCCAATGTGCAGCAGACAGGCGGAATATTTACATTGAGATCCATTGTTCTGGCAGCAAAGTATATTGGGCAGCAGAGGTTATAAGAATACAATCTATGAAATACAGGGATATGCACATCATGTAAAGGTCCTTGGATACATGGAGTCATAGCAAGAATTTTCTTCATCTAGGGCAAATATTCAGTTTGATGCTTCAGCCTTTTATCTTGGCCATAGCAAGGTGGCTGGTGCTATCTTGGCATTCAAAACAAGTGTACCTGCCCCGCCAGCCCTATCCACCCATGCTACGCCCCCCAACCTTGCTGTTTAGTTCACAGGTCATATGTGTTAATTGTATCTACATTGATAGACTTATAGCTGAAGGCTGCGGACATCCATTTATGTACATAATCCATAGGGTTACAGAATTACCTTTTTACACTGATTGTGGATTGCAAATTTTATTTTTTATGTTTTGCTAATGTCAGTTTTACTAGGTTTTAGTTAAAACAGATCTCAAGAAAGAAATTATTTAAAAGTGTTCAGCTGTTTTCACATCTGTGTGGGGAGTTCTGTTTTCCTGCACCGTTATGGGAACAGGAAAGGGGAATCCCCTGGCTGAATGGATCTGTCTTTTCATGGAACCAAACAAACCCCTTTGACCATAATGGGATCCGTTTGGTTTCTGCTCAGCTGTCCAGCATTTTACCAGAAGAAAAAGTACTGTATGCAGGACTTATTTTTCCTATATTTTGTGCTGGATCTGCAACAGAACCACTGTCTGTAATTGGCCACAGTTGTCAGTCACGGAATGTCACAAAGTGTTTATATTACTGTTATGTGTATTGATAACTAGATAGAGTTGTATAGCTATAATAAAATCATAAAAAATAATTTGCCTATTCATTGACAGTCAATGAAAAATATGGAAAATTGGGTTTGTCACAATGTCATTTTTTTCACGGTTTTCATTTTTTAAATTAATATACAGTATGTAGCTGTAATGTGGGATATATGGTTCAAATCTGACCATGGGAAATATCTGCATGGAGTTTTATATGTTCTCCCTGTGTTTCCATTCTTTTTCTCTGGAGAGAATGAATTGATTGATCAAATTGCTGATACAACACAGCTTGTTAAAAATCACAAATCTCCCTGCCTGCAGCAGGTAGTGGGTACTCTAGGCTTGAGCAATGGCAACACTTGGTATTTCTGTATCCTAGTACAAAATCTGTAATGGGGACCCAGACTTACTCTGGCACTAAGGAAGTTAGGATCCATATTACAGTTTGGGTGTCTTCATATGTTGCAGAGCAGACTTTAGGCTCAATCATTCACCATGCTGTTGGTAAGGGTGCTACTTCTGCACCATCTGTACATATGCCCTAGACTTGTTCTCAAAAACATTAAAGGGGTTGTCCCGCGCAAGCAAGCGGTGTTAAGCACTTTTGTATGGCGATATTAATGCACTTTGTAATATACATCGTGCAATAAATATTGGCCATACAGAAGTTATACACTTACCCCCTCTGGTGTTGGCGTCCCTGTCTCCATGGCGCCGACCGAAGCACAAGACCTGTGCGGCGCGAGCACGCCGGAGCGGCCCCATTCAACAGAACAGAAGAGAAGACTGCGCAAGCGCATCTAATCGAGGGATAAGAAGGCTTCAGTCGGCGCCATGGAGACGGGGACGCCAACACCGGAGGGGGTAAGTGTATAACTTCTGTATGGCCAATATTTAATGTACGATGTATATTACAAAGTGCATTAATATGGCCATACAGAAGTGCTTAACACCACTTGCTGTCGCGGGACAACCCCTTTAAGGACCGACTACGGCAAAAATCACTGGATACCAAGGAATACTCTCCAAGATACCAATCCACTGGATATCGGGTTACAAATAGAGATGAGCGAGCGTACTCGCTAAGGCAAACTACTCGAGCGAGTAGTGCCTTATGCGAGTACCTACCCGCTCATCTCTAAAGATTTGGGTACCGGCGGGGGAGAGCGGGGAGGAACAGGGGGGAGATCTCTCTATCACTCTCTCCCCCCGCTCCCCCCCTGCTCACTCCCACAACTCACCGCTCTCTCCCGCCGGTACCCGAATCTTTAGAGACGAGCGGGCATGTACTCGCATAAGGCACTACTCGCTCGAGTAGTTTGCCTTAGCAAGTACGCTGCTCATCTCTAGTTACAAACTATTAGAATACAAAACCCTTAGCAATCAGAAACTGTCTGGACATCAAATGATTGAGCATCATGAAGAACCAACTCAGTGGACATCATAGACTGTATGGACAGCACCAAACTAAAGGACAGTAGGGACAGTATGTGGTGCTAAGCCAATGGACATCACAAGCTAATTCACTAACTCACTAGACATATACCAGGAAAACATGCATACAGTACAGTAATACATTGTTGATGGTGTCTCTACTTGCCAAAAGAGGTTTTTCTACCATTGCTCACATAAAGTGTACTCATTTAGCTTTTTCTTAAAATATATAGAAGTGTCCTTCCTTTGTGTCACTTAGCATAACTGAAATCAGTCAAACACCTAAGGAGAGACACATCTGTATATTACTAGATAAGATATATATATAACTAGCTGATATACCCGGCTTCGCCCGAGTTAATTTGGTACTGGTGTTTATCTGGTGTTCACACGGAAAAGCTTATGAAGTCGTGGTTACTTTAGAGATACCGAGGAAAAACATATGTTCACCATTTTGCATACTTCTCTGCGTTACCCAGGAAAT
This sequence comes from Eleutherodactylus coqui, assembly GCF_035609145.1. Taxonomy (NCBI): domain Eukaryota; kingdom Metazoa; phylum Chordata; class Amphibia; order Anura; family Eleutherodactylidae; genus Eleutherodactylus; species Eleutherodactylus coqui. The sequence goes on along the minus strand of NC_089841.1, from coordinate 112,026,125 downwards.
ACCACGGGGAGGCAACCATGCGACGTTTCCTTTATATAAAATGACATCAGGAAGTGAGAGAATTAGATTACATACGTAAAATTTGGACACTAATTCTTTTGCGCTTAGAATTGAATAATCGAGTTGGGACCCATTAGCATTTCCTATTTATGACATAATCAATGCTTGTGCCAAATTTCACGTTTCTTTGACACCGGAAAGTGAAAAAATTACATTCCGTACGTAAAATTTGGACGCTAATTCTTTTGCGCATAAAATTGAATAATGGAGTTGGGACCCATTAGCTTTTCCTATTTATGACATAATCAATGCTCGTGCCAAATTTCCTGTTTCTATGACACCGGAAAGTGAAAAAATTACCTTCCGCACGTAAAATTTGGACGCCAATTCTTTTGCGCTAGAATTTAATAATCGAGTTGGGACCAATTAGCTTTTCCTATATATGACATAATCAATGCTCGTGCCAAATTTCACGTTTCTAGGACACCGGAAAGTGAAAAAATTACATTCCGCATGTAAAATTTGGACGCTAATTCTTTTGCGCATAAAATTGAATAATGGAGTTGGGACCCATTAGCTTTTCCTATTTATGACATAATCAATGCTCGTGCCAAATTTCCTGTTTCTATGACACTGGAAAGGGAAGAAATTACATTCCGCACGTAAAATTTGGACGCTAATTCTTTTGCGCATAGAATTGAATAATCGAGTTGGGACCCATTAGCTTTTCCTATTTATGTCATAATCAATGCCCGTGCCAAATTTTAAGTTTCTAAGGCATTGGGAAGTGACAGATTTAGATTATGTATGTAAAATTTTGACGCCAATTCTTTTGCGCTAGAATTGAATAATCGAGTTGGGACCCAATTACTTTTCCTATTTTGGAGATGATCTATGCTCGTGCCAAAATTCATGTTTCTACGATATCGGGGAGTTGGAGAACTTTTGGCGAGTCAGTCAGTGAGTCAGTCAGTCAGTGAGTCAGTCAGTGAGTCAGTCAGTCAGTGAGTCAGTCAGTCAGTGAGTCAGTCAGTCAGTGAGTCAGTCAGTCAGTGAGTCAGTCAGTCAGTGAGTCAGTCAGTCAGTGAGTCAGTCAGTGAGTCAGTCAGTGAGTCAGTCAGTGAGTCAGTCAGTGAGTCAGTGAGTCAGTCAGTCAGGGCCTTCAGCTTTATATATATAGATGACTCATCATGCTGAATTCTGCACAATGAAGCATGAAATTACTGACTGTAGTCTATCTTTACTATAATTTAACCATTTCCTGTAAATAGATCCACCATCTGCAGAATCAATAACATAATATGCACACTTTATAGGCCAAGTTTCCACCATTGGCCTACAAAAAGACTGTCAGAAGCTACTTGTATGTAGTGGACCTGTTTTTCCACTTGTGTAGAGCTTGTTCACCTCTAGACATGCCTCTCCTACATAATCAGAGATTTCACGCAGTTAATGGCAAACTGCCCGTGACCTGGGCCATTCTGACCAGACTGTTAGGAGATGTTGGGACCAGTGGATGTATGAAGGCACACAAGGTGACTGGACTCAGGATGCCCTTGACAAACCACCAGTAGAGAAGATCATCTGATCATGTGATAAGTACGGGCAGCTCCAACTGTTTAGTTGTCTGCCATACAGAGACAGGTGGCACCATCATTAAAGGCCCCTGTGTCTGTCAAAACCATTTCCAGGAGCTTGGCTGAAGGACATTTGGTCTCACAGCATACATTATGTGTACTGCATTTGACACCCAGCCACCATCGCCTCCATGTGCAGTAGTGTCATGAGCAATAAAACTAGACTGCTACAAGGTGGAGCTAGGTTTTCTTCAACAATTAATCGAAGTTAAGGGTGGGTTCACACGAGCGTGTTTTTGTGCGTACGTAGGTGCGTACATACGTGCGCACCTAGGTACAAGTAAAAACACGCGTGAACACAGCTGCCTGCTTGTTGTCAATTGAGCCGCGGCTGCTGCCGGAGGCTCCATTGAAAACAATGCTCTGCCCGCACCCCTGCTTTCTTTTTTAGGGAAGGGCTTTACATATAAGCCCTTCCCTGAGAAAGAAACATTTTAGTGTTAAAAAAAAAAAATAAAATAATGCAGGCATTTTCTTTAATGGAACCGCTGCTGCTGCAGGTGGCTCCATTGAAGACAATGGTCTGCCGGCACCACTGAACTGTTTTTGAGGGAAGAGCTTTACATATAAGCTCTTCCCTGAAAAAAAAAAAAAATTTTAAATATACTTACTAGAGATGAGCGAGCATACTCATCCGAGCTTGATGCTCGTTCGAGTATTAGGGTGCTCAAGATGCTCGTTACTCGAGACGAGCACCACGCGGTGCTCATCTCGATTAAACGAGCACTGACCATTGAATTCCATGGAGCCGGCAATACAGCCGGCTCCATTGAAAGCAATGGGCTGCCAGCTAGCGCGGGATGAATTTTCGGGAAGGGCCTAAAATATAAGCCCTTACCTGAAAATCATCCTAAAATGTGTAAAAAGTAAAAAAATATATATACTCACCTTGTCCCGGCAGAACGTTGTTAGCCCATTGATTTCAATGGAGCCGGCAGTACAGCCGGCTCCATTGAAAGCAATGGGCAGCCGGCGATCGCACAATGAATTTTCGGGAAGGGCTTAAATATATAAGCCGTTCCCTGCAATTCATCCAGAAATGTGTAAAAAAAAAAATATATATATATACTCACCTGGTCCCGGCTCTGAACAGCTGCGAGTAGTATTCAGCAGCCGGGGATTTAAAATCCCCGCCTGCTGAATGAGCTGCCTCTGATTGGTCACAGCCTGACCAATCAGAGGCAGATCTCACTCACACCCATTCATGAATTCATGAATGGGTGAGTGAATGCTGCCTCTGATTGGCTCAGTGCAGCTCTCAGCTGAATGACAGCAGTTCAGCACCACAGTGCAGGGGACAGCAGGGGAAGACGCGGCTGTGCCCCGGCAGCTGAAGGGAGGTGAGTATTTTTTTGTTTTTTAAATTACTTTTAATTCATTTCCAGGGAATGGCTTATATGTAAAGCCCTTCCCTGGAAAAGAATTCAGGTGTGCAGCGGACCATTGTCTTCAATGGAGTCGCCGGCAGCAGCAGCGGCTCCATTGAAGAGAGTGCTTGCATTTTTATTTTTTACACTAAAATCTTTCTTTTTCAGGTAAGGGCTTATATTTTTAAGCCCTTCCCGAAAATTCATCCCGCGCTCGCTGGCAGCCCATTGCTTTGAATTCAATGGGCTAACATCGTTCTTCTCTGCCACAGCTGTTACAGCTGTGGCAGAGGAGAACGATCTTAATGCTGACAGTGGGGGGGGGGGGGCCTCACTCTTGCCACTACTGTGGCTTAATAGTGAGACCTCGGAGCCCGAAATGCAGCCCTGCATGTTGCTCCTCGCCTTCCCTATCCATTTCTTTGTTTTTTACATGACTTTGGTGATTTGCTAAGATTTTCACAAATGAAAACCTTAGCGGAGCACCAGTCATATACAAAATTGACTTCAATGGGGTTCGTTACTCGAAACGAACCCTCGAGCATCACTGAAAGTTCGACTCGAGTAACGAGCACTCGAGCATTTTGGTGCTCGCTCATCTCTAATACTTACCTATCCGCCACTGCTGTGTCCCCTGCAGGGATGAAGAACACATCTGCCGCATGCGGCAGATGTTTCCTTCATCCCCGCTAGTTAAAAGAATTCCCTGCTGCTACATCTGCCACATCTGTGACAGATGCAGCAGAGGAATTCTTCAATTCTCTACTCCAGCTGTCACACGTCAGCTGCGGTAGAGGATTCTGCTGCCGCAATTGATTTCAGGGAAGGACTTTAAATATAGCCCATCACAGCCAATTCATTCATTCGGGAAGGGCTGCCTATGATTGGCTGAGCATCTCAGCCAATCTCTAGTAAGTATATTTATTTTATTTTTTTTTTACACAAAAAATTTTTTTTTTCAGGGAAGAGCTTATATGTAAAGCTCTTCCCTGAAAAACAATTCAGGTGTTCCAGCAGACCATTGACTTCAATGGAGCCGCCGGTAGCAGCAGCGGCTTCATTGAAGAGAATGCCTGCATTTTTTTTTCTTTTTTACAGTAAAATTTTTATTTTTCAGGAAAGAGCTTGTATGTAAAGCCCTTCCCTGAAAAAGAATGCAGGGGTGCCAGCAGACCATTGTTTTCAATGGAGCCGCCGGTAGCAGCTGCGGCTCCATTGAAAACAATGCGTGCATTCCCTATGGTACGCGCATGTCCTATCTTTGCAGGCACGCACCTGCAAAGTACGGACATGTGCACACACCATAGGGAATGCATTGTTGCAAATAGAAGCGTGTTTTTGTGCGCGTGTATGTACGCACAAAAACACGCTATTGTGAACCCACCCTTAGTTTGGGCACTGATGACAGCCATGTTCAAGTCTTGGAGACTTATGGGCGAGCATCTCAAAACGGCCTTTCTTGCAGCGGCACACTGCCCCCACTGCTGGTGTGATGGTCATGGGGGCCATCGCACATGACAGTCGGTCACCCCTAGTAGTGGTACGAGGGACAATGACATCTCAGTGATGTGTTCAGGATATCCCGCAGCCACATGTGTTGTCGCAGGGCTTCCAAGAGGCAATTTCCAGCAGGATAATTCTCAGCGGCACACAGCAAGGATGTCCAGGATTGACTCCACAACATTGCTACACTTCCGTAACGTACCCATCACCAGATTTATCGCCAATAGAACATGTATGGAACCATCTGTGACGCCAACTTTGACTGTCTGTGAGTTTGCATGATCTAGAGGCTCAGTTACAGCAAATATGGACAGATATGCCACAGAATACCATATGGAACTTATTTACCTCCACACCTGCCTATATCAAATCTAGTATCCAAGATAGAGATGGTACAACAGGCTGCTACAACTTCCATACCCTCCGTATCACATCTTATATCCAAGCTAGAGGTGGTACAACAGGGTACTAGAGCCTCCATGCCTGCCTGTATCACATCTTATATCCAAGCTAGAGGCGATACAACATGGTACTAGAGCCTCCATGCCCACCTGTATCACTTCTTATATCCAACCTAGAGGCGGTACAACAGGGTACTAGAGTCTCCATACCCTCTGTATCACATCTTATATCCAAGCTAGAGGCGGTACAACAGGGTACTAGAGCCTCCCTTTAAGTGTTCAGTTCTCCACAAAAAAAAATTCTCCTTTTGCTCTGATATTGTAATCACTTACTTATAGCAACATTACAATCACACAGAGAAAGTCTCATTCATATATTTAAAAAATAGGGTTTCCCCAAATCTATTTACTCAGATTCTGCAGACGTACATTACCCTGCCCAGGAGTAGTCACCTGTAATCCTCTTAGCGCAGTTATATCTGTCCTTTAACCCCTTCCCGCTGCAGGGCGTAAGTTTACGTCCTGGCAGCCTGGTACTTCCCGCAACAGGGCGTAAACTTACGTCCTGGAGATAGCGCGGGATCACATATGATCCAGCTCTATCCCGCAGCGGGAGCCGTCTGTTAGTCACAGCCAGCGTCCCGCTGCAACAGCGGGCGGGCATCGGAGTTGCGCCCCCGCTGTTAACCCCTTCCCTGCCGCGATCTAAGTAGATCGCGGCAGGGAAAGCGTTCACAGAGGGAGCGCGGCTCCCTCTGTGTCTCCGGACGGAACTCACGATGTCATCGCGAGAGCCCGGCCTGTCACCATGGCAACAGGACGCCAGACACTGGCGTCCTGTATTGCCTATGCCTAGGATTGCTGTATAAGCGATAAGGCATGGGAGAGCAGTAGCTCTGCCATGCCTTATAACAGCGATCATCAGGGCAGTGGTTAAAGTCCCTCAGAGGGACACAAACAGTGTAAAAAAAAACAAAGATTAAAAAAATGAATTAAAAAAAATGTAAAAAAAGAGTAAAAAAAACCATTTTTTTATGCTTTTTCTCAGATTAGCATAAAAAAAGTAAAAAAAATATAAAATCCAACATATTTGGTATTGTCGCGTCCGTAACGACGCGTACAATAAGTTGCACATGCTTTTGACTGTGCACGAAAAAAAACGCTAAAAAACTGAGGCAAAATGCTAATTCTTAGCATTTTGCCTCACTAAAAACGCAATAAAAGTGATCAAAAAAGCCATATGTACCCCAAAATGGTACCAATAAAATCTACAGCTTGTCTCGCAAAAAATAAGCCCTCATAGAGTGCCGTACATCAAAAAATAAAAAAGTTACAGGACTTTGAATTCAGCGATTTCGAAAAAAAAAAGATTTCCAAGAAAAAGGGTTTTTATTGCAGAAAAGTGGGAAAACCTAAAAAAATGTAAGAATTTTGGTATCGTTGTAACCGTACCGACCCGCAGAAAAAATGGAATGTCTCATTTATGCTGCATGATTAACGCTGTAAAAAAAAAAAAAAAAAATCTATGGCAGAATTGATGCATTTTCTCTCCCTGCTATCATTATTAAAAAAAAAAAAGGTTTACAATATAGTCTATGTACCGAAAAGTGGCACCGATAAAAACTACAGTTCGCCACGCAAAAAACAAGCCCTCATACGGCCGCGTCGACGGAAAAATAAAAAAGTTATGACTTTTGATAAACGGAGAAGAAAATCCGCCAAAAATTGTTGCGTCCTTAACCCCAAAATAGGCCATGTCATGAAGGGGTTAATAGGTGATGAGGTAATGGCTGGGAAGCTGAGAATTATTTAATTCCCCCCCTCCGTTTTTATGTGCCTGAACTGTACAGAAAAACCTATCAAGCGCTTAACAAAGTTTGTATAAATTGGGTTATTATATTTGTGAAGTGCTAAAGATGTTCCATCCACACTTTATTTATTGTTCTATTACATTTGTTTTCATCCCTTCATTTAAAAGAAAACCTAGGAGTGCGGTTTATAGTTTAAATTCTGAAACACTGCGCATTTCCTGTAGTCAGGACTCTAGAGGAAACCTTACACTTGTGCAGATTTCCTCTTCCTAAGATTCTCCTGACCTGAAGCAAAGGCAGCGAACAACAGCAATAGAGATGTTCATTAATTAATTAGCATTTCTACCTCTGCTCCTTAACATTGAATTATTTTTTTCTTCTCACAGTAACTTTTATTGCCATTTTATTCTGCTAGATTCTCCTTGAAAAATAACTGTGCTACCAACAGACAAAACAATTACTCAGAATTATGCATTTTCACACACTTATCCCCTCAAGGATGCAGCTAGATATGGTTTTCAGGGCACAGGGAATTTTATCATTTTGGCTCACTGTGTTCTGACAGCTATAACGTTTTTATGTTGCAATTTACATACATAGATGAGTTTTCATGCAGGATATATTGTATTATTTCTTACCACCTAGCTGCTATATTTAACTGGTGGCCCCTGTGATCACACTGCAGGGGGCTTCAGGGGAACAAACTGAGTTCCCTCCCTTTGGTGCATCACTTAGATGCTGCAGTCACTATTGGCTGACGTATCTAAGGAACTAAGTTGTAACATGGGAGTTATCTCTAATCTCTTGTCAATCACAAGGTCAGTACCATGCCGTATATTTACAGTGTTGTTGGTCCTGGTTTTCATTGCCATATATGTATACTTGCGACTTTGTCTGCGTGTAATTTGTATTTTTTTAATCTAATCTATGTTTTGCTGTATATTGAAACATGAAAAATTGAAATGGTGAAAGGAATGTAACTTCAATATGCTGTCGGCACAGTTCTGGACACTACGTTTTTGGTCTTGTTCTCTTTTGCTAGGATATAAAGATTTTGTGGGCTGTATACACATGAGCACACCCCATACAGTTGCCCATGAGAAAAACATGTTTTTTTTTTATAAATGTACACCTGATACCTTAAGTGTTTGCCCTTGAGCCTTATAGATCGTCATCACAAATGCTATTTTAGAGGGAATTTGTTATACTGCTGGGGTAAAATAAAAGCTGGGCTGTGATTGGTTACTATGGGCGACACAGATTTTCTTTAAAATCTCAGTCCATGTTAATGTGTCTTTCGTTCAAGTTTTAATACCGGGCAACATTGGGTATGCCTGCTAACTTAATAATTGCATACATGCAGCAACGATGACACCCTCACGTGTCTGCCCGTTTGTGTAGGCATAGTTGATGATGTGCACCCACTTCCTCTCCGCCACACGGTGCAGCAGATGTGTGCCGGCGCATCAAAAAATAAATGTCTTGTTGTGCTCCCTATAGAACTCTATAAATGTTCAGAATAAAATGTAGCCAGTGTCCTTCCTCAAGATGCAAGCTATCTCCCTGCCAAATTTCATCAAAATCGCTTCAGCGGTTTAGCCGTGAAAAGATAACAGTCAGTGCTAGTTTCACATTTATAGTATTAGTATGGATTGTACAATCATTTAACATCTTGGCGCTATGTAATATGTATTTATGGTGCAGGAATGGCCACAGCTGCAATAAGCAATAACTATAACTACTGTATGTGTGAGAGCCAATTAGGCCATGCCAATATTTTTACATTGACATGATATACAGTAATACAAAAACATTATGAAAAATGGGTTATGCGTAAACCAGTTTACTCATTTAATAGGCAAAATCCAGCGAGTAGATCAGTGGAACAAACAAAAGCCAATTCAGCTCCAGTATAGTCACTTGGAGAATATAGATGTCCAGCATTTGGTATAAACATAAAACAAAAATGTATTAATCCATTTTAAAAAGTATAAGATAGGAACACGGTGAGTAAGGAGCTGGATGCAGGGGCTTGAAACGCGTAGGTTAATTCACAATGTGTTCCTACATTTTTAAAATGGATTAATAAATTTTGGTTTTATGTTAATACAGAAACATTGCAGTATATCATATGTGATCAAGTCTTCTTAAAACTCTACTCCATAAAATTAAAAAAAAAAGAATAAAAGGTCATCTAGAAGTCCTACAAAAATATATGTTCTCATACAACTCTGTTGACGTTAAAGGGAGTCTGTCAGCTCATTTGAGACCCATAAGCTAAATTTGAGGGATCAATTTGGGGATATAAGTATTAGGCTTACCTTCCCCACAGTTCCCCCTCTCAGCATTGGCAAAGCCATGGCTGCAATGCATTCTGCGGACTACATGTCGTTTGCCTAGAATGAGATAACTAGTCCTCTCATTCTATGCATGTGCACAAGTAGTATGCCAGATGTATTCATCGGTGGCTTTGGTGATTTTAACAGTGCCAAAGAAGTAAAACATTAAAAAATTATATATATTTGTTATTGGCTTAAGCCATACAGACCCATAGAATAAAGTTAACATGGCATTTATATTGCATGTTGAATGCTGTAGATAGAAAACCTTGAAAAACAATGGCAAAATTGCTTCTTGTTTTCCATCACCCTCAAACTTAAAGGGGTTGTCCCGCGCCGAAACGTTTTTTTTTTTTTTTCAATAGCCCCCCCCCCCCCGTTCGGCGCGAGACAAACCCGATGCAGGGGTTTAAAAAAAAAAACGGATAGTACTTACCCGAATCCCCGCGCTCCGGTGACTTCTTACTTACCTTGCGAAGATGGCCGCCGGGATCTTCACCCATGGTGGACCGCAGGTCTTCTCCCATGGTGCACCGTGGGCTCTGTGCGTTCCATTGCCGATTTAGCCTCCTGATTGGCTGGAATCAGCACACGTGACGGGGTGGAGCTACGAGGAGCAGCTCTCCGGCACGAGCGGCCCCATTCAGAAGGGAAAAGATCGGACTGCGCAAGCGCATCTAATCGGGCGATTAGACGCTGAAATTAGACGGCTCCATGGAGACGAGGACGCTAGCAACGGAACAGGTAAGTGAATAACTTCTGTATGGCTCATAATTAATGCACAATGTACATTACAAAGTGCATTAATATGGCCATACAGAAGTGCTGAACCCCACTTGCTTTCGCGGGACAACCCCTTTAATGTATCGTAATACGTTATTTGTACTCAAAGATTCTGCCATCAAAAAATACAAGTGATTATACGGATATGTCAATGGAAAACTTAAAAAGTTATGCCAGAACATAGTGATAAAAAGATGAGAAAATTGCTGTCTTCAAAGGGGTATTCCCACCTTCGCTTTACATAGCTATAATGGCAAACTAATACCATGACTACCGGCCACCCAGCTGGGGCCTTTGGTGTGAGCCAAATGCTTGGTGGAGCACTGTTTTCGTAGCTGTCATTGAACTGAATGATCGCTGCAGAAATAGCGTAGTACGCTATTTCTGTGTTACGGAAACAGTATAGTGCACTGTGCTACGCTGTTTCCATAGTTCCCATTCACTTCAGTGAGAGCTACGGAAACAACTGAGCTAAGTGCTCGTCTCTTCAACAGGTGGTTGGAACAGAGCGGCTGGGATTTCCCATCTCTGTGCATGGAGGTGGCTGGGTCGGAACGATCTCCAGCCCGCTCCTCCTCCATTCACTAGCGATGATCATTCCTGTGTAAAAGCACAGGAATGATCATCGCTGGGACAACCTGTCGTGCATCTGCGCTCAACAGGTCGCAGATGTATATGTTTGCATAGCATAGGAAATGTATACACAATTTGTAATCAAGACTATTTGCAAAGTTGCTTCATTTTTATTTTAGAAGCTTTGGAACAATAACAGAAATGTGTTGCAAATGAGGCCATAACATTTATACACATCTGATAAATGTGGTATACTGATCTAATATAATTTAATTGCATGTAGTTATTCGCCTCTATGTAAGCAGCAATATCCATGGCTGGATGCAATAGCTGCACTTTGTACTATTCCCTGTATGCTAAGCAGTAGAGCAATATAAATTAGGATTTGGTAGTTCCAAAAGCCTAGGAATCATTATAAGGAATAATTTGCAAAGAATTGCCATACATGCTCTATATTTTCAATGATATTTGCATGAAATTTTGTTGTAAACGCTAATATAATGGTAAATGTAACCTGATGTTATTGTACTAAAGATCAGTTTCCATCCTTATGGCATTTTAGCTTTTAGGTAAAATTATGCAGACTCCGAGACTAAAAGACAAACCTGATTAAAGGCTTGAAGCAGTCATGAACATTTGCTAGAAATGCTTGTATGCAGGGAATCAAGCACTCAGTAGCCACTGGAAATGAAAAGTAGCATTTGTAGCTCGAGCTGCTGATAAATAATAACTGGTTAATGTATCTGGATGTCATTACATTATCATACATTATAAATAATGTAGCAACTTGACTTCTGACAACAGGAAAAGTTGTTACCTTTGAATTACACTCTGTCAAAAAATATAAAGCACCTACCGTAGAGGGAGGTGTCTGTCATTTAGCTGAAAAACTCGGCATGCAGTTACATCTCAGGCAGATATATAAATGATTAGTGTGATTAGATGAATTGTCTTGTCAGCTGAGGACCTAAAAGTGGTTCTCCTCTTTGCCTATAAAAGGCTCTCAGAGGCTACTTGTGTGTAGTGGACCTCTTTTTTGCTTGTGTAGAGCTTGTTGACCACTAGACACCTCTATGACGCAATCAAAGAGATTTCACCCAGTTAACAAAGTTTCAGAGGGGGCGCATTTTGAATGTGAGAAGCCGGATAGTTGCATCAACGAATTTTGTGCTGCTTGGGCTGTATTGTCCAGACTGTTAGGGTGCCTACCCACTTGCGATTTTTTTTTCCTGTGATGTTTTGCGTTTTTTTCTCAAGAGCAATTAGTATAGAATGTGTTCTTGTCCATCTGGGGTTTTTTTTTCCGTTTCGTGGGTTTTTTTCACATAGGAACTGTCAGTTGCATATGTCTCCTTATTTTTCTCTTAATGCACCCATGATTGTCAATGGAGGGCTGCAAAAAACGCGCAAAAAACGCCACGAAAAACGCGCGAAAACGCCGCGTTTTTCACGCGCGAAAATCGGCAACGCAAGTGGGTAGGCGCCCTTAGGGAGATGTTGGTCTCACGGCCCCCATTACATGTACTGCCTTTGACACCCACCGTTGTCTCCATTTGCAGTGGTGTCGTGAACAACAAAACTGGACTGCTGGGAAGTGGAACCAGGTTGCTTTCAGTGATGAATCAAGGTTTAGTTTGGGCGCTGATGACAGAAACCTGCATTAGCTATGGAGTGGTACACTGCCCTCACTGTTGATGTGAAGGTCTGAGGGGCATCGCATACGAGAGTCGGTCACTCCTGATAGTGGTACGAGGGATAATGACAGCTCAGCGATGTGTTCAGGACATCCAGCAGCCACATGCGTTCCTCTCATGGCAGCTATAGAAGCTGAGATGGTCCCTATAGAATATGTATGAGACCATCTGAGACACCAACTTTGGCAGCACATGAGTTTTCGTGATCTGAAGGCTCAGTTACAGCAAATGTGGAGCGATATGCCGCAGGATACCATACAAAACCTGTATGCCTCCATGCCCGGCCATGTCACATCCTGTATCCAAGCTAGAGGGCATAAAACAGGGTACTAGAGCCTCCATGCCCGTCCGTATCACATCTTGTATGCAAGCTAGAGGGGGTACAACAGGGTACTAGAGCCTCCATGCCACCCGTATCACATCTTGTATCCAAGCTAGAGGCGGTACAACATGGTACTAGAGCCTCCATGCCTGCCCATATCACATCTTGTATCCAAGCTAGAGGGGGTATAACAGGGTACTAGAGCCTCCATGCCTGGCCATATCACATCCTGTATCCAAGCTAGAGGCGGTACAACAGGGTACTAGAGCCTCCATGCCTGCCTGTATCACATCTTATATCCAAGCTAGAGGCGGTACAACAGGGTACTAGAGCCTCCATGCCCCCCCATATCACATCTTACACACAAGCTAGAGGCGGTACAACAGGATACTAGAACCTCCATGCCCACCAAGTGTTCAGTGTTACACAATAAAATTATGCTTTTGCTCTAATAGTGTAATCACTTATATTAATGTTAAAATCACACAGAGAAAGTTTCATTCAATTTTTTACTTCGTACATTTCAAAATCAAAACATAGGTCTTCCCTAGCAAAGAATCATATAAATAGCTATGAAATTCAAGTTTCAAAAGACGGATTGATACAGGGATCTAAGCAGCCTGATCAGTTGTGGTATTGTCAGATAGCACAGAAGGGAGTTTAAGGTTGAATGATGCTGGATCAACCCAAAGTCATAGTCTGTTGTATGTTAGCCCATAATTTCTTCAGCAAAATAAGAAAAGGTCATGGTAAGGCTATATTTAGATTGCATATACCAACTTTCCCTGAAAATAAGACCTACCCCAAAAATAAGCCCTATTCCTGATTTTTTTTTTTTTTTGTGTGGAAGGCTTGAAATATAAGTCCCACCCTCAAAATGAGCCCTAGCTGCATTACATTTTTTTAAAATGCAGAGCCATCACATTGTGGAGGTGCGATTTATGAATTGTCCGAACCGTGGCATTGATTGGGCAATTCATAAATGTTGCCTCCACAACATGATAGCTGTGATTGGTTTCTTCGACAGCTGTTCAGCCAATCAATGCAGTGCCGGATGAACCAATCACTGTCATTGTATTGGTTCATCGAGCACTGCATTAATTTGCTGAGCAGCGCTCTAGAACCAATCAGAGCCATCGCCTCCTGGAGGTAGGATTTATGAATTCTGTAACCAGGAAGTGATCTTCTGTGGGCGACTGAGGACTGCAGGATGTGCTGGAGCTCCGGAGAGCAGCGGGAGGGACGTGGACCGAGCCTACTAGGGTAAGTATAATAAGACATCACCCTAAAATAAGACCCAGTGCCTCTTTTGGGCAAAAATTAATATAAGGCAGGGTCTTATTTTCGGCGAAACATAGTAGATCTCCTTTCATCCTTTCCTTCCAAAGGTTCGATTTTTATAGCCTAAAATAGTATTCAAATGGTACCCTGATCTGAACTGTTGCCTTTAATTAGGCAAACAGAAACCAAAGATGCCAATTTTGGAGTCCATTTGACATGGTTTCTATTAATTTCCATTATTTTTGGAGGACGCAATAGCATACACTATTATGTCCTCCAGAAGTGACAGAAACCTTGTCAAATGGAGACCAAAGTTTGTACCATGTGGATCTAAGAAGTTATGCTTTGAGCAGCCTGCTCTGCTCATGTTATGATCTTTATTTATTATGATTCCTAAGGTTTATTTGTAGTAAACACAAACAATACCGTATTTCCATAAATTAACTAGTTTCAAATTGGAGAAATATCTGTTCTTTACAGATTCAAATGCGCTACTGGTATCTCCTGTCAGTTCTGTATCATCCTGAGCGATGTCTAAAGACATCACTTGCAGTCTACCACTGTCCTGCTCTGTAGAGCTGAGGGGCTAAAACTTGGAAACAGTTGGTCTACAGATGGGTCACTCTTGCTTTTATAGGGGTCTCTAATTTGGCTGACATAACTTAAAGATGCTTTCCAAGCTAATGTTATTGATGATCTATACTTAAAATTTTAATGAGAGCTGCGCCTGCAATTACTAGTGCTGGCCACAACACAGGGGTCAGAGCTATGTGCTTCTGCTCTGTACAACTGTGTGTTGTGGCCATGACAGTGGGGGCCTGCTCAATTGATCAGCTGGGGTCCCAAGTGGTGAACCCCAGCTGATCAACTATTGAGAATAGGTCATCAATATTATTTACCAAGAAAACCTCTTTAATTAGCATATTCTTACCCATGTGGAATTGCCTGAAAATAAGTTTCCATACATCCACTGGGTCTCTCTAATGATACCCATGTAGCCCCCTTGATTCTGAATTAATATCATTCACATGTAACTGTGGATCAGAAATGGAGCACCAGTACATAAGTAAAGACGGGCTCATATGGCCATAAGCGTAAAACACTGCATGAGTCATGCAGCGTTTTATAGCTATAGAGCCAATGGTGACCCAGCGTCCTGCTACATATGGTGGCGCAAAATGTACTGTACATGCCCACACACGCTGTCATGCGCAGTCCACCTGTTTTTTTTTTTTGTGTTTATATTTCCTGTGCCGTTGCTTCCCGCACAATGTAAGAGCGTATGGGTGTTCATATATTCACTCCCATAGAGAATAATGGGCTCTATCATGTAAATCACACAATTCCAACACGCTAACGTGAGCGGAACTCTATAAAGCATATCACACTGGCTTAGAGTGCACATGTAATACGTGGTAATCATACGCCCATGTGGGCCCAGCCTCATCCATACAATATCTTTTTTTTATTACAACTCTGCTCTTAATCCAATGTAACCTTTCCAGTATATATTTTCATATTAAATCTATATCACAATTGTAAAGCATTTGTGTATTTCCTCTAAAAAAAATTCTATATTCCCTTTCTTCAGATTCATCCTGCACAATTTTGATATGCTTGACAAAGTAAGGAACTCATGCCTGAAAGAGCAGGGAACTGAGCTTGTCTCTTAGAATTTCAAACATTGTTACAGACATTTGGCCAACTTCAAAGCCTTCATCCCACTGAGAATATATTCGTATGCTCCTGCAATCACAGGCCATGGCTAGTCCTTTCAGCTGACAAAGCATTTTTCCTTTTTAGTTGTTTCTCTTTTATATACAGTAGCTGGTAACATTTCAGAATACATTGTTTCCAATGATAGTCTCATATTATTAGTCCTAGCAGGGAATGCTGTGTCTATTTTTAAAAGAGCACTTGGATTATCTGTACGTAATCATAGAACAGCTTTTATTGTTGAACACAGTCTAGGCTCTGCAATACATTCGGGAATAAGTAGAAATGGCTTTTAAAGAGCTTTTAGGACTGTGGAGTAAATTGCTGCGCTTATTAAAAAGTTAGCTACCTCTTTTTTGTAGATTTATCTATAACCCACCACCCTCTTTCCTTTTAACACACTTTAACATTGCCAGTCTAATAGCAAAGAGCAGGGATGGGTATATTGCTAGATAGATTGACGTCCTTCATCTGCTACATCACACACATTAGTCAGCATTCCTTGAACACCATTTATGATGGCTTTATGTCAAAATTCTGGCGTAGAAAAGTTGCTAACTTTGTCACAAGTTCCACTTATGCAAAATTGTTTTGACTTCAGCTTTCACCATCAGCCTCACTACTTTCATGAAAAGTTGGCGGGGCTTGCAAAGAGGGGACGTGGCCACTCAGACTGACCCATTTGGGACGTTATAGATATAAATTCTATACAGACCTGTAGTGGTTTCCTATGGGTATATAACGGCATTCTCACATTTTCCTGTTTTTCTGTTTATTTCTTTGCTATTTTATAACATTGTTTCCCATAGTGACTTCCAATAATACAGTATGAAAAATACATGTAAAATCTGCATTTTAAGTGCTTTTCGTTAATGCATTTTTGGTATTGTGACTCGTCACACTGTGATATTACAAGAAGGGGTTACTCTTTAAAAGAAAAAAAAATGCCTTAAAATTAAAAAAAATGTCTACACACCGCTTAAATGCCCCCTTTCATCAAGCACAAGAACTCCAAACAGTGGTAGTATGGCACATGACCATTGAGGCCACAGATTGCTGCTGTGGTCATGTCCTGATACAGTAACCCATGTCATTGCTGGCAGGTTGCAAACAAAGAGCAGTGAGTGACTACTGGAGCATCTATAGTGGATCGAGATGAGGGGGATGTTTAACAGATGTCAGAAGTTTGTTTGTTTTTTTCATTATTTTAGAGTTTTTGCTCCTTTTTATTTTTTTTCTTCAGTCGGACAACCCCTTTCTCTATTCAGCATGATCTAATCCTACAGGAGTGTCTACTTCGAACCATCCCTAATTGTTGGAATGGTCCCTTGACAACCAGCTGATCAGAATTCTCTATTAAGTTACATGAGACAGAGTTTTCTAAACTGCACAACCCTTTTAAATGACAGGTTGATGCCTGATGCATATCTACCAAATGTTTTGATTAATGCAGATTAGAATACTTTTAAAATCAATCATTGTTACTGTATACTGTTATAATACAGTATATGTTACAGTGTAACTTGAAGCTTCCGGGCCCCAGTGCAAAATCTGGAACTGGGCCCCCAATTATAAAGCTTAATTTCTAGTATTGGTTTGCAATATGGGGAAGAGGGACTTTATGCGCCCCCTAGGGCGCCTGGGCCCGAGTGCGACCGCACCCTCTGCACCCCCATAAGTACGCCCATAACTGATGGCCAATCCTCAGGACAGGTCAATAATAGTAGATCGGCAGGTGTCCGTTGTTCAGGACCCCCACCGATCAGCTGTTTGCCAGGCCAATGCCCTAGTGCAATGAGCTGCTTTCTATAGGAACTCTTAGGCCAGATTCACACAAGTCTATGAGCATAGTGTTTCTGCAGAATGAACATTGTATTTTTTGTGTGTATTGTACTTACTGTACTTTTTGCGTGTGCAAAAAAATGAGTGCCGATGCGCCCTGTCATAATTAGTCTATTTAGTTCAAGATGTATTCTTTTTCCTATGCAATTACACAGTATTTCATGCATCTCCTAGTATATTGCATGTGCACTTGCGCATCCCCATTGACTTCTATGGCAAATTTTGGTGTGCAAATACACAGGAAAATAGAACATGCTGCATTTTATTATTAGCACAAGCAAAATGTGCAAGAAAATAATGCATGTGAACAAACCAATTTATATCAATGGGTTCTATTCACTGCGTTCTGCGTACGCCCGCCAGCGCCTTAGGGCTTATTCACAAGAGTGTTGGCGTTTTTATGTTCGCCCGCCGTCGCCATAAAAATGCGTAAATGGGCCACAAATCTGCCGTTTGTGTGCCCGTTCAGACTGCCCGGGCCCGGCGCATATATGCCAGCCTGATTGCCGTTGGGCGGGGGAAACAGTTTATCTCTGATAAACTGCCTTCCCCCTTTCCATCCCCTCGAAGGTTTTCAGCAAGGGAAGGGGGCAGAAAGGGACGGGAGCTCATGTGCTAAGCTCCAGCCCCCTCTCCACCCCTTGTCGGCTGCCAGCAATGGGAGGGGCAGGATGGGGCGGGAGCTTAGCAACTATCTCCTGCCCCGCCCCTACCCACCCCCTCCCATTGCAAATAGCCAGCAAAAGGTGGAGAGAAGGAGGAAAGGGGGTGAGAATTTAGCAGACATGCTGCTAAACTCCCTCCCACATCCCTTCTCCGACAGCTGTCATAGGACTCTTATGGGAATAGGAGTCATTGAGATGCATGGGAACTTGGCCTGCTATACCAAGCCTAGCCGCTACATTTTATATCCTGCAAAACACAACTAATATACCAAATAGTTCCTCCAAATTCAACACAAAATGACATTTTTTTATTGACCACTGCAGTCTCAGAATTATTCAGTCCCTTCATAAGAAGCATCTCTAGTGCTTGTTAGAGCACTATTTTGCTGTTATGATCTGCTGCAGATATGATGCATAGCCAGATGTCCTCTTCTAATAGCGTTCATGAGGAATCTTAGCCCTGTCCTCATGGGTAATGGCCTCCAGTTCACTAACAATATTAGGATTTGTACTGCAACCACCTTCTTCAAATCCCACCAAAGATTTTCTATCGTCTTCAAATCAGGTGACTGATAGCCGCTCCAAAATGTTCCAGGACTGAACCATGCCTTGATAGACCTGGAGCTTTGCTTGGGATCATTGTCTCGGTGGAAAATTCAATGAAGCCCAAGCTTCAGCTTCCTCACAAAAGGCAAGATGTTTTCTCCTAGGATTTTCTGATACATGATGAAACCATCGTTCCCTCCATGCACTGCAGGTTTAAAACATCCCCCAAGTCACCACCGTGCTTCATTGTAGGCAGAGTGTTCTTTTTAGCATATGTTTCATTCTTCCTTCTCCAGACATACCACTGATCGTTAGGCCTGAAAAAATCCAGTTTGTTTCATTGCTCCATGGAGTCTCAAAACTCCTGTAGCTGATTTACATGGTTCTGAGCATATTCGAGTCAACTTTTCTCGTGTTTTTGGGTCAATAGAGGTGTACATCTTGCAGTTTGTGCATGAAGACTTTCAGTAGTTCGTACGCGCCTTACTGTATAAATGGAAACCTCGGTCCCTGCTGCCACTAAATCTTGCTGCAGGTCTTTTTCAGTTATTGAAGGGTTTTTGACCACCTGCTTTCTTAGGAATATGGTGACAGTTGCTGATAGCTTCTATTTTCTGCCATCTCCAGGTAGTGTAGCCAATGTTGCTTTAACTTTAAACTTGGGAACTATGTTGCCAACTGTATCTCAAGGAATATTCAGTGTCATTGCTATATTTTTGTATCCCTTTTCTTGTTTGTGCCAGGCGCTGATCCTTTCTCTTAATTTTTCGGACCACTCTCTTGACTTGCAATCAACCATCACAGTCAACAAAGCCCTAGTGAGTCCAGGTATTTGATGTGTTTTATCTGAAGCACACTTTATGTAACTAATGAAGTCCTTGATTAGTTGCATCTCATGTGCTCTCTTGAGGGATTCTATTCAGGGGGTTGAATAATTCTGAGACTGCAGTAGGCATTAAAAGTGGATTTTGTGTTGAATCTGGAGAAACCACTTGTTAAATTAGTTGTGTTGAGCTTTTTAAATTGTTCTTGTTTGATTTTTTTTAGTAACAGTATAAGCACTAAAGTTTGTAAATTAGGCAAATAAGCCTAATTAGCAATGGGATTTAAATAATTTTGATTGCAACTGTATAGAAAGCAAATATGGAAAATTAAAAACAAGACCACGCTCCTACAACTGCCACCAATAAAGTCAAGAATGAAGAACATTCACATGTATGGCACTATGATGCCAGCTCAGATGGATAGTACATTCAACTAGGAAAAGTAAGTAATCATGGAAGAGGAATAAGTAAAAGAAAAAGATACCAACACTGAAAGGAGTGTACAATTTGATTATAACCTCATTGTAGGAATGCATATATAAAGGCCCTTTTACACACAAAGATTATCACAGAAAATTTGTGCAAACGGACGAAAGTGAGCAATAATCGTTACATGTAAACGCGGAGAGCTGTGCTCTATTTGTTCGATTGTCATTTAGCGTTGGTTATTAGCCAGCATAAAAAACATTGTTTGATCGCTCAAAATTTGTTCTATTTGAATGGAATTTTGAGCGGCTTTTGGGTCGCTGCATGATGGATTTTGTTTGCCTTGCATACATAATGAGTACACTGTTTACTCATTATGTACTCTGTCAGCAAGAGACAATGGAATCCTGCCGGGCAGATAGTCATTACATAAACACACGCCTAGCTGAGCAAACAACTCGTAGAGGAAATGCAGGTGATTAAAAGCCATTATCTGTGTGTGTAATTTTATTTTAAAACGTCGGCAGTTTGTTCAGTTGTGCATTTGTTTTAGCGATAATCGTTGCATGTAAAAGGGCCTTAACTCTCACTTACTTTACTAGAGAGGCAGGTGATATGTCATTAACTTATCCTTTTCCTGGTTAGCCTGCAGCAAGTGGAATGAAGTGGTGCCCCAGCTTGTAGTACAGTAATAATATCATACAACGCCTGGGTATATGCTACAACTCAAATCCACACTCATTCAGAACAAGTAGCCTTCAGTTGAACTGAACATGAACCCAGTCAGAGCATGTAGTCTAGTTTGGAGAAGATGGTATGGCATGTTATAAGCTTGCCGGGAATTAGTGGGTTTTGAAGGTGCAATTTCGTAGCTTGCATGGTAGATGGCATAGGAAGAGAGCTGTTTTCAGAAAGCAGTTGAAGTTAATGTGCATTTTTGTGTGCAATTTCATGTCTACTGACATCCAATAGAGACTTGCCGCAATAGAGAACTGTAGATGCCCATGTACCCATAGTCAATAGAATGAAAAGGCTTTTTTTCCCAGTGTTACGGCCCATTTCCCTTACCATGGCTTTGTACAGCTTTGCTTGGGAGAGATTAGAGTGGAGTCATCAGCTCTCTGCAGTGAAGCTGACGAGGACTGACATGACTGCCCGCTTGCCGTACTGATGATGCGTGTCTCAATGCTTATACCCTCACTAATACTTTGCTCTGATATTTCTAAAACCTGTCAAAAAATAGGAAAATGCGAGATGCAGATTTGCTTCAAAGGGACATTGAAAATCTGTTTTTTTGTGTAGACCACAGAGCAGGGTCTTGCAGCAGTCATGCTGTGCTTTGGTAAATGCATGACCTGACATTTTGGTTGTCTCGGAAATGTTGGCGATGGCAAGCGGTTGTGAGAGTCTGGATGAGAGGTTTAGGAAAGGATTGGAAAAGGCAGTCTGAGTTTTATAAACATTGCATTTTTCATGTCTTGTCTGAAAAGTATTGGCAGCTGGAAAAGTGAGATAACTTTGTCCAAATATCCTATATAACGATACCCTGGGTGAAAGGATGAGTTTCCTGGTGGTAATATCTGCTATCTTATCTTCTAAAGTGGCTAATGTTTTCAATTTCATGTATTTCACAGTGGACTATTCCTGGATTTATAGTTGGCTGTTTTCTTCCCACTTCAACTGTGTAGCTTAAAATTTCACATTTTTTTGTAACCATGCAACTTGAAGAAAAGACTCTCGGGTACAAAAGATGCTTTTTTGTCAGTTATTACACCTTTTAGTAGACAAACGTATCATTTTCTCAGGGCATTTCATTACATAAGCTTTCAAGATAGGGATGTTAGCAAAAAGTTAAGAATTTTTCTCTAGGCAGCAAGTAAATGAAATTCTTAAGATGATCGAGAAGAGACAACCTTCAGTTGTGTTCGGTTAAATGTATGTTTTAGTACAGATAACAGCATTAACTCCACATCAAGGGATTGTGTAAAAATGTTCCAGTTCATCAGTCCTGTTAATACACTCCTTGTGGCTTAATGATCAGACACATTTTAACCTTTTTTTTTCGGCTACATGTTCATTAAAGGACGATACCATCACTAGTTAGGATATCAGAAGAAACATAAGACAGAATTGCTTTTTTATTATAATGCAATTTTATTTTAGTGTCTAAAGCAAAAGCACATGAAAATAGAGCACATGTTCAATTTGCCGCAGCAAAATGCCTCTGCGTTGTGTGAGTGTCCTGTACATTGCAGAGACTGTGAAGGAGGAGGGGGCATGCACGGCTCAGCTCTGTGGACACCGCACGGATGGAAGAAGAGGGTTTCTGAAACAAAAAAAAAACAAAAGACTGTATTGCAGGACCCTCTTACTTATCAGTAATACTAGGACTAAATAGTTTATCTCACAAAGCATTTTTTTTCCTTTTTCAAAAAGTTTTTTTATTTTATAAAAGAAAAAAGAACTATATAAATTTGGTATCTCTAAAGAGCATTGACCTACAGAATAAATTTAAAACTATACAGTGAATGCTAAAATCCTAAAATTTCACAATTCCTTTTTTTTTTCATTCCAACTCACAAAAGAAACTTTAAAACTTTTTGGTATATTGGTGTAAATGGTGCATTGGGATATTACAATATGATGGGCAAGACATCTACTCTCTATAGAAAACCTGATAGTTTATTACACATAGGACACCTGCATTTTCCAACTGAGCTCTTGCCCTGACAACATTGCTTTTAGTCGCAATTAGAGATGAGCGAACGTGCTCGGCCCCGCCCCTTTTTCACCCGAATACCGCGATTTTCGAGTACTTCCGTACTCGGGCGAAAAAATTCGGGGGGCGCCGTGGCGGCGCGGGGGGTTGGAGTGGGGGGGAGAGGAAGAGAGAGAGGGCTCCCCCCTGTTCCCCGCTGCTCCCCCCCGCACCGCCGCGCCTCTCCCCGCCCCCCGAATCTTTACGCGCGAGTACTAAAGTACTCGAAAATGGCGGTACTCGGGTGCGTAAGTACTCATTACGAGTACGTTCGCTCATCTCTAGTCGCAATGTTTCTTTGTTCTGTATATAGAATTTATATACATCCATATATCCAATGATATGATTTTGGGGTGACCTTTTCTGAAAAAGTATTGAGATTTCAATTCATTATTTTTAGGCAAAAGTGCATCAAATTAGGATACATGAATATGAGGCTGTAAAAAAAGTTATAACCCTAATAAATATATATTATATATAATATACTGGAGATATATATATAAAAATATAAATATATATGTATATACTCGAGTATTAGCCGACCCGAGTATAAGCCGAGTCAATAAGTTTTACCACAAAAAACTGGTAAAACATATTGACTCGAGGCTTGAGTATATACTAGGTTAAAAAAAAAAACTGCAATACTCTCCTCCCAGCCGGCGTCTGTGTCCCCAGCGCGATGGTCTCCCCGGCGGTGCGGCAAGCTTATTGAGAATTCTCTCCGCTGTCATCTCCCTGCTCGGCTTTGAATTCCCCTGTCAACAGGGCTGTGTAAGTAAGCACTGTGATTGGATCGAGCGCCAGCAATTGATAAACCAATCACAGCCATTCAGTGATGTCCTTCACTGAATGGCTGTGAATGATCGAGCGCCGGCTGTGATTGGCTGGTGCTTGATCCTATCACAGCGCTTACTTACACAGCGCTGACGGCGGGGGAATTCAAAGCCGAGCAGGGACCTGACAGCGGGGAGAGTTCTCAGTCATCTTGCTGCACTGCCAGGGACACAGATGCTGGCTGGGAGGGGAGTATTTCATTTTTTGTCTTGTTCGTTCTTTTTACCTCACTTGAC
Source organism: Eleutherodactylus coqui (assembly GCF_035609145.1). NCBI lineage: Eukaryota > Metazoa > Chordata > Amphibia > Anura > Eleutherodactylidae > Eleutherodactylus > Eleutherodactylus coqui. The sequence continues at coordinate 112,002,567 of NC_089841.1, read as the reverse complement.
TATAAGCCGAGGGGGGCTTTTTCAGCATAAAAAAGTGCTGAAAAACTCTGATTATACTAGAGTATATACAATATATAATATCACAAATATATACATAAACTGACTAGTATACAGTATATATAACACATATGCTGTACTAGCTTTTTATGCAGGCTACACCACCATTGGAAGGCAGCATTCCTGCAAGTCAATGTCAGAACGTTTAACAAGTCTTGTAACAATGACTGGGAATTATGAGCCAAAGCCAACCATAAACAGACAGCTGTTTCGGGGTAATTGCCTGTGTAGTTATTGTTCTATCTTCACATTTGCGTATATTGCAGAGGAGCATGAATGGCCTTATAAGTCTCCTCACACCTTCTAGGTGCTCTCCCTAAGGAGAAACTATACCCTTCCCGACCCACATCTATAGGCCTCTCACTAGCCAAGCCAGAAACCTACTGCACAGCAGTTCCATGGTACCAGTTTTTTTTTTTTTTACTAGGCTACAACAGTGATTTCCCATACTTCACACATGCATTTTGTAGCCAATCACTGGCCGAGCAGTAATAAACAAATTCCCATTACTGCTTTCAGCAAGAGAATATGGCACTACGTTGCAGTAACCTAGTAAGCAAAGATCATTGGTGACTATGGAACTAGCATTGTAGGAGTGATGGAGCATTTAAAAGGTATTTTGATTGTTTTCACTCCTAATTATTGATAGTAAAGACCTGCATTTCCCAATCAGTTTACTATCTGCACATAATGTGTGTAAATGCTTGATTTATGATGTTCAAATCTCATATTACATTAAAATGTATGATCTGGTCATATTCAGTTGGCTTTTCCAACTCTCAGGCTACATAAACTCACATCTTTATGCTGCTCTTCTTCACTTATCTTCCTCTATTGAGCTTTGTTGAAAGTATGTTGCTTATATAAAACGCTATAGATATAGCAAATGTTAACTTGACACTTAATGCGCTACGCTTTTGCAATAAATGTTAACTTGACCTTTTCAAAGGCTTTTGATGCATTAAGTGTCAAGTTAACATTTGCTACATCTCTACATAATAGTGTAAAGTAGAAAAAGCATCAATTCGGATTACATTGTTGGATCTTAGCTGAGTTAAATTTGTTTCTGTCAGCACATCGCTGACCTACAGTAGTATTCATTGCATTAAAGTAATATTCTGTTCAAAGTTGATATCCTGAGTTCTACCTGGACTCAGGGAGCCCATAACCTACTATAGTGGCTCTGTACCCAAGATCCCCAACTGGAGCAGTTCCACTTTGTTGGAAGTTGCAATAGATGCAGACCTCAGAATGGTGTGAAGGATTGACTTTTACAATATTAGTACTGAGTGGAGCCTTTAACATACTCATGAAGGCTTAGAGGAGTTGACAGGGCAGTTAAGAAGCATAGAGACAGCCATTATAGTAGATAGTAGAGTTTTAACAACATTCCATTATTATGACTTTCCTTTGTCTTCTTAGTATTCAGAATTACTTTCTAGGCCCCACAAAACTCAGTATTGTCCTGCGACTTCCATAGCCTATTATATCAAGCTTTGGTATTTTCCTAGAAAGCTGCTTCATCTTGTTAGCATGCTCTAAATCACTTTCATAGGTTTGTCTGGCAGTCAGCCCTTTTTCAGAAACCCAATAGCTTAAGGTCGCAGTGACTCTTCATTCACAGTGAAATAATGTTCTGCGGTAGCTTTCAGACAGCAGGTCACATGACATTACATAACTATGGACATAAGTTTAATGGCCATAATAACACTATCTGTAGATACAGTAAAACATCTATAGGTCCACTTGTCTTCATTATATTGAAGTTAAAACCTCAAAAGACAAAAGGAGATGGATGTTTATCAAATTCACATTTGGCTTTATTGATCATACACACTAGCTCACAAAATTGTCCCCATTTCTTATGTTATTGTCTTGGAATGTAGTACAGATAGCCCCCTACTTGCAAACGTTTGAGTTATGAACTTCGCAAGTTACGAACAATCTTGCATAGTATGATGTAATGGACTGGACACGCTTCTATCAAGACTGTCCGGTCAGATCACGGGACGCTGTGCGGTTGCTAGGCAGCCAGGGGCCTTCTGAAAGGCCCTAGGGCTGCCCTATGCAGAGCGCCTATCAAGCCGTGCGCTTTCAGAAGGCCCCCGGCTGTCTAGCAACCGCACAGCATCCCGTGATCTTATCGCGGGACACTGTATGGGCCCCCTGAACGTCAGCGGTATTTAAAGTATTAACAGTTCCTACGAGCGGCACGGCTCATCGGAACTGCTGCCGGCTGGTGTCCGCTGTAAGAACAGTCGGCACCCGACGTTGAATGGAGCGGGATCCACCCGTGATTCCGCTCCATACAAACATTTGTTCGGACATACAAAGAAATGTACTTGCGAAAAAGTTCCTGGAACGGAACCTGTTCGCAAGTAAGGGACCATCTGTACTGAATCCAATTCACTTGAGTACTCACACCTTGATGTTACTGCATATAATATTGCATACAATAACATTTATGCTTTCTTCATAAGCCATTTCTTTATGGAACACATGAGAACAGTAAGAACAAGCAAAACCCAATGTAGATTGTAAGCAGACTTGAGGTTTATTGACCACCTTTAGTGAAGTTGCTGCAGCCCAAAGAGGCAAAATTACTGTAATACACGGTGATTCAAAAAGAATGGTGCAAAAGTAAAGCTGATTTATTCATACATGAATTGACATACAACAACCAGAAGGACATAAAAAGATAGAGGAACTCTTTTAGTTTTTAATGCACCTTACTGATGTTCGAAGCAAAAGCTGTTGACTCTCGATTACCTAAAACAACGCATTTCCGCTGCCGTGGAATTGATAACTGAGGATATGTCAGGATGTGTCTAGGCAAAACTGGACTACCAACTTGACAGCTGCTCTAAAGGTGTCAACATCACACATCTGTAAGGTGCAATCAAAACTTGAAGAGTTCCTCTATCTTTTCATATCATTCTGGTTGTTGTATGTCAATTCATGTATGAATAAATCAGCATTACTTTTGCACCATTCTTTTTGAATCACCGTGTATTACAGTAATTTCAACTCTTTGGGTTGCAACAACTTCTCTAATTTTGTTTGAATCGCCCTGTACATTGGACAAAGTGACATCTGTATTCTGCTTCAATATTTCCTCTTTTTTAACCCCCAGGTACTATAAAAGAAAGCTCCACTCTTACACAATGTATTAACAATATTTACATGTATGTTAGACGTTGAAAATTTTTGCAACTATATTTTATAGTATTTTGTAATTTGTTTCTATGATGCTAAATAAAAAATTCTTCAGGCATCAGAGAGCAGTGACTTTTTGGAACTCAGATGACACACAAATCGAGCTAAGCAGTTAACTTACATGAATATCTGAATAGATCGGCCTTGTAGTCAAGTGTCAGTATTCAATATCTATTCTCTGTTCTTCTTTCCAGGTACTGGTTAACAAACAAGGTTCAAATCAAGCGACCCAGCACTGGTCTTCTGATGTACACACTCGCTACAAGGTTTTGTGATGAAATTCATCTTTACGGATTTTGGCCTTTTCCCAAGGATGTTTATGGAAATCTAGTAAAATATCATTATTACGATGAGCTGAAATACAAATATTTTTCTAATGCTGGGCCCCACAGGATGCCACTCGAATTCAAGACATTGAATTTATTGCATAACAAAGGGGCACTAAAACTCACCACTGGAAAATGTGAACAGCAATAAAGTTTACTAAAATACAATCAGTAAAGCATCTCAGTCGAGATGTTTTTGGAATATGTTTAGAGCTGTGCTCTTTTTAATGGAAGAGAATATGGTGTGACGTTTTAGAAAACCTGATCACAGATGGGTTTCGGTCGATGTATTAGTTGCAAGGTGCTATAAACCAGTGTTACGGGAAGAGGCTTGAATCGGAGTAAGTGCCACTAAGTTGAAAAGTTGAATGTTTTACTAGTGTTTACAAGACCTGAAAATACAATCACTTGAAATGGAAGAAGGAAGATGCGTCTACGCTTAAATGAAGGAAGTGCAAGTGATGAATGATGGTATTCAAAGAACCTAAGGCACCTAGTTTACATTCACGTCTGAATTGATATTCATGTGGATTCATTTAATGCTGTTAGACTCATTGTTTTGATTGCCCTTGTATTATAAATTTGTAGTTTTTCTAAACACTTTTGTAGAGTAGAAACAAAAAGAATGTTGCAAAGGGGATGAGATGGATTGTCTTTTGACGTAGGCTATCTAGCAAGATCATGGAGGTTGATGCAAACCATCTGAGTGACTTTTGTAGAACATATGCTACACAACAAAATGGCGGACAACTGATCAGAGTATGGCAGGACATGATTTGTAGAAGGGAATAAAATGCCAACAATAGCGATGATAGATGTTCCTGTCCTATTAATTATGAACTCAACGACACGTGACATTATTTAAAAGTGAACTTTCTAGCTTAGCAGATTGCATTAGAAACATTTTGTGGGTTAGACTAATGTACCATCAGTACAGACAGAGCTTGAAGAATCCATGATGACAGATTGTGTATCTTTGTTGAGTTCTATCACCAACCCACAGAATGTTGCACCCAGCATTGGCGATTGGTCCACTTTACAAACGTTTCGGGTTTTGATTGTACATTTCAGTGTTGGAAGGCTTTTCTGGCATACAGAAGGAATGTACTGGGATGAGCTTGAAGTCATTCTAAGGTTATTAGTGCAGTCTGATCATCAGACCAGCAATGGTATTACTGTAGAGTAGCAAATACGTTTCTATGTTTTGTGTAATTTCAGAACATTTTGTTACCAAACATAGGTGCCCTTAATTTTGGTACCAAAGATTTCAGTGATTTTGTATAAATATTTGTGTTCTTTAATTTGATTTTTTTAAATCTAATGTACATTTGGTATTGCAAAGCTATGCTGCTGGAATATATCTATATATCAGTTATGTTTATTATACTATTCTATTTTAAATTTATTGAGAAGTCACATTTTGTATGTTTATTTAAATGTTAATGAGGAGCAATTGTCGGTGTAACCATTTCAATTTTGTACCACATTAACACATTTACAGACAAATTTTCTTTAATGTATGTATAATTTTTTTCACATTTCCATATAAACACAAATCAATTCGAAGGAACACCATAAAAACTGTTTATCTTAAGGTCCGGCTCACGCAAATGTGATTGGCACGAAGCAAGTAGGCAATGAAGTACGTATTTGCCGCGTGCCACAAATCCCCATGCACTGCCATGGCATGTATGCGCAGGTGTGAGTGGCCCAATAGAAATCAATGGGCTATTGGCCTGGTGTACTGCACTTAGGAAAATTGCGCACGCAATACGCAATGACAATATGCCCATCTGAGAGAGGCCTAATCCTGTATTTCGTAAATATTTACCTTCAGATACAATTATACATTACATTTTGAGCAACATTGCTTCTTGAAGAGGCTACTAAGGGGGACTGAATACTTAAACCAAGCTGCAGTGTCATAATCCTCCATTCCGGCCTGGTTCCAACTCCAGATCATATGTTATGGGTTTTCTTTCTGTGCCCATCATGTCATCAAGGAAGCTGGCTGTTTGGCTCATCTTAATAAATTATATGGCCAATGCAGTGACAGAGAATGCGGCTGGCTTAGTTATTGAAATGAGCTCAACAGACAGCCACCTTGATGCCGTGATGGGCTCAGAGAGAAGGGCCATACCACATGACCACATGTCAGAATTGGGCCGAAAGTGGAGATTCTGACACCACAGGTCGGTGTAAGCAATTAGCTTTCGTGGCCAACCCTTTTAAGAAGATCTTTATCAATCTCATACAGTATTAGATTAGAGACATTTGGCCACACAACATAAGATTGCTGTGATACTATGAAACTAATATGGTGAATATGGTCACGTAGCGGGTCACAAGTGATCCACATCAGCAGAAATCCAAACCTGCAGCATTTCAGCTCAACCATATTCACTATCATTAGTTTTAACAGCACAATATTGCTATCTTATGTTGTGCAACAATAAACCAGCCCCGTGTAGCCTAGCCTAAATGTTGTGGTACAGCATTAGCTCTTTCTATAATTTAGTTAATTTAGGCCTTTATATATGATTGTTCTCAGCAAGAGAAACCAAGTAATCTTGTAGATATACCTTTTAATGACAAACAAAAAGACATGATGTTATAGCAAGCTTTCCAACCTACGCAGGGTTCTTCTTCAAAAGCTCGCTATAATATCATGCCTTTTTGTTAGCCATTAAAAGGTATCGTATCTACAAGATTACTTGGTTTCTCTTGCTGAGAACAATCACATTTTACCCTACTGGCTAACACCGTACTAAATGATTTTCTTTTTACTCCTTTATATTGCACAAACACATGCATATTGTTAGAACTTATATTGGTCCCTATGCCCATTGGGGCTCACACTCTAAATACCAAACTAATCTATTAGCATGTTTCTGGAGTGTCTGAGGTAAGCTGAGAAAAACCCACACAAACACATGGAGAACATAAAAACTTGATACAGATACTTGTCCTTGGTCAAATTTAAACCCAGCACCCCAGAGCCGCAAGGCAGCAGTACAGATCACTGAGCTACTTGCTGCCCGCAGTTATTATGACTTGTTCATTCCTGAGTGATCACTACAAATATTGTGTAGTCTAAATGCACAAACGATCAACCATAGATAATAAATGACTAATCAAAGTATATTTGTACATACATAAAAATTACTATTAGTTGTATTGGTAAATGTTGCACGTTAAATTACTGCCTCCAGAATTGTGCCCTTACGCAGATAGTAGTAGTAACAGCCAATGAAGAGCTCCTAAAACCTATTAAGATGTAATATTTATTATAGAAGCATTAATATATATCTAACCACACAAAATGTCATCAACCCCTCTAATAAGTAAAGCAATTAATTGCAGGGGCCTCTCAAGAATAACAAGCCAGTTGTCCCTATACCACCCTACCTAACCCTTAGCTGCAGAACAACCACCCTAATGAAGGTAACCTCTGTTTTCAAACCTTAGCCTATCGCTGTTCCATTATTCACATTTTTAATGCATATGCTGTTAATTACATTCAAATTCAATGGTTGTTTGAAAGATTTGTACATATAAATGGCCTTAAGGAGTAAAGAATGTGTCTATTGCCAAACTGTAGACTAGTTCCAGTGGAAATCTGAGGAATTGTGAATACAGCTTTAGGCTATAATACATGCTGTAATTTAAGACCAATGCAAGATACATGAAGCAGTTTAAGTGAATTATATCTAGATTTAATCTGTAAAGTGACTCCAGAGATGAACCGTTAATAAGTACTATTTTCAGTCAGTAATATTTGTCATCGGTAAATATGCCTACAGGGAACTTGTCGTATTAAACATGCAGTCTGATCTATGATGGGCAGCAGCTAGAGATGAGCGAGTACCAAAATGCTCGGGTGCTCATTATTCAAGTCGAGCTTTTCGTAATATTCGAGAGCTCTATTCGAGTAACGAACCCCATTGAAGGCAATGGGAGTCAATGGGAGTCTCTCTCCTCTCTCTCTCTCTCTCTCTCTCTCTCTCTCTCTCTCTCTCTCTCTCTCTCTCTTTCTCTCTCTCTCTCTCTCTCTTTTTCTCTCTCTCTCTCTTTTTCTCTCTCTCTCTCTCTTTTTCTCTCTCTCTCTCTCTCTCTTTTCTCTCTCTCTCTCTCTCTCAGCCACATGTTGCTGTGGATGTGCGCACGCTGGCACGTCACAACAGGAAGTGGTAATGTGGGGAGGGGTCGAACACGGTGTGGTACTCGCTCGAGTAACAAGCACCATCGAGTATGCTAATACTCGAACGAGCGTGTTCGCTCAACTCTAGCAGCAGCATGTTATAGAGGAGAAGGAGCTCAGCGGACTGATATATAGTTTTATGGGGAAAGATTTAGTATAACTTGTCATTTTTTTTAAATTAAATTTTTGTTCATTTTAGGCTTAAGAGTCCAGTGGGTGGTCCTATCAGGGATTGACCGCTATTTTTGTATACGCCCTAATATGGGTAATGCTGTCAAATCACTTCTAAGACTTCCCACTGGAATCTGAAGCTTAGAAAGAGCAAAGATGTGAATGAATAACACGTTTTACTGAATCTTTTCCCACAAAACTATATATTGACCTGCACAGCACCTTCTATTCTAGAATATGTGCCCACAGATTGAACTGCGTGTTCAACAGGTCAGATTCTGTTTGATGTTTAAGAATACCAATCCCATATATGTCTTAGCGGATATTTGTTTGATATCTTAGTTTAAAGAGAACTTCCAAAATGGCAATATAAATTTGTAATCGTTTGCCTGGGCCCAAGAAAAAAATCAATGGTTCTTTATTGAGCAGCCTTTGGATACCATTGTTAGGCAGTTTTCAGATGATCATATTTAGCTCTGCTTTTGGTGCGGGTTTTGTAGACACGAATACGCAGCTAATGTAAATCTACATATCTATTCACACAGCCATATTTTTCACAGCCATTCTTTAAAAATGCAGCATGACCTATTTTTTCCATTGTTGCCTGTGTATTGGGCATATGCAGATCCGTATTTTTCCAGTCAAAAATAAAGTACACGGAGGCAAAAACGATCAAATAGTGATGAAATACTGATGACATACAGTTGTAATGTATAACTAGAATATCTATAACATGTCCATAAAACTGATCGTCTGAAACCGGCCTTCTATGAGATATTGTGTGGATCAAAGCGGTAGTCTGTGTCCATATCCAAAGGGTTGTGTAATATTAGAAAAATAGGTATGCTTTATTTCCACAATAAACAGCCTCACTTTTGTCCAGTTGTTGTATCTGATATAGTAGCTCAGCTCTATTCACTTGAATGAAGATGATACTCCATACCGCACAGAACCCATCATAAATCTGTTTCTTGAAAAAAAATAACATTTATTGAACATATAACATATGCATCATATAAGATATGTCACCCATAGGCTACCATTGCTATAAAAAAAAAAAGGATACTGAACTGTGGTCTCCTGTGGTATTCCACGTAGCGCAAAAATGGAAACCCTGACAGAAACAATCCAAATGGAGGTCTATGGTTTAGTTTACTGTATGTTTCAGGAAATTTCCTAGAACCTACGATAAATGTAGACTAAGATGCAATACCAAAAGAGCCTAATCCTGGAAAATCCTTTTAGATAACTAATTGCAACCATTAGGATTTAAAGCCGCTGTCCAGCTGTAGACTATTGATAGCCTATCTTCAAGATACAACATCAGTAGTAGAGCAGCTGAGGTTCGTCGCCCCAGGAACCCTACCATTCAGCTCTTCACCAGGCCAGTGTTCTTGTGCACTGATCTGATTAATGCAGGAAGCACACAGCTCTATTCTCATTGCAGTGGCCAGGCTTGGAATTGCAGGCACAGCTACCATTGAAATGAATGGGAACTTGATCTTAAATACCAAGCCTGACCATTGCAGTAGGAACACAAATTACTACTTTCTGCAGAAATCAGCTGCTCAGTGCACAAGAGCACCGACTCTGCTCATCGGCAGGGATCCCAAACAAGAGGTCCTGCCAATATTCTATTAATGACCTATTCTGAAGATGGTCATCAATAGTTTACAACTGGATGGTCCCTTTAAAACTTCACAAGGATTGTGATTTTGATCCCTATTAATGTCTCATAAAATTCCTGATTGGTGAGAACTTAGAACAAGAAAACTTGCCATTAACACTAAGAAGAGAGGGTCCTTTCTGCATGGATCTTCTTGGAATTTCTTAGGCTCTAGGTATAGAATTACGTTTTTGTCTTATTGCTTATTTTATGGAATGACATAATGTATAGAATAAATCCAAATACACATTTCTATTCCCATTTTACAAGTTCTTTAAGAGTTTTCGAGGTTATAATTCATAGAATTGTGACATCTGATCAACATTTTCTCCAATTGAGACAGCATCAATAGGAATCGACTCCAGCTTGGCCTGTTTGACCATAGAAGTGACTTTGATTGTAGAAAATGCCAATATTGTCCTTTTTCCCTCCGGAACAAAATAATTTGTTATTTATGGACCATTTTTCACTCATAACTTTATTCTGATAATCTGATATGTTGCTATCTGCATTCTTTCTAGTTTTCAAAAACAAGAAGCAATGACTCACATCTGCAGTGTTGTGTCATTGATTTCCCAGAAGGCATCACCCCCAACCCCCCTCATATTAATTATGTCATGCATGTGGCTGGTTTTTAAGCACATTCTTCAATAGTTTTGCATATGGCATGCATAAGCATAGTAGACATATTTGCATGAAAATTCAGTAGGAGTATCTTTAAGAATCATCTGCTGCCTTAATATTAAAGATATTGCCTAGAAACAGCCCATTCTGAGGCTAAGCTGGAAAATCAAGCAGACCCGTTTGAGTAATAATCTGCAATCTCTTTAAGGTACACACATTGCATTATAGTATTAAATAAAGTAATAATATAGTAAAGTATATTTGACAATTGACATCCTATAAAAAGGTCTTATTATGGTGTTTCATTCAGGCAAGAAATGAAATCAGTAGTTTACCATCATGTGACCTTGTGACCATGTAATCATTTGATTATATACAATAGCAATTATACTAATCATTTACGTTGATCTTTACATAGAGGTAGAGAAATTACTAAAATAACTAATTAGAAGCCAATGGCCCAGCAATGTGAACCTTCATGACCCAAATGTTAGCAGTAGCAGTAGTAAAAAGTCCTAGACACTTTGGCTATTTGGATCTGTCCACCTCTACTTTTATGTATGATATTCCCTTACTGCAGGGATATTATATTTTGACTAAATTGTGAGATAGTATGACTTTATATAAATTAGCAATGCTGTTTGCACATGACTGAACCATAATGAGAATGTCCTGTAGATATGATAGATGTTTGGTAGAAACAGATGGTAATCTTTAAATTGATGTGGGGACTTTTCATCTTTACTTTAATTCCATTTTTTCTTTTATCTTCACCAAAGCACACTTTTCTTCATTCATAGAAGCCCTCATAGTTGTTGAAAAAGTTACATAAATAGTGGATTAGCTCCTTTTACCATTAACCTCTTTAGTGGTGCGCCTGGAAAATCTACGGGGGCTTGCTGCACTGAAATGTGCTGAAGACTGCCTAAACCTGCCACTGAAGGGGTTAAGGGGGTTTATCAAAGGAAGCACAATCATTGGAAAGTCATACCACAACCGATGCCCTGCTGCTTCTGTTTTGATGGTGCGCAGTCCACCGCCACTCTATAACTTCCTACTGCAGCAGCAAAGATGTCTCAACACGGAAATATGACTGTTGCAGCTCATCACCAGCTGAAGTGAGCTGGTCATTAGCTGCTGTTATAACATGTTCCTGGCGTCTGTGATGTAATGTCATCACTGCAGCAGGAAGTAGAGAGCAGCAGAGGGCTGGGCACCATCAGATCTGAAACGGCAGAGGAAGAGTTAGGTGAATATGCCTTTTATGCTTTTACAGCCTGGTGAGCAGGTTTCTAATAATTGGCTTTCTTTGAATAACTCCTTAAAGAGGTAGTCACACGAAAGCAAGTTGGCCCCTATCCACAGGTTAGGGGCTAACTTGCTGATTGGTGGGGTTTCATCCTGAGACCCCTACTAATCTGTGGCTTCTGAAGTGTTGGTATAACAGTGGATGCAGATGTACACTTCAGCTCCATTCATTTCATTGGAACCACCAAGTTCAAGCACTCCGCTATCTCCGATTGAACTGAATAGAGTGGAGGTATGCATGCACATCATACAGTACACACACTCCAGGGCTCCATTCTCAGGATTGGTGGGGTTCCCCCACCATCAGTATGTGTCCCCTATCCTGTAAATAAGGAATACATTATTTTTGAGCAAAACCCCTTTTAAGCATTATGTTTGGTCAAAGTCATTCCGATTACAAACTTAAATGTAAATAAAAAAGAACATAAGGAACAGTTATGCCAGATTGTCAGATTGCACTGCATCACAGGGGTTTAAATGAAAGTTAAGTAGTTTAAGTAAGCTTTGATATACAGTATATCAAATGTAGTTTAGAAAAATAGCAACTTTTATTGAAGAAAATCTTTCCAGTTATCTCCATAAGAGCTAATTTTCCCCTGTGCCAGTTCAGCACATAATTCTCATCTTTTCACTTTTGCAACACAAAATCCTTCCTCTTTCATTGCAACATATTTTCTACATCCTCATGAATTCATGAATTTCATCTGTTCCTCTTCACCTTTGCTGTTCTTACCTCTCCTCTAATGGGAACATCTCCCCTCCCGCCCCACCCACCCCCCCCCCACACACACCCCACACACATACGCTCCCCCCTTTGTACTATGGAGGCTTTCCACTTGCTCCTTGAATTCTACATCAGTACAATATTTATTGTATTCACTGCCTTATTTGACTCCACAAAAGAACCGATGAGTCCTTAGTATGAATTTGTTATTCTTGATGTTCCCAAGTCACTTATCCCCGATGAAATAAAATTTCCCAAGGCTATGTTCAGACACTGTGTTGTATATTAAAACCATAACATTATGATGATCATGGTACCCTGTAGAGATATTGCTTGTACACCGGGGGTACATTTCCTACCGACTGAGAAACTAGAGTCTAAGCTGTCACACATGCTCCACCCTGGAAACTGAATATTAAAGACAGCATGCCATATTAGATCAATCCAAATTGACTTGATACTATGCCCTGTTAGACATCAGATGGACCCAGAGTACAACTGAATTACCGTGGTACTTTCCGAATATATGAACATCAGTAACAGTCAGTCATATACTATTTGACTTCCTCCATTGACAAGGTTCATATTTTAGCATACAATCAGATGTATCAAAGTCAATACTTGTGTCCATCGAGACCTTGCAAGCAGAGTTTTTTTCTTTTCGGAAACTATACAAATAGTTCTATTCTCACTATTAGCCAGTAACATGTGTTTGGTAAATGTATTGTAAATTGTTACATTCATCTCTTGTGGAAATAGATCTTTTACTCCGAAGAAGCATTTATTTACCTTTGTTAATAATAAACCTAATATGTAGCTAAGTTTAAGTTGATAGCAAATGGACGCAAACTGATAGCCTTTGAAAAAGCGAAGAGCCTTTTTGCCTTTTTTAATTTTATAATATTTGCACATTTCTTGTTAAAAGTACTGGTTATGTAGGCAAAAGCACAATTATTTCTCTAGGGAATGCAGTTTACAGTGTATGATGTAAGCTGGTCAGTACTACTGAGTATTATGAATATTGTCGTTATTACAGCAAACCATTTCTTTGAAAATCATGTGTTCTTATTTGTGTACAGCTTTTTTATTGTTATTTTATCATTTGTACAATTCTGAAACTTTAATAAAACATCTTTTCTATGATGCTGTCAGATTTGATTTTTTTAATGTCTTTTTTTCTAAAATGTTATCTTATTTGATAACCACCATCATATTCCAGTTCAATAATTTATCATTACAAATCGAATTGCATGACTTATAATTCAGATTCAACCTGCTACTTTGTATAGCTTAGATGATTTGCATTAATGTGAAAAATTTGGCACCACTCTCTGGGCATATTACATATTTTTGTTTTCCTTACACCACCTCACGGCTGTCGTTCTTTACAGCAGTATTTGGTGGCCCAACACGGTGCTCACGTCACATTTGCAATCTACAATAAAAAAAAAAAGTAGTGTAAGAAATGGGACCTGTAGATGATTAAAATGGTAGCTTTTTATTTTCTTGAATAGATGCTGCCATGTTGAGATGAGACTTAATGCGCTTACCATGTGGTATGCTAATGACGAGTTGTCCAATGGGTGGTTTTACCTCTCTCACATCCAGGCTCTCTCCCACTTCCGTTCCATAAAGATGCCCATAAGGTCTTTGATTGACATCTCCAGCTCTAGACACTAAAGACATCTTGTATTCTAAGTTTTCCACGTGGTCCAACAACAAGGAGACGACCCATGAAAAGAAGCATGGGTTGAGGAATCTAATTATATATAAATCAAAGCCCATTGGACGTACACAACCTAACTGATATGTTCCTATAAGATATAAAACATAACTTTTATTTCTACTATTAAGATACCCATGTAGTATTAAAAACATGGTTACCGTAATAGTACAAATAAGTTGTTTTATCTAGTATAGGGACAAATTAGGCTATGTAAGTCCAGTGGGTAATGTTCTATATATAAGTTTTTCACACATGTGCTGCACTAAGGAATCAAGTGCACACGTGTGACATCACTCAGGATGTGCCTCCTAAGAATAAGTCACCAGGTAAAGTGCCCAATACCCCAGTTCAGTGCATGGTTGCCATCCATGGTCTACTGGTTATTAGCAAACCATGCAGGACGTTTATCAAGTCTCATATCTCTTAATAACAGAGTCTATTCAAAAAAATAAAGGTACCAGCAACAGGTACCAAGTCTTACGGTCTTTTAACACATGTTGACTGTTGGGTGACTTAGCGCCCAACAGTCGTCCCATCGACAATCATTACCGCTCTCTCACACAGGAGTGAGGATCACTCAGTGAATGGAGATGGCGTGGGACAGAGATTCTTTCTGCTCGTCTGCCTCCATTTACACTAAACAGTCCGTCCATAGATTAAGTATTTCCTGTTTACACAGACTGATCATCAATTTATCATTCAGTTTCTGCAGGCATAAAAATAAAATATCATTCATAGTTCAGTTGCTTCATTTACACTGAATGATTATCACATTTTGCTCTCCCCCAAGATTTTGTTTATCTTTGGGGTTTATTTCTATTATGTTATAAAATGCCATTCCTGAATAAGTTCAAAGATATAGAAAAAAGTTTCTCCGCGCTCCGAGAGTCAAAGAATTGTGATAGACCCAATGGTCTGCAGGTTATATTACTAATTTTAATGCAACGTGTTTCAGCAAAAATGCTTGTGAAAGGTGTGCTAAACACGTCGAAAAGTGTTGCATTAGAATTAGTAATATAACCTACGGACCATTGGGTCTATTACAATCCTTTGACTCTCGGAGCGCCGGGAAATTCTTTTTTCTATCTTTGAACTTGTTCTCATCAAGCGCTGGTTATCCAGTGGGCATCCTATCCCGGGATGCCTCTCTAGACGGCTGGATTTGAGATTAAAGGAGGATGACAATCCTAGACATCAGGTGCTGGTGGATTTCCCTAATCCAGGGAATTCTGCTGAGCACCAGGTGAGTGTTTGTTGTATACATACATTGCTGCTGTTTTTTTTTCTGAAGACAAGGCGCTGATAGTTGTCTATCCACTTTTTCCATAGTTTATCTCTATAAAATGTTTGTACACTCTTTGTCAAAAAAAAAAAAAAATCAAGCGCCTAGAAGGAGTTGTTGTTTTACTTCAAAACTCGGCTTGCAGTTACATCTTAGGTAGATATGCAAATGATTAGAATTGTGGTGGGATTAGATGAACAGTCTTGCTACCTGAGGCCCTAAAAGTGGTTCCAGCCTTGGCCTATAAGAAGGCACTCAATCTATTTGTATATAATGGACCTCTTTTTCCACTTATGTAGAGATTGCTGATCACTAGACGCCTCTATGAAGCAATTTAAGAGATTTTTCCAAGTTAAAGTTTTGAAAGGGGCATATTATTGGAAGGCGGGAAGCTGAATGGTTATATCGATGAAATGCCTGCTACCTGGACCGTTCTGACCAGAGACCGGATCATCTAATTGTCCAACAAGCACGAGCTTCAACTGTTTTGTTTTTCGCCATCCAGAGACAAATGGCACCATTGTTACAGGCCCCTGTGTCTGCTGGAACAATTTTCAGGCTTCTGGCTAAAGAAGATTTGGTCTCACGGCGCCCATTACATGCTAGACTGCTACTGAGTGGAACCAGGTTGACTTCATCATCTAATCCAGGTTTAGTTTGCATACTCACGATGGACATTTTTATGTCTGAAGACCTAGGAGTTTGTGCCTCAATCCTGCCTTTTCTGTAGAGCGGCACATTGACCCCCACTGCTGGTATGATGGTCTGGGGGGGCAATCGCATTTGACAGTTGGTCACCCGTGGAAGTGGTATGAGCGACAATGCCAGCTCAGCGATCTGGTCAGAACATCCTGCAGCCACATGTGTTCTTCTCATGGCAGGGCTTCCAAGATACATTTTCCAGCAGGGTAATGCTTGCCCGCACACACAAGGGTGTCATAGGAATGTCTCCACAACATTGCCAAACCTCTATGCCTCGCCTGGTTGCTAGATTTATCACCAATAGAACCTGTATGGGACCATTTAGGGACACCAACTCAACAGCATACGAGTTCGCACTACCTATAGACTCAGTTACAGCAAATGTGGAGCAATATGCTGCAGGATACCATACAGAACCTGTATGCCTCCATGCCTGGCCATATCACATCTTGTATCCAAGCTACAGGCAATTGTTGCAATCACACATAGAAAGATTCATTCGATTCCGACAACTCCTTCTAGGTGATGAATTTATTTTGACAATGTGTGTTTTTATAAACAAGACAAATTAGCTTTGAATGCTAATTTTTTATGAGTAGATGAACATGTCATGTTCCTGATATTACCAAGGCTGTTAGTAATTACTATTATTACTATGTTCGGTGTATTGTTTCACGAGACTGTCAGCATCCTGGAAAGTAAAGAAAATAATGATTATCACACAAGGTCCAATTTGGAAGTAAACAGTTCACGATGTTCCATCACAGAACAAATGTGTTATTACTGTAATGGGCAAAAAATGAACTGAAGAGAAAGGAGTGCCAACCATTCAATATAGATATATAGGAAGATGGATATACAGGACTGTGCAAAAGTTTTAGGAAGATGTGGAAAAAATGCTGCAAAGTAAGAATGCTTTCAAAAATAGAAGTGTTAATAGTTTATTTTTGTCAATTAATATTCAAAGTGAATGAACAAAAGAAAAATCTACATCGCATATTGTAGCTAGGAAGATCGGTATACAGATAGATATAGGTAAGGATATAGATACATATATAGGTAAATGTATAGAGATGACTCTATAGATATAAAGATTGATATCCAGTGTATTCAGATGTCCATTATTTCATACCATACTGTATAGCAATAGTGAAATTAAGAGTATAACAGATGAAGTTTATTCAATAAAGGAGGAGATGAAAGGAAAGCGCTGCTTTAAACAACAATTTACAACAGTTAAAATGCCTGAAACAGCTGTAGGCTAGTTGGAATAAATGCTGCTATAATTATAGACTATACAGTACAGCAGTTCTGGATGCATACTAAGCAACAAAGACAAAAAGGAATGATTGGCATGGCTTCACTCACTATTTTAAGATTATGAAAGGTAATGTAGACCACTGTGTGAGAAATCATGGAGATATTCCGTAATATTCACACAATGAGCTGCATGATTCTCTGGCACTGGAACATATTAACACTGAGTTTGACATTTGTTCATACTAAGTGATAAAGACTACACATAGCCTTTTTGCCATCTGAAGCCAACAGTGAAATAATACCTGCAGCACAGATGCAGTGTGGGTCATGTCCACAGGTACAAAAGAAAAACTATATAACTGTAATGTTCACATTACTGAAATCGATTCCATACAAATGTATAGAATTTATAAAAGTCCTGAAACATGGATTAAAAAATGTGTATAGTATATCTCAAATACTAATACAAGGCCAGGTATACACACCTCATCTCTCAGCATGTACATGGGCAGATTGCTATATGGAGGAGCATTGCAAAGGTGCAGTATACTGATAACCCACCACTCGCACATGTACTGCATATTAAGGGAAGTGGCTGCTTAGTATTATACTTGCACATAGATCAGGCATAAGAGAGTCCAGGGTGTCAGAGCCAGTGTGGTTCACTTTTGAGGTACAGTGCAACCTGCAGGCATGAATTGTATGTGGTATCTTTAAGCCTGCATGATGCACTACAAGTATCAGCGGACTATCACCCTTTGTATGCCTTGTATATGTGCAAGTATAATACTAAGTAGCCACTTCTCACAATATGTGGTAGGTGTAAGAGTTATTTTTCTTCAGTATATTGCATCTGCGCAATGCTCCTCCATATAGCAATCTGCCCATCTGCGTGTTAAGGGATGAGGTGTGCATACCTGCCCTTGTCTTTTCTATTAGTGTATCAGAAAGTATGGCCACCTTCCATGATTTTTTAAAATTAATATGTCCCTTTTCTGTGGTTCGTTTGTAGTGTTGATGTAGGGACTCGCAAAAAAACGAGGACCCTTGATGTGGGTTGCGAGCTTATATAGTTTGGTCAAAATATTAACCAAGACCTTGCATATAGCAGTACTAAGTCCAGACAGAATATTTGCTTGGAAATTATTAATGGATTCAGTTTACAGGGTTCGAGTTAAAACATCTTAATTTCAGCCGAAAGTGTTAATGCTCTTGGTCAGCTTTGACTAAAACCTTATCTTCCTCAAGCCTCCGTCTCTAGAGAATGTTATTCCACAACAATTAAAAGTAGTGAAGACCAGTGACTGGATTTCAAAGGGTGGCTTCACACGTACACTCGTTTTTGGGGAGCAGAAAAGAGGAATCCCCATGGCTGACCCGCTCCATCTCAGGATGGAACCAAACAACGCCGAACAGACCCCATTGACTATAATAGAATCCATTCAGTTTCTGCTCAGGTGCCCGTCTTTTGGATTGTATTTTGAGCCGAATCTGCAACAGAACCTCCAACACAAATGTGAAACCAGCCTTATTCAGGTATCATATCTTATGAGAGCACTTAGGCTGGTCTCACATGGATGGGTCAGATTCGCATGTCCCACAGTGGAATTTGGCTCTGACCCTGGCCTGCGACCCTGCGTACCTATAATTTTTGTACTGCAGATGACCGTGGATGTTTGCCTTCAGTCGTGCACAGTAGAGATTTTGCTTTAAATATTTGTATTTCTTGTGCTGTCACCAGGCGATGATGTGGCTACCCGTGGCATATCCGCAATGTTAGTTGCGGATGGGCCATGGGTCGAATGGTTTCCATTGACTTCAATTAAAGCTGTCCATGCAGAATATGCACAAAAATAGAGCATGCTTTAATTTTAATGCATAGAAATCACAATCGCTATCCGCTCATGTGAGCGGTTATGCGAATGTTCTATCTTTGTAATGTGTGCAGAATACCACGGATTATCCACGTGAGTGACTATCACGGATTCCGCTATTCAAATCCAGTCATGTGAGACCGGCGTAACTGTACATATAGTCTTTTTTATAAAAACCCTCTATAAGGTGCACATGCACTTGGATAGTCATTGTGAGATTTATGGCTGGGTAAGAAATTCTAAAGATTGTTTCCTCTTTGCCCAGCACCTTTATATGGATGTTACCTTACTTTTGTCATCGTACCCCCTTAATATGAGAGCTGATTGCTGCAAGTCCGCCCTGTGGGATCTTTGACAAACAGTTAATCTTGCCATGGAAGGTGCAATTAGCTGTACATTTACCCAGCAATGGGTAAATGCCAGAGGGGAAATCATTCATTACTATTCAGAGATACATGGAAGCACAGTGTCCATCAGAATATAGTTCTACGCTCTAGCTCATTAAAGGGGACCACGACTGGGATTCCCTTCTATGATGTACATGTTCCCTGATAGGGCATATACAATGGTCCTATGGAGATAAGAATGTCTTTAATGTCAGTGGATTTGTTTAGCTTTATTATATGTGCTTGAATATATTCTAGCTGTACAATGAAGATTGTTTACTTTTATCTGTTTTTCTCTGTAATGTTAGCACTTCTCACCTAGGAAATATTTGTCTGTAACAGATTTTCAGCTCCATCATATTCTATTAGTGTTGGCCATCTCCTTTGAGAGTACTACCCCTCTAGAAGACCATTTTCACTACAATTTTGGCTGATCATTTCAAATATTTTTTCACTGTATTGCATCCATTCTAACCTACAATTCTCATATCATGAAATATACAATTTGTACTAATTATAATCACGAAATATTGATTCTGCAGTTTGTAAAATCAAACCTAGGCCAACTGCCCAAGCATCATTAAGAAATAGAGACTACATAAAACCGTATTCTGCAAAGATGATACAGTTAGGGGCATTTATTTAATTAATGACATCACAAAATTTGAATGATAAGCAGACATGTAAGCATGCACTATTTTCCCTATCTTCTTTCCATCTGTAGCAAGAGTAGAGAGTGTAGTACCCTATGAGGTGGTTCTCCCTCCCTTGCTTACTATTGTAGAGAGAGCACATAATAGTATTTGACCAAGAGACCTCTTCTACGCAAACTCCATATTATTTTAATATTTTTTGTGTTTGTCTATATTTTGTTATCATAGCAACCATCTTTTAGCAGTAGTGATTATTGCATTCTCCTGAATATTGATGGAACTGACCTTATGTATAGTTGTTTGATTCTTTCAAGGTTGTCACCCTTTTTATCATCATGTTTTTATTGCTGTTTTCATTGCCTTTTTTTGCATTTGTTGGTCAAATATGCTGTGGCCAGATTTTATTTTAATGTCTACTGCAAGTTATTTTAAAGTCTACATACACAGATTATTTTTTTCTTTTCACTTTAGAACTTAGTAGTATTTTTTTTTTCAAAATGCAGCATGCTTTGGGTGTGACATTCTTTTCTGGTGTTTTCTCCATAGGCTTTGCTATAGGACCAAATGTCAAAATAATAAAAACACCATCAAAACCAAAACACATGTTTTATAGGCGTCTACAATGTGGAAAAGTGTAAACGATCTCTAAATGCAGAAGTCATGCACTGCAACCTTAGGCCCTCCATTAAGAATGATGATTATCTGTTCAGTTGTAACTGACCTTCGGTCACTTTATGGATCAACATTCTTCATGCATTTCTGTCTTTCACCGCTTCTTTCAGTTCTGCAATTGACATGTTCTTGGTGGCCCTAATTGTATCAAGCTATCTTATTCTTTGTTATTCTTTGTTAAGCATAATGGGTATCAATTTTGCCAAAAGTGTAGTACCCAAATAATAAATTGTCCCAAATGTTAAAACTTATTCTTAATTTTTCTTTAGCGCTTTTTGTTTTATACTTGGAACTTCCATTAATTCTTAGGTTCTACATAGAACCAGCTATAATCCTCTCCTTGCCCGGGACTTGTAATATTTCTCAACTGCTCTGTATAGTCATGCTGTTAATGTTATTGGTTTCTTTTGCCGATGTAAATTTGACTTTAATTAAGATTTCAGTTTAATGAGCGTCCTTTCATCTAGTAGAGTTCTACTTCATTTCAAATAATGTCAATAAAGGAAATGAGCTACAATAGAACTCTGTAATTTCTCGACAAAGGCAGTTGATAGACTGTAGCTTATCTTCGGAGTTCTTATCAATGAAAGACACTTGTCTTGTGTTTGTTTCTTCCCTTTAGACCGCTTGTTAAGACTACTTGTACTGTACTGTCTTAGTTGACATTTGATATTTGTGCAGTGTTCATTGATTGTAGAAAACAAGCCTTTTTCATCTTTCACTGCTTGCTGCAGCCTTTTCAGACTTTCCTTTGAAAAAAGAGAAACATTGATTACATTAAGAAAGTAGGTTGAGCGGATCACAATGTTTTTCGACTTTCTTTGAAACAATTATATGTGTCACAATAAAAACCCAATGGCAGCAAAAAATGTCTGACTTCTAGGAAAGGGATCTGAGCAATGAAACTTTAATGAGTGTGATATTCTAGAGAAATTGAAAAAAAGCTACCTTCATATTTAGTGATAACATACTTTGTTGCCATGTTCATTCTACATTGTATGAGCCACCTTGAGATAATTTTTCTTGTATGGAATGACTTAGGGCTCGTTGACCTCAGCCTTGTCTCTGAATTCTAAAAAAGAGAACAAAATAGCGCAGCATGCTGTGCTATTTGTCCTCTAAAAAGCAGAACACAGGTCAGGAAAACAGACCCCTGATGTGAAGGAGCCCCTAGCCATGGGGTGGACTAGGCAGCAGTGGTATTGCTGTTGGGCTACTGGGTTGCTTCCTCTGCATGCACTGTGTTGTGATTGCCATTGGTTATACTGAGAAGCAATAGATCAATGTACTGTTTAATTTGTAGATATATTTGGTACTTCTTTCTTTTATATAGTCTAGTATATTTGCATTTTGACCTCCTATTTCCACCTTTATCCCGTATTGCATTTTGACTCCTTCTGTTTTGACTTGATATCAGCACTTCAACCTATTTGGTCTAGGAGTTTTTAATTGGCAGAAGAATACATAAGGGCAATTAACTACTAGATTCTCAGTCTACTTTCTGAGACCACATGGACAGGTGAGTGTTAAAGATTATTGACATGTTGTGGGGTTGCATGACAGTCATTGTTGCTGTGATGTTGAGCTTGTGAGATAGTGTGGCCCAGAGGGATGAGGCTGGCAGTAGTAGTGTTGTTGAGCTACTTGGTTGCTCCTCATGCAGGCGCTGTGTTGTGTCAACTTCAGTTGCCATGCTGGGCCAAACGCGATAATGTAGGAACTGCTTAAAAAGAGGTCACTGTGAAGTTGCTGGTGGTCTAATACAAGATAAACACAATGAAGCTAATTCTAATATTTATACATTTTTCTGAGAAGTGATAGATCAATGTAGAATATATGGATGCGCAGTCCATGTCCGCTTTCTACAGTGTAGCAATGAATTAAGGTGAATTCAGACATGGCGGAGTTCTTGTGGAAAATTTGGGATGATTTATATATTAAACTTAGTGGAAAAAGTTTGTTTACAGCTCAGAACATGCTGCAGATTTTCAAATTTGCCACATGATTATCCTGTTGTAGAAAAAAAAATGCAGTTTTCATCCTTTGCGAAGCGTGTATCTCACTATTAACGTTAATCTGTCAGAAAGGAGAACGATTACAAAGAGCAACTCTCTCTGGAGAATCTGGCACAGCCCTGCTTTACACTGACAGTCCATTAAATCTATGGGTGCCATATAATGGTTCATTTCACCCGTAATGTTGTAATAGAGGAATTGGTTCCTTGGCAGATTGCAGGTGATCAGTGGGGGTTCAAGAAACAAGGTAATCAGGTTATTTTCTGAGGACCCTTTTAACAAAAAAGGATTGTAAAAGGTGAACAACTCCTTTAGGGTATGTTCACATGATGGAATTTTCACGTGGATTTTAACATGCGCTTTGCTTGAAATCTGTATCCTATTGTTTTCAATGAGACTCCATGTCGTTGGTCATATGAGCACAGAACTTTCCACTGTGGATTTCAAATAAAAGTTGTAGATAATTAATAAGTAAAACCACTTAGTGGATTTCACACAGAAATTACTTTAGGTAGGCACATGCAGATTAACTTTTTTGAGTTGTGCCAATCTGTGTGCAGATCTGCATCAAATATCCGACTGTCAACTTCGACTCACATTCAATGTCATTGTAAAAATCTTTTATGAAAACATAACCTTAGTATGTAAATGTTTTATATATAAAATAAACCAGAAACACCCATAACTCTGATGTATATTGGGCCTGACGCTCCATCCGTGACGTTAACTAATTTGGTCAAACATAAGAAAGAACAAGGAAGCAGAAGACCCATGGCAATGTTTTGGCCACATTAGGACTAATTGAAGCCAATGGACCACAGATCAACTACTGAAAACCATCCTTCCATCAGTGGAATACAACACATTAAAAGAACTTATTACATCTTCAAACTGTGTCCCCCCAGGTATACTGTTGTTTGTTGTTCCCCTGATAATGCTGATAGGCAGTAAAGCATGTCATGGGAACACTGGGGGTTTATTGACTATTTAAAGCACAACAGTTTTCTGGTACAAATTACTCTCAAATTAGCTTACATGCTTGTGCCACATTTATCACTTGTTTTTGGATACTTTCAAACAATTTTCGAGACTTGCCCAAAAAGGGCATCAAGAAATGTGCCAAATTTCAGCAAATTCCATCAAAATGGTGCAATTTTTGGCAGAAAGTAAGCCAACCAATAGGTGGTCTAAACTTAGACTCGCCATTTTTGAATTCGACGTATTCATCATTCAGTAATAACCTGGCACATTTTAAGACAATTTACACTGTCTAACTTTTAGACAGTATTAGTAAAATAATGTTGAGTCAATTGTGCCGTGTCACAGTATAAAGTGGAGATAAAGTGTCCAGATACTGAGCTCCTCAATATTATAATGCTAATGGCGTGCTATTTTGTAATGTTGAAATAGCACTGAGAATTTGTACTGGCCAAATTCTTTAAGCATAATCCTAAATTTTGTATTGATACCTAATGGGCCTCATCGATCAAAACTGACTAATATAAAGACTGTCTTTGTTGTACACTACAACTAGTCACAGCACAGCTTTTGTTTTACTAGAGCACCAAAGAAAGTTATTCTATTAGACAGCTTTGATAAATGAGGCCCAGTATGTTTTAGTTGCGCACTCCTCAACACTAAAAGTGCAACAGCAGGAAGGACAAGGTTATGCAAATTGAGGAAGTAGAAGGTGTCGCTACAATATGAAAATGTTCATATTTTCAAACACCTAACTCCAATCTGTGGCATGTGGGAGGGGTTTCGATGTTATAAAAGCCTGATTGAAAGTAAACTTTTTCAACCACATGAAACCTTGAAAATCATATAGAGTCTTGTGATATGACTGTGTGTTGCCTCCTGTTTATTGACGTGCCAGTTAACACCACTTGTTGCAAACTGACAGGGAGAGAATCCTTTAACTAAGAGACCTTGGTTTATCACTTCGACAGATCGCTACAAATGTATGCTGAGATGTCAGCACTGTCCAACATTGCATGTCCCAGCGGTTGAGAGAATGACAATGAACACGAATTACAGCAAGAGGTGCACAAAGACAAATCTCTGCTTGGATGAATCGTTAGATTAGAAGAGTGGCACATAATGATTCATTCTTTATTGTGAGTAAAATTGGACATCACATCCTAAGCCTAGGGCATCGGAAGGTGTCTACACAAACCATTAGAAGGTGATTGCATGACATTGGGCTACAAGCCAGACCTCATGTCACCACTCTGAAAGGCTATCAAGGTGCAAAGCAAGGCAACAATGGAGGCTGAAATGGAAGTTTTATTCTCAATGAGTCCTGCTTTGGTCACAGAGCCTGAGATTGGTCTCTAAGTTCATGTGGGCAACACCATGAAGAGACCTTCATGAGGGAATGTTAAACCAGTCCAAGCCCCCAGGATTTGGGTGTGGGTGGCATAATGTGCAGTAGCCGGACCCCTGTAGTCATCATTCCAGGTACACTAACAACTCAGCATGTTGATTTGGTCATAGAACCAGTGGTATGGACATTCCTTCAAAGTATCCCAGGAGCCATTTTTCAACATGACAATACCAGGCTGCATGTTGCTAATGCAACTGTGAGGAGCCTGCATGGTCTAAAAGTGCTACCATGGCCAGCAGCATTTTGAGACTTGTCTTCCATTGAGCACATCTAGGACATCATTAGTCGACAATTACAAAGGGAGCAGCCAGCAGAGCATCTTAATAATTTGCTTACCCATAGCAGACTGTCCCTGAGACCACCATTAATAAATGGCACATGTGTGTATTTTTGCATGTGCCATTACACTTGATACTGAGTAAATTGAGATGTTTTGAATATTTTGCTTCCATTTTTTTATCATTTGCATATCATTAACCTATGGACCCTGTGATTTCCATAATTTCATTACTTTTTCGTCTTGCTGTTGCAATTTCAATACTGAGGAGTGTATTTTCTGTTGTAAGAATGTGTTATTGGCTGGAATTTTATGGGTGCTGCAGCAGGCACTATTACTAACTGTATAGTCGACGGTAAAACGGTACTGCACATGCACAAGCATTGCCTCTTCATGCTATAGGTTGTCTGGTAATCTACAGCATTGTTGGTAATTTGTCGGAGCTATTGCAAAAATAGTCAGAAAGTGTAAATTTCTCCTAGTAAACAAGATAAAATTTAAGCGTTGATTGAACATACTTAAATGACCCACTCTGAGATAGGTAGTAAATTATTCATAAATCAATCAGTGGTGTCCTGGATAAAAATGTGTCAGGATTTTGGTCAGGACTTATTGGTATACAAAAAGGGGCACTGTGGAAGTAATGAAGCACTAGTCCTAGGGATGAGTGATTACATTTAAAACTGTGCTGGAGAAATTGAAAGGCATGTTTCAAATCTTTGAAGCTGCAAATGGAATAAAGTGGTATCAAGTTAAGCCGTAGGATTATGAAGAGCAGGATAAGCGATACAAGTTACCAAGCTTATTGATTCAGGAAGAAGCAGCTTTTGACGCCACAAATGGAGGCTAAAAGCCTTACTTGGGCTATGCAGTTTAAGAATTGGCGTTCCAAGGATTGTTAAACGGTGTGCTTCTCTGATGAGTCAATGACTGAAACGATGGACGATCATTGCTTCTATGTAAGCAGAAAGACAGGAGAAGAATTCCTAGAGGACTGTGTTGTTCAAAAAGGTAAACTTCCAGGTAAACTGTTGGTCTGGGGTGTCAGCTCAGTAAAGGGTCCAGGCCATCTGCGTGCAATAAAAGGAATGACAGATCACTTATTTTTCCATTGAGCTTTGTCGATGGAAAAATAAAAATGCTACGGCTCTTAGAATGCAACAGCACAAAGCAAATCTTTAAAAAAAAAAAAAGTTTTTTGTGTACAGTAATAACAAAACATAAAAATACTGTATAAACTTGGTGTAGTTGGACTCTGCTGGTCCAGAGAATAAAGTTATCACGTGATTCATTTTGCACACTAAACAACGTAAAAATGAAATCCAAAAAACAAAGGACAGAACTTTTTCCCCTAAACCCTCTAAAAAAATAATGAGTTTTTCAATACATTATATGTGACCATAAATGATGCCATTAAAAAAATACAATTTGTCCCACAAAAAACAAGCCCTCATAAGGCTATGTCAAAGGAAAAAGAAAAAAGTTATGGCTATTGGAATGCAACGATAAAAAAACAAACAGAAAAATAGATTTTGTCCCTAAGGGGTTAATCAGCTCAGTGAATGGTTTCCTGATGGGAACTGCGCAGGATGGATCTACTTGCCACACAGCAAAAAGTGTAATGCAAGTGTTTAACAAATCCGAACTCGAGGTGCTTTCAGGGCCAGGCAATAGTTCGGACATGAACTAATAGAAAACGTTTGGTGCAGCCTTAAGACAAAAATGAATGCGGAACGGCCTGCAACCAACAAAGTTAAACTATTTGAATACTGAAAGTTTGGTTTCACATTCCTGATATAAAAGACATGATCATAATATGAATTTGAAGAATGCTGGACAGTGTGAAAGAGGGCACAAAGTATGCAAACATGTAACTTTTAAGAAAAGTGCATTTATGCTATTAATTTACTATGAGAATGTCAGTTTTTGTAATTTGTCCAGACCCATTTATATTTTAATATAATTTGTTTTTCTAGCCTGTTAGTGGAAGCTCGGGTCATTAGTGGGGTTTATTGTCCTTTTACTTGTTCTGGGCTCTAAATATCCTTGTTACATATGAAATCTGCACTACAATAACAGATATTTGAACTAAAGGTTGTAGTCACTATCTTCTAATGAAAAGAAATGAGAGATGTCACAGGTCTGTGTCTCACTATTAGCTTTGTCTTGTTTAATCTTCACCTATACTTGTACATATACAGTATAATGAAAGATGAATCTACCCAAGTTGTTAATGAAGATGAATCTACCAAAATGGTTCCGCAACTTGGCTTTCCAGGAAAGAAGATTTGAGGTGATTAACAAGGGCCTTTTACTTTAGATGTAATTTACCACAACACACCCCTGAACTCTACAGCTACAGCCATAGATTTACAAATCCACAGTGAAGAGGATAGAAAAGGAATGGTTATCTTACACTACATATAAATACATGGTTGGAGTCGCTAACTAGAGCACCATAGAAGTTACAAAACTCTGAAACAATAATAAGCCCCAAAGGTCCAGCAGAAGTCAACCACGAATTGGAGGTGACTTGAGGGCCAATCCAAGCCATTATGGACTATTACTTACAGGTTCATTCATGTATAGCATATTAGACCTGATAATATACCAGGCATGCGCAATAATGACAACTTATATTTACAATGAAAAAAAAATGGAGGCACACATGTTCTGTGTAGATAGAGGATGAGCCCTCAGACTATCCTCTGATGGAAGTAAGGAACACTGTACAGTTAAAAAGTCCTAGACTATCAACTTCACCAGAACTAATAAAGGTGACAAGACATCTTGTGTCAGAAACCGTATAAGTGTGGCATACAAAAGAAAAACCAATATGCGGCAATGAGCGTTTATCACCTATCCATAGGATATGTGACAAATGCCTGTTCACTGAGCAGGTCCACAGCTGGGACTCCCATGATCACAAGAACTGTACTTACTGCACTGTATTTGGCTTTTTCCGTCAGCCCTGTAGGCATTGAATGTAAAGGGAGGGTGCATGCTCGACCCTCTACCTGTCGGGGTGGTGAACCGAACTGTTGCTGGTTGTTGTATCATCTTCTTAAGAACTGTCTTTTGTATATCCTTTCCCTGTAGCGCATTGCATCATTCATTTTATTATGAATATAAATGGTGTTCTATGTACCTATCTTTTTGTCACAGGTTCGACGTAGAGGACACAAATTACTATTTCATCTGCATGTATATTCTATATTTATAATATGATGTTTTATTCTTGCATGCAATTGTGATAATCCCAGCTAAATTGTTCTTGGCCGTGCCCAATCCAGTTGGGCGCTTGGGAGTTACAGGCCCAAATGCCATAATTTTAGGAGAGCAGGTAGTTATAAGAACACCACTTTCTTCACAGTCATTTGGTTAGCAAAGATTATAAAAGAAGTTATGTTCCAGCCAAATGAATTGTTACCTAGTATGGAGCGTGTCAGCTTGTGAAACAACAATGTTAGTGTGTCAAGCCAGGGTCCAGTAAGGCTGCTGCAAAATTAGAACAAGTGAATCCAGCCTTGGGCCTCCTCACCTGAGTTGGAGTACAGCAGGTTGAGGATGCTTGGAGCCTTTCTACAAAGAGTTTGTGCAGCAGCTTGGGTGTACCTGGGGCCTCCTTGCTAGAGATGGGGCAGCAAGTGTATGCACCATGTGCAAGACCCTGTGCTACATAGCAGGACAATCTATATAGAGGGTGCACCAGAGACTGGCGGAAGTCAACTTAAACACCCTGCTGGAGAAAGAGGAAAACACAGCGGCCACAGAAGTAAAATATGAATTGACTGATTGAAAAGTGTTCCTTCAACAGAAAAAAAATCTAAGTTACATATGTACCAAGCAGAAATACCAATCTGTAGCACCGTTTGTCCGGTTCAATAAAGATTTTAATCCGTTCTTCAGTACTCCTATCTCTGTGACCTTTCTTCAACTCTATCCTGGTTTCCATTCTTGTGGCTCAATCCACTAAACCTCAATATAATGTCATCTATCTGTCAGGCAGACCGGTGTGATCCACCTTGCTACACACTGATTTGGCTGTGGGCTATCTGAAGTGGCATCACCTGGAGAACCCCAGTTTTCATGCTTAACCCCTCTAATGGGATATCTGTTTTACTACAGGTTCCTCAA
This sequence comes from Eleutherodactylus coqui, assembly GCF_035609145.1. NCBI lineage: Eukaryota > Metazoa > Chordata > Amphibia > Anura > Eleutherodactylidae > Eleutherodactylus > Eleutherodactylus coqui. The sequence goes on along the minus strand of NC_089841.1, from coordinate 111,972,904 downwards.
GCTGTTCCACTGATACTCCCGATTATGTGGCTGCTGATACTGCACTGAAACAAGATGCAATACCTGTATGTCTACACAGGGTGTAGTCAGGAAACAAGCTGAAGTCAGGGCATGCAGCAAACAGTAGTAGAGTACAGAAGCACAATGCCTAGGTCAAGGAGCACAGAGGTCAGAATGGTCAAAACCAGAAATACACAGAATTGAAGCTTTATCAGAATGGTCATGAGACCAATTGATTTAGGCATTCTCCATGGGGGAAGGATGCCTTATATAGCAGCTGCCAATTGGGGACTGGTGGAGGATGGAATTATGGAACACATTCGAGCCCTACGAGCAAAGCCCTGAAATCAATCAGAGGCATAGGATGACCGGTGACATCATCTGACCACAACCCAGATGAACAGGTGAGCAGCTGCAACACCCATGACTCTATCTATCTATCTATCTATCTATCTATCTATCTATCTATCTATCTATCTATCTATCTATCTATCTATCTATCTATCTATCTCAGTGTAGGCATTTAAAGTGTTAAATATGTAGAATGTACTCACATACAAGTAACTTTCTAATGAAAGTGTAAAGAGCTTCAAGCACTCCTCACTTACTATGCAAATAAGCAATCAGTCTTACTTACCAGATGTTCCCCTGTCAGTCTTAACAGGATAGCATTTACATGCTCATAGCGAAGACACACATGCATGTATTAGTAGAACATGTATGTTTTACCTGAGTCACATTATCACACTGCAGAGTAGACAGGACTATGGGAAGTCTACAGTTCATCTTGAGTAACGAGGTTTCTATTAGCATACACACACTATACAATAAACACTGAAATCCACTTGGAATTACAAAATGAAATATTATACTTGCTTTAAGTTTCTACTTCTTTGAGAATGACCTACATCCAGAAATAAGTTCAGCTGAGATGCGTACTTTTTTGCCAATTCATTTATATTAGCTTCATTAAAGTCACCTACTGTTACTATCAGAATCATTCAGCGGAAAGTTGTCCAGATTCTTATGTAAAGTTGGCTAAATATTTTTGGACATCAGTACTAGAGAGAGTGCACCCTCATTACCATGGATTGTACTAATCTGTCCCGATGGAATTGCTGTACCTTTGTAAACAAGCACTAGAGATACATATGACATAGGCAAACATATAAGAGCTCCTATTGTTTGTTAGTAACAGTTTTTAAGGCTAAATGGACTTAATCAGCACTTAGAATATTAGTTTATTCTGATTTGTAGAATTACCATTCTTAGGGGTTTTCCATTTCTAATAAGCCGTCACTTGCCAATCGATGGGAATCCCATTGCTTAGACCCCAGGAATTTCTAGAATAAAGGGATGCCAATGTTCTTTAGAGCACCATGAGTCGTCCAAAAAAATTTCTGGACACTGTCCCTGCCCAATATTGTTCAGTATTGTGCGCCAAGTTGTGACACACTAGAATCTCCAACTAAAGCTTTTTCCCCAAAACCCACAAATAGAGCAGGAGTGGCACACACACCATGTGTGGGGCTTCATCAAGGACAGAACATACGTGACACCCTGCCATGTAACCTTAATGAATTGCGAGTAAGAATTCAGGAAGCCAGATGTTGGTGGGATCTTGGGTCCTGTGCACAGGTGATAAAAGGCATGTCCCAAAATTGATTTTTTTAAGAGTGTTAGAATAAAAGGATTCATTTAAGGGTTTGGAAGTTAAGATCTCAATAGATTTGAAGAACTGAACCTGCAAACACTTAGTGACCAGCCTATAATTTGAACTTTCTTCCTTTGTTATTGGTTTGTTTTAGTTTTTTTCAGAACATTCCAAGAACCATAAGGCCTCCATTACACAGACGTTTTTGTACAGCGTTTAGCGCTGCACTAAATGCTATACAAGGCTCCCATCCATTTCAATGGGGCTGCTCACACAAGCGTCAAATTGCAGCAACTTCAATGCTGCGCCTTGACAGCGATGCATGTTCTATCTTTGGCCATTTTTAGCCGTGCGTTGCCCATTGAAATGAATAGGCAGCGGTATCAGTGCTGCTGAAAACGAGGCACAGCTTGGTACAACATTTTTGGCAGTGCTAAATGCAAGCACTAGCTGCACTACCCAAAAAAATCAATACTCATCCAGCTGCCACCGTCCAGGTCCCTGACGCTGTTCTGCAGATTTCCATACAGGCTGCCAGGCACTTGTCATAGCTGACAAAGCATCTATTGCTAGTGATGGGGATTAAAATCCCCAGTTCCAGCAAGAGATTACTCTGATTGGCTGAGCTAGCTCAATGAATGGCTGTGATTGGCTGAGCCAGCTGACACTCAGCTGTCTCAGCGAATCAGAGCAAACTCTTGCTGGAGGCAGGGTTTTCAATCCTTGTCACTAGCAATAGATGGTGTGTCAGCGATGACAAGTGTCGGCAGCCTGTTTGGAGCTCCTGAAAACAGCGCCAGGGACCCAGACGGCACCAGCTAGGTGAGTATTACCGTATTTTTTGCTTTATAAGACGCACTTTTTCCGCCTCCAAAGCGGGGGGGAAAAGTTCCTGGGTCTTATAAAGCGAATGTGGCGAAAATTCGTTCCGATCGCCATTTTTAGCGCGATCGTGAATTTAACGCGCGGACATGATTTATTTGGTGCGATTGCGCGTTAAATTCGCGATTGCGTGAACAAATGTGCGATCAGTTAGAAGATTTCTCTCCTCCTGTCAAAAAAAAAAATCAGTACTCACCTCCCCCGGCGTTCTGCGGCGCTGCTGCAGGCTGTCGCTTCCTCCTGGTCCCCGGCAGAGCATTGCTTTCTGGACGCAGGGCTTGAAATCCCCTCCTCCAGAAAGCAAATACTGTGATTCACTAACACACGCCGTCAGCCAATCACAACCATTCAATGACATTATTGAATGGCTGTGATTGGCTAACACACGTGCGCCTTCAGCCAATCACAGTATTAGCTTTCTGGAGGTGGGGATTTCAAGCCCTGCGTCCAGAAAGCAATGCTCTGCCGGGGACCAGGAGGGAGCGACAGCCTGCAGCAGCGCCGCAGAACGCCGGGGGAGGTGAGTACTGATTTTTTCCCCCCTATTTTCCCGCTCTAAAACGGGGGGGGGGGGGGGGCATCTTATAGACCTGTGCGTCTTATATGGCGAAAAATACGGTAATTTTTTTAAACGGCATCCTTGGCAGCATTTTCAGCTGTACTGAAAGCGCAGCCAAAACGTTGTGAAAAATGCATGACAACGCTGTTGAAACCGCAGTAAATGCAGCGTTAAAAATGCTGTGTTTCTGCAAACGCCTGAGGGAGGGAGGCCTACATTTTGCATGTTTTTTTAATGACATAGCAGAATGAGATTTTGTTTTTTTGTGGGACAAGTTGTACTTTTTACTGGCACCATTTTAGGGTTTACTATTCTTTAACTTTTAATTTTGCTAATTTTTTGCATGGCAACTTGTAGTGTTTATTGGTACAATGTTATACTTACATTGCCGCTTTTTAAGACCTATAGCATTTTTATTTTTCCACAATGAGAACTGTGTGATGGCTTGTTTTTTGTGAGATGAGTCATATTTCTCATTGGTACCAATTTGGGGTAAATGTTTTTTTAATTGTGTTTTTCTGGCAAGGCAGATAAACAAAAAATTATTGTTCAGGGATTGCTTTTATTATCTTCTATGTCCTTCATCATGCGGGATTATTAACCCTTTGCAATCCAATTTTGGATTCAGGGTTTCCTAGGGTGTTCTATCTTTCTGCCATTATACAATGGCGCCATCTGCTGGCTAGAGCCAGTACTGTGGTATGGAACATGCTGGAGAGGCCCCCAGCAACAGAGCGGCCAGTAATATACAGTAAGAATACCCTGCTGGACGTCTTACGACATTGGAGCTGTAGAGACTTCAATCAGAATGTCTTCAGACGTCAGACAGTGGATTGGAAAGGGTTAACATAAATATTTTATATTTTGGGTCAATGTGGATGTAACAATATCTATTATTACGTGCAGGTTTTTTTATTTGTAAAAAAAAGGGTCTGGTTGGGAAAAATTTGGATTTTTCCTTTTTCTTGATTCTTCTTAAATTTAACTTTATTTAAGTTTTTAATACAGTTTTGCTTTGCCACAAGTGGACTTGTACACACAATCATTTTATTGGTTGAATATTACACTGCACTACTTATGCATTGCAATGCCTATGACAGCAGCCTATTAGACTCAGCCTCTAGCGTATAAAAAATAAAAATACAAATTAGACATATTAAAAGAAACAAAAAGCAGGTCATTAGTGGAATTTCAAATGCAGCTTTAGCTGTGATTATAGTATAGAGCATGATATAGCTTAGGAACAGATCAAAATGGGTACAAGCCAGCCAGGTTGAGAGTGTGACTATGGTTGTGACTGGAGTTTAACATGGTATATACCTCAGTATGGGCTGGATTTGGGTGCTGTTCTTGATGCCAAGGCAACTGTTAGGTGGATTTACAACTGGCTGAGTGATCGTACTTAAAGAGTGGTCATAAATGGCTGCACATCCAAGTGGAAGAATGTATCAAGTGGGTACCACAAGGCTCTGTCCTAGGCCCAGTGTTGTTCAACATTTTTATAAATGATCTGGAGGAGGGAATTGATGGGAAATTGATCAAATTTGCTAATAATACAAAGCTAGGAGGGATAGCTAACACTAGGGAAGAGAGAGAGTATTCAAAAAGATCTAGAAAAGCTTGAACAGTGGGCAGCGACTAATAGAATGGTATTTAAAAAGGAGAAATGCAAAGTCCTACATCTGGGCAAGAAAAATGAAGAAAGCACATACAGAATGGGTGGAATTGGGCTAAGCAGCAGCACATGTGAAAAAGACTTGGGTATACTAATAGATCATAGACTGAACATGAGTGAACAGTGTGATGCAGCAGCCAAAAAGACAAACACAATTCTGGGATGTATTAAGAAAAGCATAGATTCTAGATCATGTGAGGTAATCATCCCCCTCTACTTTTCCTTAGTCAGGCCTCATCTGGAATACTGCATCCAGTTCTGGGCACCCCACTTTAAAAAAGACATAGACAAATTGGAGCAACATCAGAGAAGAGTTACCAAGATGGTGAGCGGTCTGCAAATCATGTCCTATGAGGAAAGGTTAAAACATTTGGAAATGTTTAGCTTGCAAAAAAGAAGGCTGGGAGAAGACTTGATAGCTGTCTACAAATATCTGAAGGCCTGTCACAGTCCAGAGGGATCAGCCCTATTCGCATTTGCACAAGAAAAGACTAGAAGCAATGGGATGAAACTGAAAGAGAGAAGACACAGATTAGATATTAGAAAAAACTTTCTGACAGGGTGAGCAATGAGTGGAACAGGTTGCCACAGGAGGTGGGGAGTTCTCCTTCAATGGAAGTTTTCAAACAAAGGCTGGATAAATATGGGTCTGGGATGATTTAGTGAATCCTGCACTGAGCAGGGGCTTGGACGAGATGACCCTAAGGCCCCTTCCATCTTTATCATTCTATGATTCCACGATGCATCTGGAATATGAGATATGGTATAAAGCCTCTTATGTATATTATATGAATATATTTAGGCAATATACCTAATTAGTAATAATAGAAACAACAATATTTTTAGCTATTATTTTCTAGCCAGTCACAATGGAAGTACACAGCCCTTCAATGTACATCCAAGCTTCAAAACATATACGAACTGTCTTGAAAAACAGCTTACATCCACTGTCAAATTAAAATCACATCCTTTGTGCTACCCAATGACTCAGTTTGTAAGCAGACACGGCACCAACAGAACCAAATTGAATCTGAAAGTCAAAAGTAGAACAGGAAGTCTTAGGTGGCAAACGCATTATTATCTCTTTAGGAAGCATAACACTCGGCGTGGTCATATCATATCTTGTAAAGCATCAAGCATATGAAAACAATTCAATGATTTCATCCACAGCTGCTTTCACAGAGACATCTGTACCTGAGTCTATTGGTTAAAGGGTTAGGTTGCTAGGCTTCCTTAATATAGAGTTTTTTTTCACCATTTTTAAGGGAACCTGTCACCTGCTATGAGCACCATAAACTAAGTTTATGTCAGCCCTGAAAGTCCTCTGGGAGGTGGATAAGTATTAATAATATTAACCCTCTTCCCTTGGAAACCTTCCTTATGAGCATCATAACTTAGTCTAAATCTTTGCTTTAACCCTTTCCAGACCAGAGATTTTTCAGTTTTTCATTTTCGTTTTTTAGGCACTGTCTTCCAAGAGCCATATCTTTTTTTAATTTTTCCGTCAACATGGCTGTATGTGAGTTTTTTTGTGGGGCGAGTTGTATTTTTTAATAGTACCGTTTAATGTACCAAATGAATGAACTGATAAAATGACAAATTTAAATGGAGTGAAATAAAAAAAGCACAATTCTGCTATACTTTTAAGGGTTTTGTTTTTATGGTACTAATGGTGCGATAAAAACATGATCCTGCAGATCAATACGATTATGATAATACTAAAGTAATTTAGTTTTTGTTTTGATTTACAACTTAAAAGAAAAAAAAAACATCTTAAAAGGCCCCCCATCCATTAACGTCTGTGCCGCTACTGAGTAGTTTAAGGGCTAAAAGGCATAATGACAGTCAGTGTATTTACCTCCTGAAGGGTAACCTTTCTCTCCGCATTACAGGGAATCCCTCCTTCTCACTTTGACGGCTGCCTCGCATGTCTCCCTAGGCGTCTACTGAAACTCCTGCTCCCGCCACAGCAAACATGGGCCAGGTGCTATATTTTGAAGCAGCAGGGATTTGGAGCTGCTGAATTTCAGTCGCTGAGGTCCTTTTCTTTGGCGGAGCACTTTTTGTGCGCAGCTAAAATTTCTTCGTCTGTTTCCATAGGAAACTATTGGTTCTAATAGCCACGTTTTTTTGGCGCGCCTACATCGCGTCAAAAGGACGCTTATCTGAATAAGCACTTAAAATGTATTTGCTGCAGGTTGTCTGCTGTGGATCACCTTCCCTTATTTGGCTCGCAATACTTTTTTTCTCCCAATAGGCATGGGATTCAATTTCATCTATTTCTATTAAAGTAATGCTATGCCAAATAGGGGAGAAATTATACTCCAAAATATCCTAATTTTGGTCCAGGTTTTAGAAACCAGTAATAGAGTAGCAATTTTATTCAAAAAGATCATTATTGCTGTATTACTCTCCCATGAAACCAAGCATTTCATTTGAGTTGACAAAAAGTAACAGACAATATTTAGAACTGCCATACCTTCCTGATCAGAGGGATAACAGAGATAAACTAATTTCATCCTGAGCTGTCCTACGCACCCTACCAGTTCTCTCTAAACAATCCATCAAAGATATTAAAAAAAAATTCTGAGTGAGGTATCCACACAGGTGAGTTACTAATCTAATCTAAAATCAAAGGTGTGAGACACATCTTAATCAATGAAAGTCTACCTGCCATAGTTAACGCAAGCTGATTCCACATTGTTTATATGCTGAGCTCACTAATAAAATAGTATGCCATAAGTGCCCCTAGTGGTGGCAGAAGGCCCCATCAATTGTATCTTTTAATTCTGCATGTAGGGGATTTGAGGTTCTATAATCCAAACAGTGATAAAAAGATGTATTAAGAATTAATCAAAAATTAAAATATGGAAATTCACTTTTAGCATGAACTTGAGATATTTCCTTCCGACAATATGTACAATTAAACTAAAAGCAGAAAATTTCATGAGACCGTTTCAACCATGTTTGCACTTTTCCAATGGATAATTCTAAGAATGGTCTACAAAATCGATTACAAAGCTAAGTGGGAAAAAATATCAAATAGACCAATTCATTCGTGTTTGAAAATTGCTCTTCAACTATTTCTATGGATAAAACGACAGTTTAGCAAATAAAAGTTCAAGGACTGTTTACTGTATTTTTTGATGTTGCAGCTATTAAGAAAAGCAAAGTAGTTCACAGTGAAAAATGCTACTTGGCAATAATGTTACATCTATTAAAAAAGCGAGAAAAATAATTCAGTCTTTTCCTGTAAACCAGAGAGAAGAAAAGTACCATTTCAGGTGAATGTATTCAAATAGGTTATTAAATGCATATGATAAAGGAGTCATTGAGGCTTTCAAAATGGTAATTAAAATACTTGATGTGTGTCTAATGCATTTATTGAATACTGCCTGCAAGAAAATGTGCGAATGTTTGTAACTTTATTCTGAAAGTGTTATTGTAAGAAATGATTCCAAGAATTTGGGATGAGGTGAGAGTTGAGCTTAATTGCCATAATATGTCATTGACTAGGTAATATTTATATTCCACTTTAGTTATGCCTATAGAACAATGGCACATCTCGGTACGTCAGCCATTGAACATCTAGCAATGATTTGTGTCAGTTGTGGGACTGAAACAAAATCCCTGGTAGGAACATGATATCCAGTTTTAAAATTCACAAACCTGAGTCTGTATCGTAATACTATGGGACAAAGCTTGGGACAAAGGTTTCATCCCAACGTGCGGGTCACACAATGAACATTTCCAAAGTCCATTTTTTTGTATTTTCTTCCCAACCATCAATAAATATGATGACCGTTATGTCTCCAATTCACCTGTTCCTAAAATTTTACAGTTGAAAAGTAAATAGTTTTGTAACATTGTATACACTTTGCTTTATTGTTTTTACATCAATTTTGAGTTAATACATATTAAATAGTACATTTATATACATCGCTATATAATCGCTTCTTGAAAAACATAAAAATTCTACTGGTTAGAAGTCTAGTGGGCTGTACATTCCCCCATTAACACAGAGAGATGTGTAACCAACCAGCAAGCATGTTTATGCTCAAAGAAACAAGCTGATCAGCTGATGAATGAGCTCTTACTTGTTCATTGACACATTTACACGGCCTGAAAATCAGGCAAACAAATGTTTGCACAAACGTTCATGCTGAATTATTGGACCCTGTAAAAAGCCATTAGGACTTATGACCTTACAGCAGTCCCAAGTCTATCAAATCAATAAAACTTCAGAATGGCTAGTGCACATTATAGTGAACAGGGATATTACAAATGACCGTCCCCATTTGAAACACTCATAAACTCACAAGTAATGACACTTGGAAAGATAAGTTTGGTCTCAATGGAGTCAGAAACTCAAAATTTTCATTTTGCAAAACTGTCTAACAGTAAGATGTCCTTGTTGTCTATAACAACAAATCAGAAGGCAACTTTCATTTCTCAAGCTGCTAAGGTAAAATAAAAGCTGCACTGTGATTGGTTGCTATGGGCAAAAGGGCTGTACAACTGTTGGACAATTTTGTAAATGGAGGCCCAAAAAGTTTTATTCTGCCATAGTCATTGCTAGAGGGACATCAGAGAAAATGGTTGCCGGCGAAGACAGTAGAGCATTTTGTATCCTTGATTTTCTTGTGTATCAGTCTGTTATTAGTGTGTAACGTCATTTTCAAACAAAGTGTGGTGAAGATCTATCCAGTAGATGCACAATTCGTGTTTCTCCAATTTTAAGGAAAAAGGTTGCATCTGTAAGCAAAAGTCATCTAGCCATCCGTCAGTAAACATGGAAACAGTGGAGCATGTCCGTACTAGTTTTACACAGAGTCCTCAGAAATCCACCGTCAGAGCAAGCAGAGAATTGGACAATCTGCAGCAGACTGTGTGAAAGATTTTGCGCAAATGTTTATGATGTTATCTCTACTGATTGTTAAGGACCTGAAAGCAGATGACACAGCGGGGCGATGTTCTTTGTACAAGAGTATGCAAATTAATGTGAAGTAATGGTTTCATGGAATCTTTAGTGTTTAGTGATAAAGCTGCCTTCCACCTTTCGGGTATAGTTAATGTTAGAATCTGGGGGAGGGAAACCCACATATGTATATGTGCGACTCCCTCAAGGTGAATATGTTTTGCGCTTTAACTTGTAGGAAATTGTACAGTCTTTTTTTCCATGAGGAAACAATCACAGTGATTTCGTACCTGGACACTACAGCTATGGCTTCTGCTGCAGCTGGAACAGGAAATCCCAGGATTCATCTTGCAACAGGAAAGCCCCCTTCCATTTTCATTATGAAGTTGGAAGTAAACTCAATAGATGACTACCACCAAACAATTGGATTGGCCATGTAGGTCATGACGATAGCATACTTCTTCCTTGGCCTCCACGTTCCCTGGACTTTACTCCTTGTGATTTTTTTCTTTGGGGGAAGTGTTAAAAAATGAGTCTATATACCTTCCTTACCACCCACCATGCATGATCTGCCAGTGCGCGTCACAGAAGCCATTGTTTCAGTCAATCAGAATACGCAACAACGTGTATGGCAGGAACCTGACTACAGGCTAGATGTATGTCGAGGGACAAAGGGGGCTCATATTGAACACCTCTGATGTGGAAAATATTTTTGATGTTGTGTAACATAGCATTTTGAGTTTCTGTTTCCATTGATATCAAATTTATGTATTTGAGTGTCATTAAAGGGGTTGTCCCGCGAAACAAAGTGGGTCTATACACTTCTGTATGGCCATATTAATGCACTTTGTAATGTACATTGTGCATTAATTATGAGCCATACAGAAGTTATCAGAAATTTTTCACTTACCTGTTCCGTTGCTAGCGTCCTCGTTTCTATGGAGCTGTCTAATTTTCAGCGTCTAATCGCCAAATTAGACGCGCTTGCGCAGTCCGGGTCTTCTTCTTTTCTCAATGGGGCTCCGTGTAGCTCCGTGTAGCTCCGCCCCGTCATGTGCCGATTCCAGCCAATCAGGAGGCTGGAATCGGCAATGGACCGCACAGAAGCCCTGCGGTCCACCGAGGGAGAAGATCCCGGCGGCCATCTTCAGCAGGTAAGTAAGAAGTCACCGGAGCGCGGGGATTCAGGTAAGCGCTGTCCGCTGTTCTTGTTTAACCCCTGCATCGGGGTTGTCTCGCGCCGAACGGGGGGGCTGTTGCAAGAAAAAAAACAACCCGTTTCGGCGCGGGACAACCCCTTTAAGTGTAAGTTATCAGTGTTTTAAATCTGGAAGATAAATTCTAATAACCCTATATATGAAGGAACTAAAATACTATCATAAGAAATCAACGTAATGACCAACACTGTTCTCCCAAAGGAGCCACATCAGTTCTTGCCCCCGGGGCAACTCAACTAGGTACACAGAGAAGTATAGGGTACGATTAATGATTTACACAGACATAATAAGTATTGTCTCGCCATGTAATTCTTTACCAAATTTAACCTCCTCTTAGAAACTCAGGCAAGTTTTGAATATTTTAATAAACAATTTAAATGTATTCCCTCTTCTTTTTTGCCAAAAATGTGACATTTTTTCTACTAGAAAAGAACAGCCAGAGGTGTAATTTAAGGACTTGAGAAAGAAGAGACACAATGTTTGGCTTGCTAAAACATAAAGGTTAGATTTAATTATAGCAGTAGTGAAGGGATTATTTGTAGGCATTCACTGGCAGTATTTGTCCTTTTTTTTCAAGCGATTACTGACAAGGAAATTTGCAGACCAATATTCTGAGCTGAAAATTTAAGATGGTCAAAACTCGGACCTATATTATAAATCTACAGTTCCACCAAAGCTCTTAATTTTACAGCAAGGTGACATTTTAGTTACTTTATACAAGGTAGAGTCTTAGTTTCTCCTGGTGCCCTTCTTTTATCAACTACCATTAGTAACATGGTGACTGTATGAGATCATACACATGTGCTTGTTCTTTTTACAAGATAAATAGATATATTGTTACTATACACCTAGAAACATCTAGAAGAGATGAGACCAATGTCAACAAGTATATTGACTGAATTTAACTTTCACATCTAGGCAGTACAGACCAATATAGATTTTGGTTAGAGATATTATAGCATGAGCCTGACTATTCATCCAACTTAGACTATACAGATCTCATTACTGTCTACAATAGCACAAATGGCTGAGACACTATGGGTCATATTGTAATGGCATCTGAGTATACTGTCAACCAAGCTCATTGTGAATACAAGATAAGCATAATTACTTGGGAGGGCAATTCAAAATTTACTCTCTCGACATGTAGCATCAAAGTCACAATTAGAGATGAGCGAACGTACTCGTCCGAGCTTGATACTCGTTCGAGTATTAGCGTGTTCGAGATGCTCGTTATTCGAAACGAGTACCACGCGATGTTCGAGTTACTTTCACTTTCATCTCTGAGACGTTAGCGCGCTTTTCTGGCCAATAGAAAGACAGGGAAGGCATTACAACTTCCCCCTGCGACGTTCAAGCCCTATACCACCCCCCTGCAGTGAGTGGCTGGCGAGATCAGGTGTCACCCGAGTATAAAAATCGGCCCCTCCCGCGGCTCGCCACAGATGCATTCTGACATAGTTCAGGGAAAGTGCTGTCTTGCTGGAGTTGCTATAGGGAGAGTGTTAGGAATTATTTTAGGCTTCAAGAACCCCAACGGTCCTTCTTAGGGCCACATCTAACCGTGTGCAGTAGTGTGGAGGCTGCTTTTTGCAGTGCTGCACTTTTTTTTTTTTTTTGTATATCGGCCGTGCAGAGCATCGCGTCCTGCAGTAATTTTACATAGTGCAGGGCCAGTAGTGGTGAGGCAAGGACAGAAGACATATTTAGTGTATATAGGCAGTGGGCCTTTCCAAAAACATTTGGGAAAAAAAATCTATTTGGGCTGCCTGTGACCGTCCTCAGTGTACTGGGTCTCTGCTGGGGGTAGTTGTCCTAATTCATACGCAGTCAGCTAAGTGTTACAGCAGGCTTGCGCAAAAATTCCTTCCTGGCTCTGTGTTGCCTGTTACATCACCGCTGTATTCCTGTCCACAGTGAAACAGTCTGCAGTAATTTTACATAGTCCAGGGCCAGTAGTGGGGAGGCAGGGACAGAAGACATATTTAGTGTATATAGGCAGTGGGCCTTTTCAAAAACATTTGGGAAAAAAAATCTATTTGGGCTGCCTGTGACCGTCCTCAGTGTACTGGGTCTCTGCTGGGGGTAGTTGTCCTAATTCATACGCAGCCAGCTAAGTGTTACAGCAGGCTTGCGCAAAATTCTTTCCTGGCTCTGCTGTGCGTTCCGTAAGCGAAGTCAGCCTCCAACCACAGGCCAATAAGCGGCACATTTAATTACAGCGTTCTGTTTCTGCACTACTGGTAATACAGCATGCTGAGGGGTAGGGGTAGGCCTAGAGGACGTGGACGCAGGCGAGGACGCGGAGGCCCAAGTCAGGGTGTGGGCACAGGCCGAGCCAGTGCGGTGGCCAGGGGTAGAGGCAGGGCCAGACCGAATAATCCACCAACTGTTTCCCAAAGCGCCCCCTCGCGCCATGCCACCCTGCAGAGGCCAAGGTGCTCTAAGGTGTGGCAGTTTTTCACCGAGACGCCTGACGACCGACGAACAGTGGTGTGCAACCTTTGTCGCGCCAAGATCAGCTGGGGAGCCACCACCACCAGCATGCGCAGGCATATGATGGCCAAGCACCCCACAAGGTGGGACGAAGGCCGTTCACCGCCTCCGGTTTGCACCACCGCCTCTCCCCCTGTGCCCCAACCTGCCACTGAGATCCAACCCCCCTCTCAGGACACAGGCACGAGTGCCTACCGGCCTGCACCCACACCCTCACCTCCGCTGTCCTCGGCCCCATCCAGCAATGTCTCTCAGCGCAGCGTCCAGACGTCACTAGCGCAACTGTTTGAGCGCAAGCGCAAGTACGCCGCCACACATCCGCACGCTCAAGCGTTAAACGTGCACATAGCCAAATTGATCAGCCTGGAGATGCTGCCATATAGGCTTGTGGAAACGGAGGCTTTCAAAAGAATGATGGCGGCGGCGGCCCCGCGCTACTCGGTTCCCAGTCGCCACTACTTTTCCCGATGTGCCGTCCCAGCCCTGCACGACCACGTCTCCCGCAACATTGTACGCGCCCTCACCAACGCGGTTACTGCCAAGGTCCACTTAACAACGGACACGTGGACAAGCACAGGCAGGCAGGGCTACTATATCTCCCTGACGGCACATTGGGTGAATTTAGTGGAGGCTGGGACAGAGTCAGAGCCTGGGACCGCTCACGTCCTACCCACCCCCCGAATTGTGTGCCCCAGCTCGGTGGTGGTATCTGCGGCGGTGTATGCTTCCTCAACTAAACCACCCTCCTCCTCCTCCTCCTCCTCCTACACAACCTCTGTCTCGCAATCAAGATGTGTCAGCAGCAGCACGTCGCCAGCAGTCGGTGTCACGCGGCGTGGCTGCACAGCGGTGGGCAAGCGTCAGCAGGCCGTGCTGAAACTACTCAGCTTAGGAGAGAAGAGGCACACGGCCCACAAACTGCTGCAGGGTCGGACAGAGCAGACCGACCGCTGGCTTTCGCCGCTGAGCCTCCAACCGGGCATGGTTGTGGGTGACAACGGCCGTAACCTGGTGGCGGCTCTGCAGCTCGGCAGCCTCACGCACGTGCCATGCCTGGCCCATGTCTTTAATTTGGTGGTTCAGCGCTTTCTGAAAAGCTACCCACACTTGTCATACCTGCTCGGAAAGGTGCGCCGGGTCTGCGCACATTTCCGCAACTCCAAGACGGACGCTGCCACCCTGCGGACCATGCAACATCGGTTTAATCTGCCAGTGCACCGACTGCTGTGCGACGTGCCCACACGGTGGAACTCCACGCTCCACATGTTGGCCAGACTCTATGAGCAGCGTAGAGCTATAGTGGAATACCAACTCCAACATGGGTGGCGTAGTGGGAGTCAGCCTCCTCAATTCTTTACAGAAGAGTGGGCCTGGTTGGCAGCCATCTGCCAGGTCCTTGGAAACTTTGAGGAGTCTACCCAGATGGTGAGCGGCGATGCTGCAATCATTAGCATCACCATTCCTCTGCTATGCCTCTTGAGAAGTTCCCTGCAAAGCATAAAGGCAGACGCTTTGCACTCGGATACGGAGGCGGGGGAAGACAGTATGTCGCTGGATAGTCAGAGCACCCTCATGTCTATATCTCAGCGCGTTGAGGAGGAGGGGGAGGAGCATGAGGAGGAGGGGGAAGAGACAGCTTGGCCCACTGCAGGCAGTGATTGTGCTTTGTTGGAGGTAGTGTGGTGCTTAGCTAAGGTGTGCATTGCTAATGAGGGCTTTTCAGAAGTAAAAATTGTTGGGAGGGGAGGGGCCCACTCTTGCCGCTATTGTGGCTTAATAGTGGGACCTGGGAACTTGAGATGCAGCCCAACATGTAGCCCCTCGCCTGCCCTATCCGTTGCTGTGTCGTTCCCATCACTTTCTTGAATTGCCCAGATTTTCACAAATGGAAACCTTAGCGAGCATCGGCGATGTACAAAAATGCTTGGGTCGCCCATTGACTTTAATGGGGTTTGTTATTCGAAACGAACCCTCGAGCATCGCGAAATTTTCGTCCTGAGTAACGAGCACCCGAGCATTTTGGTGCTCGCTCATCTCTAGTCACAATCTATTCCTATCTCTGCCATTCTTTGTAGAATCTAGAGATGAGCGAGCATACTCGCTAAAGACAATTACTCGAGCGAGCATTGCCCTTAGCGAGTACCTGCCCGCTCGGAAGAAAAGATTCGGGTGCCGGAGAGGAGATCTCTCTCTCCCTCTCTCCCCCCCGCTCCCCCTGCTCACTCCCGCAACTCACTGCTCACCCGCACCCAAATCTTTTCTTCCGAGTGGGCAGGTACTCGCTAAGGACAATACTCGCTCGAGTAATTGTCCTTAGCGAGTATGCTCGCTCATCTCTAGTAGAATCCTAATATGGTTATTTGCAAGAAACCACAAGGCTTGTACATGGCCACATTACAGCTATGTACAAATTTTGAGATGCATAGGGCCATAATAGGGCATCTTTTTCACTTCACTTGATTGGGATTGAGCTACAAGGCCAAACCGGGCTACTGCACTATGGATGGTGTTCTGAGCATTTCGTAGCAACTTCTCATTAGCTGATTGGCAGGGGTGCTGAGTGGTTAACCCCTGCTGATCTGCTGTTGCTAGGTCATCAATACTTTCCCCTAGAAAAACCCTTTAATTGGAGTCCTGTACTTCTGTATGCCTCTGACTTTATACAGGAGTTCATATGGAATTGGGCAGAAAATAAATTGTAGCTTGCACAAGTGGATTTTGTTTTAAGAAAACACCAGCATTGCATGGAACACCATACTGTGTCCTAGCGGCAGTAACTTTGTATGTTGCTGCTCTGGCTATGTGCATGGTGCCTTAATCTTTCGCTTCTAGAGGCTCCAAACATCCATAATTACAGAAATGTTTTGAGAATCATAACTGTTTAATTATCCTTCTTTGTTATTACATATAAGAACAAGATAAATGTATTGTAGTTACAGACAGGGGTGTACATTGAAGTCATGGTGCCCCATAGCAAAGCTTAGAATTGTCCCCCCCCCCCCTTCCATAAAAAAAAATTATATTAGAGGCAGCAAATCTATAATATGGTAGGTTTATATACAGTGACCCAGCTCTAATATACCTCTATATAATGTAGTCACTACATAATAATCAGATACCAACTCTACATAGTGATAGCGATTATATTGCGGTTTCCTCCAGTGATCACAAGTCTTGTCTTTTCTGATTGATGATGCCCATTTTTGCCTTTATTTTTTATCCGGGCCCAGATGATGATGATGATTTCCTCCAACCACAACTGGTCTATGCACACTCTTACCATCTTGCCACTACCCTCAACAAACCTTTTAGTGACCCCCCATAGTACTAGTGTCCCCATAGATCTTGTGCCCCCTCTGTAACCCACCCATAGAACTAATGTACTTTCATGGCCCTACATAGTAGTAAGGTCCTCTTTATGGCCTCGCCATAACACTAGTGTCACCTCTGTAGCTTCCTGCCTAGTACTATTATTCACTCTGTGGCCCCTATAGTACTAGTTTCCTCTCATTTGCACCTATAGTACTAGTTTCCTCTCTTTGGCACCTATAGTACTCGTTTCCCATCTTTGTCCCCTCTCTGTAGCCCCACAAGGTAATGGAGTCAATTCTGTGTTTCCTTATTCCCCTGAATGTCCATCAGAAAAACTCTCACTTACATTCTTGCTGCTGAGGACACTGGTCTCTCATTCAGTGCTGGCTGCTCCTCCTCTGCACTGCACTGACTGAGAAAGTAGCATCTCCAGCCGCGAGAATGTGAGACATGCTGCTGGACATTCAGAGAACAAGGAGGCGAGTCAGCGGTGGGACAGAGGGCAAGGCCATTTGGCCCTTGGCCCAACTGTCCCATGGGCCCAATACTAGAGATGAGTGAGCACCCAAATGCTCCAGTCCGCATTATTCGAGTCAAGCTTTTCGTAAAATTTGAGATCTTTACTCGAGTAACGAACCACGTTGACTACAATGGGAGACTCGAGCATTTTTGTATGTGGGACGCCAGGGGACGAGTTTTTTTTTCTCCCCCTCTCTCTCTATCAAAAAATCTGAATGGTTCAATCTAAATCAACAAGCTTTTAGCACTGCATATTCCGAGTGCAAAAAATACAGCCTAAATATGCTCATGTGGGTGAGGCCTTATAGAAATGGCGAATATCTGCTAAATGAGCAAACCTGTTCCGTTCCCTTGTGTAGCAGTCATACGCCGAAAAAGAATTGTTGAGGATTGTTGCGTTTTAGAGGAAATAAATGACCTGGATTTGCAGTAATAATATATTGGAAGTATTTCATACTTAATTGGCTTTATTTCTGCCTCATTTAGTAGGTGAGCACATACTTCACCTCAAACAAAATAAAACCCAGCGCATAACACAAAAGCACCTCGTTTTAGTCATAATAAAATGTAGTGAGCTGAAAAACACATGTCTTTCTCCCCTGTATAAATGGCACTATAAAAACAAGCAATTAATATGTACACTAAAACCAACAGGGCTATTAAATAAACCATCTTACTGCCACAAACATTCATGTTCGCTTGTAAGCAGAGTTAGTACCCAAACATAATCACTGCTAAGTGAGGATTACAGTAGTTTATGGGCAATAATTTATTAGGTAGCACAATGGCACAAAGGTCAGTAGTGTTGCCATGCAGCAGGAGTACATATCCAACAAGGGCAGCATCTGCATGAATTATAGCATTTCCCTGCATTTCATAGACAGATTCCAACTCATGCAGAGTGTATAGACACTGCAGGAACTCCTTCTGCAAGGCAGGTGGCATGCCAGCCTTTCCAGAATTCTAGTGTCCTGTCACCAAGGTGACATCAAGTGTTCTGCTTCATTCTGTGCGCAGGATCAAGACATGTCACAACATCAATTTTCAGTAATTTAAAGGGGAGCTCTAGTAATTCCTTGCTTGCCTATGTTTGGCCACACCCCTTGCCACTCCCTTTAACATGTAAATCACATTGTCAACATAAGAAGAAAAATAAAAGTAAAACACAGAAATACCTGATCACAAAGTCATGGACAGGTGTATGCTACTATGTAGACCAATATAACCATTACTACTGATCATATAAGGGTCAGATACCAGCTCTACACATAAGGTTTATAGAGCATTATCATGCCACAGACTATGGAGAACAAGATATGCAGGAATCAGTATAGCGCCCCTACGTTACAGTAAATAAGTAGAAAAAGGAATAATGTCTGATAGGACTTACCCCGGTACTCAGTGGAATCACACAGGGTGGTTCCCACTGGTACCTCCAAGTCCAGAAGAGCCTATAGGAGCGGACGATCTGTATCCCAATCCTAGAAGGAGAGCTGCACAGGTCTTTGTGTCCCTCTGTGCGGGGGACCCAATGGTGTAAACTCCAGAGGAATAAAGGAAAAAAATGATCCAAGGGCTTCTTTGGGACTACAGAAGTTGATCCACTCGGTGAAGTTTTATAAAATTTATTGCAACACGTTTCAGCCCTTAAGGGCCTTTATCAAGCATACACAGTATTACAACATGTAATTTATTGCAACGCGTTTCAGCCCTTAAGGGCCTTTATCAAGCATACACAGTATTACAACATTTCATAAAACTTCACCAAATGGATCAACTTCTGTAGTCCCGAAGAAGCGCTTGGATCATTTGTTTCCTTTATTCCTCTGGATGCCACAGACTATACAAGGGAATGCAGTATTAATCAGAAATAGTCATAGGCAGAATACATAAGAATTACATACAGTGACTTACAGGTGAGGTCTTTTCTGATTGGAGTCATTCACATTCTTTTTCTTCACCATCTGGCCCAGATCATCATGATGACTTCTCCCAAAGACTGCAAAGTTTGCTGCACAGACATACTTGGTCTCTTGATTTGTTAGCCCTTCCCTGCTCTGTGTAGCAGCAATTGGCAACCCATAGTTCACAGTCAACAGAATCAAGCCGTAAGTAGATTGGATGAAATTTTTAGCTTTATCCATATTCTAAGACCTGCTTAGTGCCCAGAATTCAGGAATACAGAAGCTAAATACTTTTTGGGGGTGGATAGGACTCTGAGCTCTGGGCCCTGAACGGATGCCCCTGCTGCCGCTAGCCCTCCTCATTGTATTATGACCCTACGGGCCAACCAGTATTTCTCCTGGTGGAGCCAATGCCCAATCTACTCATGTGCATACACATCCAATTTAGATGGTCATAGATATAGTAACAATTGTGATCAGTCACTGCATGTTACATTAATATTTGCTGTTTCCTAAATGTGATTAGGATGACTTGCTTTAATACCCCACAGTAAATTTATTTAAAGCTTGTCAATGAGAATCAATGATGAAGAAAAAACATGAATTCAACATAAAAAATTATTATGGAGCAACAATCATGATCACAAAGGCTCACTACAGGTTGCATTGATTAAAGTGACAAATGAGTTATTGTACGTCTCTAATCAGCTTAAACCTTCATGCACAAAGGAATATTTAGGAAACATATTGCATATCCACTGCATTTTAATGAGGATATGCTTACCACTTTGGTAAAATACAAATGCACCATTATCCATCCATCACTTGTCATACTAGCATGAATACAGTGAAATTTCTCTCATTTGACATCCAAAAATGGATAGAAATTTTTTACAGCTCACATTGCCTTTAGTAGTAGCTCTATAACCCCATATGCACTAAGCTTCTTCATTACAGTGGTTGTAGGCAAAAAGAGTTTTATCATGTACTATCATCAGAAGAGCAGAGGATTTGGAGAATATGTGCAATCCAGAACTCTAACCGCTACAAAGATATATTACAAAATTATTGAACATTGGTGTTAAAGTAGTATTAAGCGCATGAAGAACAGATGAACAAGTGTGCAGAGGAACACCCACAGCAAATAGCAAGGTTCAAAAGAGATCCAACAACCCTACATTAGAGGGTAGATAGAACTGCCACCTCACAAGCAAAGTAACTGTTTACTACAAGTATTGTTGCCTCTGTAATGCCAGTGTGGGACCATCAAGGGTTTTGTGCAAGTAAATGTAAGTTTTCACCTGCACTCCTGTTTCCTGGACTATTATTTGGAGTGCACTACATTAATTACACAGCCAGGGAACAGTACAGCCAGATGCATCTACAGTCAAACCTCTAATTTTGTTGGTGATACGTCCAAAAGCAATCGGCCACACTTGAAACCAATGAAACTCGAGGCAATTATTTCAATAGGAATCAATGTAAATCCAAATAATTCGTTCTAGACATTCCAAAAAATACACCAAACCACAATGGGGCTGTTCACACAAGCATTTTTGGCCCTGCCTCGCCCATGAATGGGCAGTGGTTTCAGCACTACCAAGAACGTGGCACAACTTGGTACCATGTTTTTGGCAGCACTAAACACTCTTGCTACACTACCTGAGAGAAGAAAAAAATCAATACCTTGCATGTGCCTTCTGTGTCCCCGGGGCCGCTCTCTGGACCTCTGTGCAGGCTGCTAGGTACTTGTCAAGCCGGCAGAGCATTGTGCTAGTGATGGGGATTGAAATCCTCAGCCTACAGCAAGATATTGCTCTGATTGGCTGAGTTAAAACCCGCTCAGTAAATCACAACCAGTGCTGGATGCTCCAATCACAGCTTTTTATCTATGAATAGCTGTGATTGGAGCAATCCATGAATGGCTGTGATTGGACAGCAAGGTCATCTGGGCCAGTGGCTGCTGGAGAAACTAAAAGCAGACAATGAAAGTAGAGGTGAAATTCTGTGTTGAAGAATTGGCGAAACTGGAAACTGGTGAAAGAAGAAGGCAACAAACGTAGAGGTATGACTGTACTTTCCACTGTAGTACTTGCTTGGGAAGAAGAAAAACAGTGGCCATCATAGGTGGGACAAAATGAGTGACCATGACGCCACCCTACAATTTAGCATCCCCAGTTCTTGCTACTATAATAGTAGCTATGATTACTCTGCAAACAGTTAATCAGATTATGGTATAATACAAAATCAGAAAAACTACTCCAATTACATTTTTAAGTCATACAGTACACCTACAGCTTTCCATATCTATTCTACTCCTGTGCTGGAAACTATATACAATAAAATAAGAATAGATATCTGAGATCTTTTATTTCTAATAAAAAGCTAAGAAACAAAATACAGATTCTGTATATTTTTTATACTGGAGAGATGTTGTTCTTCAATTATATGTTCAATATTTTAGTAGAACGACAACACAGAATATGTTATTGCCTTTGTTTTTACTTGCACAAGAGCTCTGAAAAATGGCATCAGCCATGGCCAAGGACAGGATTGAATGTTCCAGCAACATATGGTTTAGTACTAATGGGGTTATACGAACAGGTGCTCAAGCAGTTAGCCAAAAGATAGGTTGAAAATCAGCTACATGAGAGATGCTTTAGTGAGAACATTGGCCAGATCAATCTGACGTGCATATGGTAACTTTAGCAGCTTTAATTATATTAATTAACAAATATTTTCGTCTATCATGAAAATCACTTTTTTTCTAAGCAACCAGCTATACAGATATACCTGATATTTATCAAGACTTAACTTCCATTTCATATTAAAAACTGATACAGTCTGTTCATGATTAATCTGCAGAATGTTCGGCATTATACAGTACAATAAAGAATAGAACTACAGTAAAATACTGAACTCCAAACTGTGTGCTGAAGTATGTGGAAGAGCTACCTACTACAGTAGTACCCTGTTTCCCCGAAAATAAGAGGCGTCTTATATTAATTTTTGCTCCCAAATATGCGCTATGTCTTATTTTCAGAGGGTGCCTTATTTTTCAATGAAGAAGAATTCACATTTATTGTTTAACAAAAAAAAATGAACATTTATTACCGTATATACTGCACAGTACTGTAGTTGTCACAACAAACCAATATAGCTAGACAAACTGTGAGAACAAAGCAAAAATTACTCAATGACAGTCATGTCATCATTTTCTGGCACATCATCATAAACATCTGAACCCGGAATCTCCTGCTGAATTTCTTGACACTCCATTTCTTGTAAAATCTTCGGGCCAAAGCAGGAAAGTTTTTGCCCCAAGAATCTTCCACAATTCCTTTCTTGTACTCAACGGAATAGCTCTTTCTTTTTGCGTTCATGTCTAGGGGTAAAAATATATATGGTAGCAACATTGTTTATTTCTTGTACTTTAGACTCTTCAGCAAAAAAGCAGACACCCCCTATTGAATCAAAATGACACACTGTTTACCTGACTCACATACAGGGCCACAAAAAATAAGAGCTGTAAAGTACCTGGCTCCCACACACTGTCTGGAGACTGTAATGCTCACCCCCTAAGGCTGGAAATACACTCTGTGAGAACCCAGCCTTAAGAATCACACATATGGTTGCCTGACTCACACACAGAGCCATAAAAAAAAGTAATGTACCTGCAGACAGAAGTTCCTGTACCACTTGTAAGCAGGGATGGTATTGCAGCTTCCGGCCACCAGGGGGAGCTCATCACAGCAGACGTGTGCAGCAGCAACAGAACAACAGTATGGAGTTTTCCAGCCAGCAAGGGGAGCTTACAACAGCACACTCGTACAGCACAGGAGGAGGTAGGAGACAACGGGGATGGCAGCAGGGGACAGGCCTCTCGACTTGCCTGCACACTTTAGTATGCCTTATTATCGGGGTGTGCCTTATATTAGCGATTTCTGCAAATTTCTTAATGTGTCTTATTTTCGGGGGTGCCTTATTTTCAGGGAAACACGGTAGCTACACTATGGCTATTATTTATAACCCGGAAATAAATAGCTCAGCTTTGGTCAGATCATTCTCCCCCTTTCATAGGGAGTTAATGAGGTTATCTGACTGCTTACCTTAGATAGAGAGGTTTATACTAAGATGGGCCAATTGCACAAATATCAGAAACTTTGGAGTAGACAGACTTTCTGGTATTAGCCCAGGCCTCTCATTTGGAATCGAGTTCTAATGTCCTAATCATAAATAAAATCTGTATAAAGACAGATACTGTATAAATTCTTCTAAAACTTATTCTCTGCTGAAATACTGTACACTGTCATTTAATTGAGGGATGCTTGTGAAGCAGTTGAACAACTCTATAGCGCTGAGTAAAGGCTGGCTTATGGAGGCTACAAATGTTTTTGGATATATCCTATATAATGCTTTTGTAATCCCTGGGATAAAACCTGTTCCCCCTAATCTTTAATGGCACTGGACCTTAGTGCCATTTGAGATGAGTGCTGTGGGCGCACAGTATAGCCGTGTGAAAAGATCCTGCCTATACTGCTCTAAATATTGCGTGAACACATTAATTCCTGCTACTTGAATTAGCCCGTTCACACGATCCAAGGTGCATGCTTTCCAGCTGCCATAGGAGTTTATGGAAAGCACGCACCAAAGATAGGTCAGGTCCTATCTTTGCACGCACCACGGAGCTTAGATGCAACCTGCAGTCGCATGTCCTGTTTGTTAGGTGCGCGAATTTAGGGCTCCTAATCATTCATGTAAATGCTTCTATAGGAATCCATTGGTTCCTATAGCAGTGTGTCCTGTGCACGCCTCTAATGCATGCGGGCAGTGCTTGTGTGAATGTGGCCTATAGTGCTCACTTTTTCCTTTTGGTTGATTCCTTGGGCTAGGAGGTAGGATGGTCAGAGTCTGTTCTGTACAAAGTTCTCAATAAAAACCTACTAGAAGTAAAAATAGAGAATTAAGACCCATTTATACTAGACAAATGTCGGGCAAACAATGCCCGCCACTCATTCCCCCACATACTCGCTCCAGTGCTGTTACACAGGAGCCAGTTTCGCTGGCTCTCTGACAGAGCAGCCAGCAGGGGGCTGGGGTGGCTGGAGGAGATTTCACTCCTCGCTCTCCCGCGCCTCTCTCCATTTACTTAACACAGGCTGAACCTCATAGGGCATCATAGCTGGCAGACTCAGAAGCTATATTCAAGCATCCATAGAAACCCAATGGAATCTCACGATCACATTGTGGGGGTGCACTGGGTGACAGAAGGAGTCCCCTCCCTCTGTCAGCCATTTACATGCCACAGTCACACTGACCACAGCATATAAAGGGTTAAACACAGGGGATCTAAGGTTTCTTTCATCCCAAGCACCGGCTTCCACTGGCACAAGAGACCCTGCTGGACTTCTAATGCAGCTCTGTCAAAAGCCAGTGCTGCAAGGGACATGTCCTGTACTTGGTGCTGAATGGCCATGTGTTAGAAGAGCTTCTTCCAGTCCTTCACTAAGCAGCACCAATACATCAACCCTCATCATCCCTACAGTCATCTCCTGCCAGTGGAGATTAACCTTATGGCTGCATAACAATGGCCTGATGCAGGAAAGGTCCTGCTCACAACATGAGCAAAAGCTGCAGGAGTCGTAGGTGTGGAGAGAGCTTCTCTCTTCACTGACCTCCTTCCACCGGGGCCTCTGCACAGCTCCAGCTGAGGCTTGGGAGCAGTCCCACGATGAGACATCTGCACAGCCTCCCACTGGTGCTCCACGGCGATCTCCCACTGGAGCATTTATGTGGGCTAAGTGCCTTCCTGATGAAGCTTCAGAGGGCTTCCCCACCAGTGCATCAGAGCTTGCGCTCTCCTCATGACTTGATTCCCTGAGGATTCCTCTGTCAGCTTTCATCTCTGCTCAGCAGAGACATAGATTGCATTGTGTGTAAGCATGTACATATTCCCACAGGGATGCATGCTCCCGAGGAAGACAGCCGTATCCTCCCTTGACTCAGAGAGGGGAGGGGGATGTAAGGACCATAAAACATTAAAGGGCAGAAACCAGGCCTCACCCAGGCCTGCTTCTAAAGTAAAAATGGTGACGCCTGCAGCAGGTCTAGGCTGGAATTCATCTCCCTCAAAAGACAGCTTGGAGGATTTCCCTGATTGCAGCTCCCAGAATTGATCATCAGTCTACAGTAAGTCATTTACCCAAAAAAAGAATATCCTAACAGGGGAACAATACATATCCTCACCAGCACCCTGTACACAAGGCAGGAAAAGCATTATTATTAGACAAACTCCCCTCCACTACATCTACCTCAAACAATCTTGCCAAACAACGCACTAAATGCCCCCCCCCCCCACTTGGACATTAACTGTTCAAACATCGACATCATCCAATAAACATGATCACCGCCAGCAACCAAACTGCTTCAGAGGTTTTTTTTTAAGGAAGCCATGCTAGCATTGCATAGCTCCATTTCAAAGGGCATCGCCAAGGCAATAGCTATCATTAACGCTCTCGGAGAAAGGGTAGACCACATGGAACAGAAAATGTGGCAATACTCCACAGCCCACAATACACTAGTAGATGTGCATAACTCACTAGAAGAAGAACTCACGGCCTTAAAATTTAAAATAGCCAACATAGAAGCCAGCCAACATAAAATTCAGAGGCATCCCAGAATCCGTGTCACCTATGTAACTTCCCTCTCACATACAAAATCTAATCTGCACAACAGATTGTCCACCTCAAGAGTTAGCTATCGATTGTGCCAACAGACTACCAAAACCAAACCATCTCTCAAATTCTATTCCATGTGATGTCATCGCTAGCATTCACTTTTTCACACTAAAATAAAAACATATGCTTAAGTCAGGAACGTTACCCTCACTTCCAGATCCATACCAGAACATAACATTGTTTATTTGATCTGTCACAAGCCACAATTACAGCTCGGAAAAAACTTTCCCCAGTTACCCAAATCTTAAAGAATCATGCAATTCCATGTGAATGGGGCTTCTCCAGAAAAGGGATAGTCACAAAAAACGGCTCAACCCATATCTTTAATTGTTGAGAAAAAGGAATGGAACTACACCAACAATGGGGTTTATCCCTAACATCTCTTCACCACCATCTCTCAAGCTGGCTAAAGAATGGACACCAGCAACAAGGGGCGGCTGAGGACACTTACTCTCCAACTCTTAGTAGGTCTTGGACAATCTTTTTTGTTCTCCTACAATTTACCCCACCTTATTTTGCATTCTTACACACTGCTCAAACCCTCTGCATTCCATGGCAGTACCTTTTGTGGATCATGGACCATATTTTACTTCTCTTTTTTTGTGTCCAGTTTCTCTAGTTTTATTGCTTGTACCACTATGGAAGGGGTCTATATCAATATGTTTTTTTAGTTGATGGAAGACATGAAGATATATATGACTCAGATTAGCTAAACCCTCATATAATTTAATGTCTGTAAAAATACTTTCACTCAATGCTAAAGGACTTAATAATCCATACAAGAGTTCTTGTGAAGGGAGGCTAAAAAGGTAAATGTGGACATAATATGCGTACAGGAATGGCAATTCAAAAATTGTTCCCCACCAAAATGTTCTAATCCCCAGTATTCACAAATATATTTGTCCAATGCAAACAAGGCAAAAGCTGGGGTTATCATTGCTCTTAACCCCTTAGTGACGGAGCTGTTTTGCTTTTTTCCATTTTCGTTTTTTCCTCCTCCCTTTTAAAAAATCGTAACTTCTTTATTTATCCATCAACGTCGCTGTATGAGGGCTTGTTTTTTGTGGGACGGGTTGTATTTTTCAATGGTACTATTTATTATACCATATAATGTACTGAAAAAACTTTAAAAAATTCTAAGTGGTGAGAGATGGAAAAAAAAACCGGCATTCCACCATCTTTCGTTGAGTCCTGTTTCTACGGTGCACAAACTGCAACAAAAATGACCCAATAACTTTATTATATGGGTCAGTATGATTGCTATGATACCAAAGATGTATAGTTGTTTTTTTTTTGCGGTACTATTTTTTTTTTTTTAAGATATTTAATTTTTTTAAATTATTTTTTGTGTCCATTTTCTGTGCCCAATAACTTTTTAAATTTTCCGTTGACATAGTTGAGTGAGGGCTCATTTTGTGCGGTACGTCCTGTTGTTTCCGTTGATATCCTATTTGCAAACAATTGAGTTTTTGGTCGCTTTTTATTAAATTTTTTCTTGGAGATAGGGTGACCAAAAAATTTCTGGCGTTCTATTTTTTTTTTCGTACCTCGTTCACTGTGCGGGTAAAATAATGCATTACTTTGATAGATCGGACTTTTACGGACACAGCGATACCAAACACGTATTTTTGGTTTAATATTTTGATTTTTTTTATTGCAAATATGGCAAAAGGGTTTTTTTTGGAACATTTATTCCTTTTTTTTTCTTAATAATTAGTAAAACTTTTTTATTCTTATTTTTACACTTTCTTTTAGTCCTCCTAGAGGACCACAACCAGCGATGCTTTGATCGCTCCTGCTTTTTGACAGGCAGTCTATCAAGCCACCCCATGGGGATGGCTTGATAGGCAGTCTCCCAAGGTAGCTCTGGAGTCTTTTAGAAGGCCCCTGGCTGCCATGACACCTGTACGGCTCCCTCGATCTCAACACAGGGGAGGGGGGGTGTACGGGAATTGACAGCGGCATTTAAAGGGTTAATAGCTGCAGCTATTGCTTGCGGGTGTCAGCTGTAATAAACAGCAGTGCTATCTCCTTCCATACATGTCCTGCAACGGCAGGACGTAAAAACACTACTGGGCCGTCACTAAGGAGTTAAAGATTCAATCACCCTCTCTCTTTCAAACTCAATCATCGATAACAAAGGCAATTATATAGCCTTAATTTGTTCTATAAATAATTCTGTTTATACTATTATTAACATTTATGCCCCTAATAAATCTCAAATAACTTTGGCTAACATATTTTCCTTCATTTATCTAGCCCATGACCACCTCCACTAGCCCTCCCCTTCAAATATCTCTGTGTCTTTAACGCCTTGAACATCTTAAGTCTTTTAAAGTCTCATCCTCCTTATAGACTGGCAAGTCGTAAAATAAATATTATATATGTGGTGCACACAAGTTATTGGTTCTAGTTACTGTTTTATGTACAAATTATGTATTTTATCGTTCTTCAGCAACTACTTCTTAATCCCTGTCAGATTTGAATATGAACATTAGTTCTACTAGATTTAGCAATATAACAACATGCATATCATTATGCTGTACCTGCACTCTACTGTAACAAATATGCCATTTATTCAGTATTTTTTCTTATTTCCATTAAACTTAAAATCAATAAAAATTTATTGTTAAAAAAAGAACAGAATAAAGCCCCTTAACGGCCTCCATCATTAAGGTTAAGAGGCCTCATTAAAGGGTGGCTCTGGACTTGGATGATTGTTGGGCGCATGAGCACCCAACAGCCTTTCCACTGAGTACCATTACTGTGATTTCACACCGGAGCGATATTTATTCAGAGAATGGAGGAAGAGTGCGCTGGAGATCTCTTCCAATCACCTACCTCCATTCACTGCAAACAGGCAGTTGTTCATGACTGCCTGTTTACACGGGCTGATAGTCACTTGCTTTTTTAGGTGAGCTAAAAAAACAAGAGACTCTGACAAGTTAGAGTTTTTTTGCTCACTGCTCTGTCAGTGGCCGTGTGTACTGTGATTTTCGGATGATAACCTCCTGTATAAAAGTATCTTAAGTTACTTAAGTTAATAAATATATCAAATTTATCACATTTAGATGAGTTAAGATAATCCATTTTATAATAAGTATTACATACCCTCACTCCAAAAATATCAACACTGTTATACAAAAATATTTGACCAATAACTTTATCATTCCACCCAGAGGTCTTAACCCTTTGCAATCCAATTTTGGATTCAGGGTTACCTAGGGGGCTTTCTCTTTCTCCCATTTTACAATGGCGCCATCTGCTGGCTAAAGCCAGTGCTGCGGTATGGGATATGCTGGAGAGGCCCCCGACAACAAAGCGGCCAGTAATCTACAGTGAGAATACCCTGACGGACGTCTTCTGACATCAGAGCTGTACAGCCTTCAGTAGGAATGTCTTTAGATGTCAGACAATGGATTGGAAAGGGTTAAAAAAATAGAAATGTTATTGTAAATCTGTTATGGTCAGTATTGCTGATCACTGTATTTAAACAGGACTGTAGGTATCGTGCCCAGTAATGATTATACCTCATGGAAAAATTGTAGTTTTTATATTTTATTTCCCTCTCATTATGATCCACTTCTGGAATAGGCATTAAAAATACTTTAAAAGCTTGCAAATAAATGGCAAAATGTGAACCTAGGCCTTAGGTTCAGCTTTCAACCGTTCTTCCTACTGTGCACACCAAGTGATTTGCACATGTAGAAACAGTCTTAGTTAGGAAAATACATCTGTATGTTTATGCTGAAGTTGCTAGTTATTTGTAGACTTAATTTGTGGAGCAAGCATAAAGACGTATAAATCTGTATCATGATGGTACATTTTATTTTTACAGCTTCTACTTGTGTCCTTATAAAACTGAATTAATAAAATTGATACCACAGTGAAAAAATATGTAGAGTTTATGCAAGTTTTGATCCATCTGGCAATGTGTCAGCTACAAATTCCACCATGAATTACTGTAATTGAACATTTTATCCCAACTTGTTTATTTTTCCTTTTTTTTTGCATTCGACTAACGTTGTTCAGGCAGACTCATAAAAAATAATCTTTTTATGTATATTCATTTGAACTCTGCAAAATGCAGAATCTAAATTAAGTTTTAAATCCTGGAATTGTAGAATATATCTGTTAACATATTCTAGGTGAGTAGTCAGTAACTCTTAATAAATAAATGATAGTTGGACCTAGATTCACATATTATACAACACCTGTTCAAAAAAGCTTTATCCTGTGCATTACGGAATTGATTATTGACTATAAATATTTCCATCTGTTGCAGAAAACAGCGTTATTCATTATTTAATGTATTTGGTTCGAATAATACAAATGTGCTTTAGGCTTGTTCACACATTTGGGGACGGAGTTCAGAGCAAGTAGAGTCCGTGCCGATTCCACATCAAAGCTGCATCCCATTACTTTCAGTGGGAATCCATAGAGCAGTCTACAGCGGAAGTTTTCTGCATGTCGATTTCAAATCTGCGTACAAAAAAAAAAATTAAGTGACATCACTTCTTGATGCAGAATCTGGGGAATTCCACATGCACATTTGCCCAAATTCCACACACAGATTTGCCCATTGAAAAGGGGCGCGGATTTGCAGGTATACATGTGCAGGTGCTTAGCAATGGATTTCTGTCCCAGATTTTAGAGGAGGAAGCTGCGTCAGATTCCGTTGTGTGAACATACTCTTAGACTTTTGCTTAATCTGTATTTATTTTTACATGTAAACAGTCTCTTCTAACACCTTTCTTTATTTGCTTTAATTTGGTTATTGGCCGAGTGTTATGTTGCTACTTTGTTGAGCATATGTTGATTTTTGAACATTTTACAGTAAAATACATCACCTAAGAGGTGGTAACCGCTCCACCGAATGTCTCCTCTGCAGCTATGGCACTTGTTTCTAGTCTTCAGGCAACGCTTCTGGTCAGGGGTTTCAAAAATCCTGCTTCCAGAAAGCGCTGCCTCTGATTTGTTCTTGAGCTCCGCTGTATAGTTTGGTGCAAATAATAAAATACATAGAAAGTAGCACGACCAGTATTCCAACCAATACAGCATGGGAGCAGGTGCACAGTCCTTAGTAGATCCGGACTTAAGGATCCATTTGCATAACTTCGTAGGAATTCAATGAGTGGATCAGCACAAAGGAGCTTCTTCACAATATGTATACCTTTATTCCTCAGCAAGACATGAAGCTGCAACGTTTCAAACCACCTTGGGTCTTTTTCAAGCATGCAGCAAATGATGACACACATACATATATACAAAGAAACATATACCACTAAAACCAATAGAACCAACAATAGACCAACACACCTCCACCTACCACATTACGACTGGTCCGGAGCTATGCAGCACAGCCGTCTATCATCAGGAATTAATGAATAGTATATTCCGGTCTTCAAGTGCTCATTGATCACTTCATCCATCCCGGTGTTCCTATCTCATAACTGCGCATGAGCACTCGATATCCAATCTGATCACTGCTCTTACCAGTAGTGGTCAACATTAAGCCAGTGCGCATGAGCAGAAGACATCATCGCGTGAGAGCTCATATCGCCACAATAATCTAACTCCCGGATAACTTGTTAGATCTACTATATCTGTAGTACTCCCCTGTATACAAGCAGGAGGAGTACAATAAGGTTCATATCCTGTCTGCCCTCGGACAGAAGAGGGCAGACAGCGCAAGCGCGTCTAATCGGGGTAGAAGGCAGCTTTAGTCGGCGCCATGGAGACGGGGACGCCAGCACCGGAGGGGGTAAGTGTATAACTTCTGTATGGCCAATATTTAATGCACGATGTATATTACAAAGTGCATTAATATGGCCATACAGAAGTGTATAACCCCACTTGCTTTTGCAGGACAACCCCTTTAATATTTAAATAACAAAAAAGAGAATTCAACATAATCATTAGAGATGAGCGAACGTACTCGTCCGAGCTTGATGCTCGTTCGAGTATTAGGGTGTTCGAGATGCTCGTTACTCGAGATGAGCACCACGCGATGTTCGAGTTACTTTCACTTTCATCTCTGAGACATTAGCGCGCTTTTCTGGCCAATACAAAGACATGGAAGGCATTACAACTTCCCCCTGCGACGTTCAAGCCCTATACCACCCCCCTGCAGTGAGTGGCTGGGGAGATCAGGTGTCACCCGAGTATATAAATCTGGCCCTCCCGCGGCTCGCCACAGATGCATTCTGACAGAGATCAGGGACAGTGCTGCTGGTGCTGCTGCTGCTATAGGGAGAGCGTTAGGAGTTATTTTAGGCTTGAAGAACCCCAACGGTCCTTCTTAGGGCCACATCTGACCGTGTGCAGTACTGTTGAGGCTGCTGTGAGCAGTGTTGCACTTTTTTTTTTTTTTTGTATATCGGGTGTGCAGAGCATTGCGTCCTCAGTCTGCAGTAATTTTACATAGTATAGGGCCAGTACTGGTGAGGCAGGGACAGTGAGAAAGTTGAAAGAGATATACTGTCTATATAGGCAGTGGGCTTTTTCAAACAAATTTGGGAAAAATACTATCTTTGGGCTGCCTGTGACCGTCTTGAGTGTACTGCGTCTTTGCTGGGGGTAGTAGTCCTAATTAATACACAGCTAAGTGTTACAGCAGGCTTGCGCAAAATTCTTTACTGGCTCTGCGTTGCCCGTTACATCACCGCCGTCATCCCGTCAAGAGGGAAACAGTCTGCAGTAATTTTACATAGTATAGGGCCAGTAGTGGTGAGGCAGGGACAGTGGGAAAGGTGAAAGAGATATACTGTCTATATAGGCAGTGGGCTTTTTCAAACAAATTTGGGAAAAATACTATCTTTGGGCTGCCTGTGACCGTCGTGAGTGTACTGCGTCTCTGCTGGGGGTAGTAGTCCTAATTAATACGCAGCTAAGTGTTACAGCAGGCTTGCGCAAAATTCTTTCCTGGCTCTGCGTTGCCCGTTACATCACCGCCGTCATCCCGTCAAGAGGGAAACAGTCTGCAGTAATTTTACATAGTATAGGGCCAGTAGTGGTGAGGCAGGGACAGTGGGAAAGGTGAAAGAGATATACTGTCTATATAGGCAGTGGGCTTTTTCAAACAAATTTGGGAAAAATACTATCTTTGGGCTGCCTGTGACCGTCTTGAGTGTACTGCGTCTCTGTTGGGGGTAGTAGTCCTAATTAATACGCAACTAAGTGTTACAGCAGGCTTGCGCAAAATTCTTTCCTGGCTCTGCGTTACCCGTTACATCACCGCCATCATCCTGTCCAGAGGGAAACAGTATACATATATACGCTGCATACAGTATCTGTCTGCTGTCTCAGCTCAGCCTTTAAAAAAATAGAAGCAAAATACTTAAGGCCTACTAGTGGCCTTTGGACACTTGACTGCTTCTGCGCTGTGAATTCCACTAGGTCAGTCATACGCACCTACGTCTCACTACAGGCTTGCGCAAAATTCTTTCCTGGCTCTGCTGTGCGTTCCGTAAGCGAAGTCAGCCTCCAACCACAGGCCAATAAGCGGCACATTTAATTACAGCGTTCTGTTTCTGCACTACTGGTAATACACCATGCTGAGGGGTAGGGGTAGGCCTAGAGGACGTGGACGCGGGCGAGGACGCGGAGGCCCAAGTCAGGGTGTGGGCACAGGCCGAGCTCCTGATCCAGGTGTATCGCAGCCGACTGCTGCAGGATTAGGAGAGAGGCATGTTTCTGGCGTCCCCAGATTAATCTCACAATTAATGGGTCCACGAGGTAGTACTTTATTAGAAAATGAGCAGTGTGAGCAGGTCCTGTCGTGGATGGCAGAAAGTGCATCCAGCAATCTATCGACCACCCAGAGTTCTACGCCATCCACTGCTGCAACTCTGAATCCTCTGGCTGCTGCTCCTCCTTCCTCCCAGCCTCCTCACTCCATTACAATGACACATTTTGAGGAGCAGGCAGACTCTCAGGAACTGTTCTTGGGCCCCTGCGCAGAATGGGCAGCAATGGTTCCTCTCCCACTGGAGGAGTTTGTCATGACCGATGCCCAACCTTTGGAAAGTTCCCGGGGTCTGGGGGATGAGGCTGGGGACTTCTGGCAACTGTCTCAAGAGCTTTTAGTGGGTGAGGAGGACGACGACGATGAGACACAGTTGTCTATCACTCAGGTAGTAGTAATTGCAGTAAGTCCGAGGGAGGAGCGCACAGAGGATTCGGAGGAAGAGCAGCAGGACGATGAGGTGACTGACCCCACCTGGTTTGCTAAGCCTACTGAGGACAGGTCTTCAGAGGGGGAGGCAAGTGCAGCAGCAGGGCAGGTTGGAAGGGGCAGTGCGGTGGCCAGGGGTAGAGGCAGGGCCAGACCGAATAATCCACCAACTGTTTCCCAAAGCGCCCCCTCGCGCCATGCCACCCTGCAGAGGCCGAGGTGCTCAAAGGTCTGGCAGTTTTTCACTGAGAGTGCAGACGACCGACGAACAGTGGTGTGCAAACTTTGTCGCGCCAAGATCAGTCGGGGAGCCACCACCACCAGCCTCACCACCACCAGCATGCGCAGGCATATGATGGCCAAGCACCCCACAAGGTGGGACGAAGGCCGTTCACCGCCTCCGGTTTGCACCACTGCCTCTCCCCCTGTGCCCTAACCTGCCACTGAGATCCAACCCCCCTCTCAGGACACAGACACGACTGTCTCCTGGCCTGCACCCACACCCTCACCTCCGCTGTCCTCGGCCCCATCCACCAATGTCTCTCAGCGCACCGTCCAGCCGTCACTAGCGCAAGTGTTTGAGCGCAAGCGCAAGTACGCTGCCACGCACCCGCACGCTCAAGCGTTAAACGTGCACATAGCCAAATTGATCAGCCTGGAGATGCTGCCGTATAGGCTTGTGGAAACGGAGGCTTTCAAAAACATGATGGCGGCGGCGGCCCCGCGCTATTCGGTTCCCAGTCACCACTACTTTTCCCGATGTGCCGTCCCAGCCCTGCACGACCACGTCTCCCGCAATATTGTACGCGCCCTCACCAACACGGTTACTGCCAAGGTCCCCTTAACAACGGACACATGGACAAGCACAGGCGGGCAGGGCCACTATATCTCCCTGACGGCACATTGGGTGAATTTAGTGGAGGCTGGGACCGAGTCAGAGCCTGGGACCGCTCACGTCCTACCCACCCCCAGAATTGCGGGCCCCCGCTCGGTGCTGGTATCTGCGGTGGTGTATGCTTCCTCCACTAAACCACCCTCCTCCTCCTCCTACGCAACCTCTGTCTCGCAATCAAGATGTGTCAGTAGCTGGACGTCGCCAGCAGTCGGTGTCGCGCGTTGTGGCAGCACAGCGGTGGCCAAGCGTCAGCAGGCCGTGCTGAAACTACTCAGCTTAGGAGAGAAGAGGCACACGGCCCACGAACTGCTGCAGGGTCTGACAGAGCAGACCGACCGCTGGCTTTCGCGGCTGAGCCTCCAACCGGGCATGGTCGTGTGTGACAACGGCCGTAACCTGGTGGCGGCTCTGCAGCTC
This sequence comes from Eleutherodactylus coqui, assembly GCF_035609145.1. Lineage (NCBI taxonomy): Eukaryota > Metazoa > Chordata > Amphibia > Anura > Eleutherodactylidae > Eleutherodactylus > Eleutherodactylus coqui. Next base: position 111,937,543 of record NC_089841.1, on the reverse strand, counting down.
GGCAGCCTCACGCACGTGCCATGCCTGGCCCACGTCTTTAATTTGGTGGTTCAGCGCTTTCTGAAAAGCTACCCACGCTTGTCAGACCTGCTCGGAAAGGTGCACCGGATCAGCGCACATTTCCGCAAGTCGAACACGGACGCTGCCACCCTGCGCACCCTGCAACATCGGTTTAATCTGCCAGTGCACCGACTGCTGTGCGACGTGCCCACACGGTGGAACTCTACGCTCCACATGCTGGCCAGGCTCTATGAGCAGCGTAGAGCTATAGTGGAATACCAACTCCAACATGGGCGGCGTAGTGGGAGTCAGCCTCCTCAATTCTTTACAGAAGAGTGGGCCTGGTTGGCAGACATCTGCCAGTTCCTTGGAAACTTTGAGGAGTCTACCCAGATGGTGAGCGGCGATGCTGCAATCATTAGCGTCACCATTCCTCTGCTATGCCTCATGAGAAGTTCCCTGCAAAGCATAAACGCAGATGCTTTGCGCTCGGAAACGGAGGCGGGGGAAGACAGTATGTCACTGGATAGTCAGAGCACCCTCCTGTCTATATCTCAGCACGTTGAGGAGGAGGAGGAGGGGGAGGAGCATGAGGAGGAGGGGGAAGAGACAGCTTGGCCCACTGCTGAGGGTACCCATGCTGCTTGCCTGTCATCCTTTCAGCGTGTATGGCCTGAGGAGGAGGAGGAGGAGGATCCTGAAAGTGATCCTCCTAGTGAGGACAGCCATGTGTTGTGTACAGGTACCCTGGCACACATGGCTGACTTCATGTTAGGATGCCTTTCTCGTGACCCTCGCGTTACACGCATTCTGGCCACTACGGATTACTGGGTGTACACACTGCTCGACCCATGGTATAAGAAGAACCTTTCCACTCTCATACCCGAAGAGGAAAGGGGTTCAAGAGTGATGTTATACCACAGGACCCTGGCGGACAAACTAATGGTAAAATTCCCATCCGACAGCGCTAGTGGCAGAAGGCGCAGTTCCGAGGGCCAGGTAGCAGGGGAGGCGCAGAGATTAGGCAGCATGTACAGCAGAGGCAGGGGAACACTCTCCAAGGCCTTTGACAGCTTTATGGCTCCCCAGCAAGACTGTGTCACCACTCCCCAGTCAAGGCTGAGTCGGCGGGAGCACTGTAAAAGGCTGGTGAGGGAGTACGTAGCTGATCGCACGACCGTCCTCCATGACGCCTCTGCCCCCTACAACTACTGGATGTCGAAGCTGGACACGTGGCCTGAACTCACGCTGTATGCCCTGGAGGTGCTTGCTTGTCCTGCGGCTAGCGTCTTGTCAGAGAGGGTGTTTAGTGCGGCTGGGGGAATCATCACGGATAAGCGTACCCGCCTGTCAACCGACAGTGCCGACAGGCTTACCATCATAAAGATGAACAAAGCCTGGATTTCCCCAGACTTCTCTTCTCCACCAGCGGACAGCAGCGATACCTAAACAATACGTAGGCTGCACCCGCGGATGGCAGCATCGTTCTCTATCACCATAAAAAAATGAGACCTTTTAGCTTCATCAATCTGTGTATTATATTCATCCTCCTCCTCCTGCTCCTCCTCCTGAAACCTCACTTAATCACGCCGAACGGGCAATTTTTCTGAGGCCCACAAGGCTCAGTCATATAACTTTTGTAAACAATGTTTATACGTTTCAATTCTCAATTCAATAAAGCGTTGAAACTTGTACCTGAACCAATTTTTATTTTAACTGGGCCGCCTACAGGCCTAGTTACAAATTAAGCCACATTAACCAAAGCGATTAATGGGTTTCACCTGCCCTCTTGGTTGGGCATGGGCAATTTTTCTGAAGTACATTTGTACTGTTGGTACATCAATTTTTTGGGGCCCTCGCCTACATTGTAATCCTAGTAATTTTTAGCCCACCTGCATTAAAGCTGACATTACCTCAGCTGTGCTGGGCACTGCAATGGGATATATTTATGTACCGCCGGTGGGTTCCAGGGAGCCACCCATGCTGTCGATCCACACAGAGTTGTAACTGCATGTGTCCACTTCTAAAGAACCCCAGTCTGACTGGGGCATGCAGTGTGGGCCGAAGACCACCTGCATTAAAACTGACGTTAGCTCTGCTGAGCAGGGCACTGCAATGGGATTTATTTATGTACCGCCGGTGGCTTCCTGGGACCCACCCATGCTGTCGGTCCACACGGAGTTGTAACTGCATGTGCCCACTTCTAAAGAACCCCAGTCTGACTGGGGCATGCAGTGTGGGCCGAAGACCACCTGCATTAAACCTGACGTTACCTCAGCTGTGATGGGCACTGCAATGGGATTTATTTATGTACCGCCGGCGGCTTCCTGGGACCCACCCATGCTGTCGGTCCACACGGAGTTGTAACTGCATGTGTCCACTTCTAAAGAACCCCAGTCTGACTGGGGCATGCAGTGTGGGCCGAAGCCCACCTGCATTAAACCTGACGTTACCTCAGCTGTGATGGGCACTGCAATGGGATTTATTTATGTACCGCCGGTGGGTTCCAGGGAGCCACCCATGCTGTCGGTCCACACGGAGTTGTAACTGCATGTGTCCACTTCTAAAGAACCCCAGTCTGACTGGGGCATGCAGTGTGGGCCGAAGCCCACCTGCATTAAACCTGACGTTACCTCAGCTGTGATGGGCACTGCAATGGGATTTATTTATGTACCGCCGGTTGGTTCCTGGGACCCACCCATGCTGTCGGTCCACGCGGTATTGTAACTGCATGAGTCCACTTCTAAAGAACCCCAGTCTGACTGGGGCATGCAGTGTGGGCCGAAGACCACCTGCATTAAACCTGACGTTAGCTCTGCTGAGCAGGGCACTGCAATGGGATTTATTTATGTACCGCCGGTGGCTTCCTGGGACCCACCCATGCTGTCGGTCCACACGGAGTTGTAACTGCATGTGTCCACTTCTAAAGAACCCCAGTCTGACTGGGGCATGCAGTGTGGGCCGAAGTCCACCTGCATTAAACCTGACGTTACCTCAGCTGTGATGGGCACTGCAATGGGATTTATTTATGTACAGCCGGTGGGTTCCAGGGAGCCACCCATGCTGTCGGTCCACACGGAGTTGTAACTGCATGTGTCCACTTCTAAAGAACCCCAATCTGACTGGGGCATGCAGTGTGGGCCGAAGCCCACCTGCATTAAACCTGACGTTACCTCAGCTGTGATGGGCAATGCAATGGGATTTATTTATGTACAGCCGGTCGGTTCCAGGGAGCCACCCATGCTGTGGGTGCAAACGGAATTCTCAATGCAGAGTTGTACCTGCCTGTGACTATTTATAAAAAAACACGGTCTGACTGGGGCATGCAGACACCTTGACAGATTTTCACAAATGGAAACCTTAGCGAGCATCTGCGATATACAAAAATGCTCGAGTCCCCCATTGACTTCAATGGGGTTCATTACTCGAAACGAACCCTCGAGCATCGTGAAAATTTCGTCCCGAGTAACGAGCACCAGAGCATTTTGGTGCTCGCTCATCTCTAATAATCATGAATATCTTTGTAGACTCCATAATTCCTCAATTTATAAGATTTCCAGATCCATGGTGACAGAGTCCATCGTGCTGCATGTTCCAGATCCAATACGCAATGCCTAAAAAAATAACATTAAAATATTATAAAATCAGCATATACAAAAACTGTTCCCAAATTTAAACATAGGTCAACAAATCTGCAATTATATATCGTATTATACTCAGACCTATCTATCTGAAATTAAGCCACTAACATCCTTAAGTATCATCTAAATGAATGGTGCTGTAATAAATCTTAAGTACGATACAGCAGTAGTAGTTTTTTTATGCACTGTCTTTTATGAAATCTTTTCCTGTCGATGCAATAGCCTTTATGGTATTTTCAATCATTGGATTGTGATATGATTGGATGCACTATCTGGGAATGGAGGGCTCTCCATATGTATTTAGTAAAAATCTTATGCGCAGGAGCATTGGTTTATTGAGTGTACAGCTGGGGATACCACTGTGGCTATTGAGGTTCTTGCGCAAGGATAAGTCCTGCGCATGTCATCACTTGCTGCATGCCTGAAAGAGACCCAAGACGGGTCGAAACGTTGCAGCTTCATGTCTTGCTGATCCACTTATTGAATACCTACGAAGTAAGGCTGTATAGTTTGGTGTCTTTAGGACCACAGAGTCAAAAATAGCACAAATACCTCAGCAGAAAAATCAACATAAAAGCTCCAGTTGAGAACATGGTCAATAGATTTTTTTCACATGGATTGTGGCTATCCTTCAATGATTAAATAACATTTGCTGGGACCTTAAATAGGTCATACAAAAGGATGTCCCTCAGATGAAAGACCAGCAACCATTTAAAAGAACCCAAGAGATTATCTCAGACTAAGTGGAATACTGATGTCTCACTACACTTAGTATTAAATGGGTTGCTAGCCTTCTAGCGAATATGCGCTTTGGTAGTTCAACACAATATGGCAGGCCCTGAACAATGTTAGGATTGACCAATATTTGCTCTCTGCTGTCTAATCAGGTTGCAGTCATTAGCTGTGCTTATAGCAGCAGAGGCTTAAAGCTGGCTACCTCAATCTTTCTGGCAGGTAACCCTCTCAGATTAAAGAGATATTCCAACTACTTGAAGTCTCTCTATGCTGATTTAAATTCTAACATTTGGACTTTTCAGCCCAAAGAAAAAAATAGCTTAACATGTTTCTACTGCTAAAGTTTCCTCAGAAGCTAGTTGTTTGGGGGTTTTTTTGAAAAAGAGAAAATTTGGCACACTATGACGAAAAGTGTGCCAAATCAGAAAATAAAAAGTGATGCTGAAAACTGCTTCCAGCCCTAATGGTGGACTGGTAGCAGAGTTGTGTTATTTTTGGGTCTGTGGCCCTAAAGACACCAAACTATACATGGTCCTCGCCAACCTACTATTTGTTGATAAACAGCTTTTTCAGTGCTTTTGACATGAAATTATTAGCTTGGGAAATAAAAGTTATATTTTAACTTCCTGGTTAAAAAAGAATTGTATATTTTGCATTGCTCTGTTTGCACAACCTAATCTTTAAATTTGTCCTGGAGTCCTAGATATAACATAAGTAGAGGTTAATCCAGAGAAAATAAAATGAGAAAGAAGAAAAACAACAAGTAGAAACTATGGTTCAAGATACATAATAATGAAGTAACTTGTATGTACTATTGTATATAATTAAGATAGGATAGATAGGCAATAACATTTCCATAAAGTGTCGCAGTGTACAATGGTGTGGTCCCTTTCAAGACTCAATAAATTTCAAACACTTAGGCTAACTAACATGTATCCTGAAAATTTAAGCCACTTTGCCCAATGACTTTTAAATTTATCTACTTGATCGAAACTGATGTTCCATCAAGCAGCTGTGTTGAACTGTTAAGAAGATTTTAGTTAAAGAAGGTACACTTGAACTTTTCCATTTCTTAGCTATGTATGCTCTAGTTGCTGTTAAAATGTGGGAAGAAATAAGAAGATCAGTGAAAGTGCAATCTTCTATGCCTAGTGACAGAAAAGCAACGTCTGGGCTCCAATGCAAATTAGTCTGTAGAATTGAGCATAGCACATAATGAACTTGATCCCAAAGTTTAAGAGGTTTATACAACCACCAGATATGTAGTAATGAGCAAATGTGTTTGTGACATCTATAGCATATGCTAGAATGCTGTGTTGAAATTTTAGCTAAGTGATCTGGGGTTAAGTACCATCTGTATAGTAGTTTCCTATTGGTTTCCAAATGATTCACACAGTGAAAGGATTTAGAGCTAAGCTGGTGTGGCAGTGACCACTAGTTGCGTTAAAGGATTTCTGAAGGTCTTCTTGCCATCTAGTTTTAAGGAGAAAAACAGATGAGGAAAGCATAATGATAGTACTACATATGCCTTAGTAATACCTTTAGATTGTTTCCGAGAATTATATAGAGAAGATTCATATTTTGTAATGTAGTTGTAATTGGAGGAGTAAATGGGGTAAGAAATGTCATAATTGCAAATATTTATAAAACTCTTTATAAGGCAGTTGAAAATATTTGCGGAATTGTATGAATAACTTAAACATTGATTTTTCAAATAAGTCCTCGACCTTGTAAATACCTCTAGCATACCATGCATTATTTGTCTAGAATTAATAGTAACTAGTGATGAGCAAGCATACTCGCTAAGGGCAATTGCTCAAGCGAGCATTGCCCTTAGCGAGTACCTGCTCGCTCGAGAGAAAAGGTTCGGCTGCCAGCGGCGGGCAGGGAGCTGCGGTGGAGAGCGGGGAGGAACGGAGTCGAGATCTCTCTCTCCCTATCCCCCCCCCCCGCTCCCCCCCTACTGACTGCCGCTACTCACCGCTCCCCTGCCCCGGCAGCCAAACCTTTTCTCTCAAGCGGGCAGGTACTCGCTAAGGGCAATGCTCGCTCGAGCAATTGCCCTTAGCGAGTATGCTCACTCATCTCTATTAATCACCTCTAGTAGCAGTCTGTGGTTTCAAAGAGGGAAAAGGTTGAGATTTAAAGACACCCTTTTCCAGATGAATAAAGTAGCAGATATGGTGATTGCTTTGCAGAGCCACGGTTAATAGAGTATCCCGTACAATGCTGCTGCTGGCCAGCGCCAATTTGGATTGCCTTGCTCAGTGGAAGAATCTCGTTAGCTTCAGAGGGTTTTTTCCCCTGTCATGGACCATCATGGTTTGGGTGCCAGTGATATTAGGGAGTCAGGAGATAAGTTATAAGGCAGGTTGTGGAGGTGTCTGCTGCCAATGTGTGTCGCTATGAGTGGAGTACATACTTTTTCTTCACTTGGACCTATGTATGCCTGCAAGGGAAGATTATGCTTCCTCTGCCATGCGTTGCTGGCATTCATGGTTTCCAAAAAGAATTTCAAATTTTGAGGCATCTGTCCACAGAACAGTTTTCCATTTTGCTTTAGTCCCTTTGTAATGATCTTTGGCCAAGATAAGACATTGGCATTTCTGTGTTGATACATGGCTTTGTCTTTGCATGTTACAGCTTTAACTTGCATTTGTGGATTGCGTGGTGAGCTTTGTTCATAGGCAATGATTTCTGAAAGTATTCTTGAGCCCATACAATTATTTATATTAGGGTCCCTTTCCACTGGCAAGGAAATTGCGCATTTTTCAAGTTATGCGAGAGTGAGTGAAAACGCATGATTATGAAACCAATGAATTTCAATGGTTTTATTCTCATTTGCGATGTTTTCACTCCAGCGATGAAAATAAAATCGCAGTGTGCCCATTCTTTTTGCGATATCGCCCATTGTTTTCAATGGGGCCGATGGCAGTAGAGCCGGCCCCATTGAAAAGATAGGGAGAAGATCGCACTCCTCTACCACTGCTGTGACAGCTGTGGCAGGGGATGAAGGAATCTCCTGCCACAGCTGTCACAGCAGTGGCAGAGGATCACGATCTTCTCCCATTGCTTTTAATGTGGCCAGTGCTGCTACTGCCCCAATGAAAGCAATGATAGTATATCGACATATATAAGCGCCCCAAAGTATAAGTAGACATAATTGATGTAACTCACCTGGTGCATGGTGGGGCTCCTATAAAGGAAACCCACCGGTACCCAGTGTCCAGGTCCGCGTATCAATCCCACCTTCGGTCTTTTATCTGGATTCAGAGAGACGTCTTGGAGGTTAGAAGCTCTCCGGTGTCCAGGAGCTTGCAAGCCAAGCAATAAGAAAAGCAAATAGAAAAAAAGCTCCACGCTCGGGGCAAAGGGTGTTTCAAAACCAAATTTGATCTAATGGTTATAAAACCTAATTTTATTGGGTTTACAGGTGCAACGCGTTTTGACACTGTGCGGCGTTTTTTTTTCAAGCATAAACAAAATGACAGACATACACAATAAATAGGTAACTTACAGTTGAAGTTCCCGCTCTGGACTCCGAGGTGGTGATCTTGATGTCACCATAATGGGCAGGGTTTCCGTCTCATAAGTGATGTTAGTCACCTGATCAGCTTACGTGGAACGCTAATCATTTCCATTCACTCTTCATTCACAAATCTCATCGTGCCCGTAATTAAGGTCACGTGGTTAACAGAGATGAGCGAACGTACTCGTCCGAGCTTGATATTCGTGCGAATATTAGGGTGTTCGGGATGCTCGTTACTCGTAACGAGTACCACGCGGTGTTCCGGTTACTTTAAGTTTCCTCTCTGAGACGTTAGCGCGCTTTTCTGGCCAATTGAAAGACAGGGAAGGCATTACAACTTCCCCCCGTGACGTTCAAGCCCTATACCACCCCCCTGCTGTGAGTGGCTGGGGAGATCTGATGTCACCCGAGTATAAAAATCGGCCCCTCCCACGGCTCGCCACACATGCCTTGTGACTTAGCTGAGGGAAAGTACTATCGTGCTGGAGCTGCTGTAGGGAGAGCGTTAGGAGTGAGTGTAGGCTTCAAGAACCCCAACGGCCCTTCTTAGAGCCACATCTACTAGTGTGCAGTACTGTGTTAGCACAGTATTTTTTTTTTTTTCCAAAATTGGATCTGCAGAGCATTGCGCCCTGCAATAGGGACAGAAGTGGGGGTTAGGCAGGGAGAGTGTTAGGAGTTAGTGTAGGCTTCAAGAACCCCAACGGTCCTTTCTAGGGCCACATCTATCCATGTGCAGTACTGTCCAGGCTGCTGTTAGCAGTGTTGCATATTTTTTTTTTCTCAAAACCGGCTGTGCAGAGCATTGCACCCGGCATTAATACTACAGGGATAGAATTGTGTAGGCAGGGCCAGAAGACATACATTATTCATTGAATACGCAGTGTGGGTGTTCCTTGTAAAAAGCAGGGAAAAAATTCTATTTGGCCTGCCTCTTACAGTACTCAGGGCTCTGTGTACGTGTGTGCTGTGCGCTGAACGTTCAGAAAAAATCAGACGCAGTCAGCTACGTTTTACCGCAGGCGTGCGGCAATTTTTTTCCTGCATGGGAAATCCCTGATCTGCTGTAGGTAGCGAATTACTTTGCATCACTGCAGTTCTGGGACAAATTGGCAGGGCCACAACACAGTTATTAAACTTAGTATTCATTGAATACACGCAGTGTGGGTGTTCCTTGTAAAAAGCAGGGAAAAAATTCTATTTGGCCTGCCTCTTACAGTACTCAGGGCTCTGTGTACGTGTGTGCTGTGCGCTGAACGTTCAGAAAAAATCAGACGCAGTCAGCTACGTTTTACCGCAGGCGTGCGGTAATTTTTTTCCTGCATGGGAAATCCCTGATCTGCTGTAGGTAGCGAATTACTTTGCATCACTGCAGTTCTGGGACAAATTGGCAGGGCCACAACACAGTTATTAAACTTAGTATTCATTGAATACACGCAGTGTGGGTGTTCCTTGTAAAAAGCAGGGAAAAAATCTATGTGGCCTGCAGGCTTGCGCCAATTTATTTCCTGGCTGTGAAATCACTGGTAATACAGCATGCTGAGGGGTAGGGGTATGGGTAGGGCTAGAGGACGTGGACGTGGCCGAGGACGCGTAGGCCCAAGTGAGGGTGTGGGCACAGGCCGAGCTCCTGATCCAGGTGTGTCGCAGCCGACTGCTGCGCGATTAGGAGAGAGGCACGTTTCTGGCGTCCCCACATTCATCGCACAATTAATGGGTCCACGCGGGAGACCTTTATTAGAAAATGAGCAGTGTGAGCAGGTCCTGCCCTGGATGGCAGAAAGTGCTTCCAGCAAGCTATCATCCACCCAGAGTTCTGCGCCGTCCAGTGCTGCAAATCCGAATCCTCTGTCTGCTGCTCCTCCTTCCTCCCAGCCTCTTCACTCCACTACAATGACACATGCTCAGGAGTGGGAAGACTCTCAGGAACTGTTCTCGGGCCCCTGCTCAGATTGGGCAGCAGTGGTTCCTCTCCCACCAGAGGAGTTTATCGTCACTGATGCCCAACCATTGGAAAGTTCCCGGGGTCCGGGGGATGAGGCTGGGGACTTCTGCCAACTGTCTCAAGACCTTTCAGTGGGTGAGGAGGACGATGACGATGAGACACAGTTGTCTTGCAGTGAGGTAGTAGTAAGGGCAGTAAGTGCGAGAGAGGAGCGCACAGAGGATTCGGAGGAAGAGCAGCAGGACGATGAGGTGACTGACCCCACCTGGTGTGCAACGCCTACTCAGGACAGGTCTTCAGAGGGGGAGGCAGCAGCAGGGCAGGTTGCAAGAGGCAGTGCGGTGTCCAGGGGTAGAGGCAGGGCCAGACTGAATAATCCACCAACTGTTTCCAAAAGCGCCCCGTCGCGCCATGCCACCCTGCAGAGGCCGAGGTGCTCATAGGTCTGGCAGTTTTTCACAGAGACGCCTGAGGACCAACGAACAGTGGTGTGCAACCTTTGTCGCGCCAAGATCAGCCGGGGAGCCACCACCAACAGCCTCACCACCACCAGCATGCGCAGACATATGATGGCCAAGCACCCCACAAGGTGGGACGAAGGCCGTTCACCGCCTCCGGTTTGCACCGCTGCCTCTCCCCCTGTGCCCCAACCTGCCACTGAGATACAACCCCCCTCTCAGGACACAGGCACAACCGTCTCATGGCCTGCACCCACACCCTCACCTCCGCTGTCCTCGGCCCCATCCACCAATGTCTCGCACCGCACAGTCCAGCCGTCGCTAGCGCAAGTGTTGGAGCGCAAGCGCAAGTACGCCGCCACGCACCCGCACGCTCAATCGTTAACCGTCCACATCGCCAAATTTATCAGCCTTGAGATGCTGCCGTATAGGGTTGTGGAAACGGAGGCTTTCAAAGCTATGATGGCGGTGGCGGCCCCGCGCTACTCAGTTCCCAGTCGCCACTACTTTTCCCGATGTGCCGTCCCAGCCCTGCACGACCACGTCTCCCGCAACATTGTACGCGCCCTCACCAATGCGGTTAGTGGCAAGGTCCACTTAACTACGGACACGTGGACAAGCACAGGCGGGCAGGGCCACTACATCTCCCTGACGGCACATTGGGTGAATTTAGTGGAGGCTGGGACAGAGTCAGAGCCTGGGACCGCTCACGTCCTACCCACCCCCAGAATTGCGGGCCCCAGCTCAGTGCTGGTATGTTCGGCGGTGTCTCGCAATCTAGATGTGTCAGCAGCAGCAGGACGTCGCCAGCAGTCGGTGTCGCGCGGCGTGGCAGCACAGCGGTGGGCAAGCGTCAGCAGGCCGTGCTGAAACTACTCAGCTTAGGAGATAAGAGGCACACGGCCCACGAACTGCTGCAGGGTCTGACAGAGCAGACCGACCGTTGGCTTGCGTCGCTGAGCCTCCAACCGGGCATGGTCGTGTGTGACAACGGCCGTAACCTGGTGGCGGCTCTGCAGCTTGGCAGCCTCACGCACGTGCCATGCCTGGCCCATGTCTTTAATTTGGTGGTTCAGCGCTTTCTGAAAAGCTACCCACGCTTGTCAGACCTGCTCGTAAAGGTGCGCCGGCTCTGCGCACATTTCCGCAAGTCCCACACGGACGCTGCCACCCTGCGCACCCTGCAACATCGCTTTAATCTGCCAGTGCACAGACTGCTGTGCGACGTGCCCACATGGTGGAACTCTACGCTCCACATGTTGGCCAGGCTCTATGAGCAGCGTAGAGCTATCGTGGAATACCAACTCCAACATGGGCGGCGCAGTGGGAGTCAGCCTCCTCAATTCTTTTCAGAAGAGTGGGCCTGGTTGGCAGACATCTGCCAGGTCCTTGGAAACTTTGAGCAGTCTACCCAGGTGGTGAGCGGTGATGCTGCAATCATTAGCGTCACCATTCCTCTGCTATGCATCTTGAGAAGTTCCCTGCAAACCATAAAGGCAGCCGCTTTGCGCTCGGAAACGGAGGCGGGGGAAGACAGTATGTCGCTGGATAGTCAGAGCACCCTCCTGTCTATATATCAGCGCATTCAGGAGGAGGAGGAGGAGCATGAGGAGGATGAGGAGGAGGGGGAAGAGACAGCTTGGCCCACTGCTGACGGTGCCCCTGCTGCTTGCCTGTCATCCTTTCAGCGTGTATGGCCTGAGGAGGATGAGGAGGAGGAGGAGGAGGATCCTGAAAGTGATCTTCCTAGTGAAGACAGCCTTGTGTTGCGTACGGGTACCCTGGCACACATGGCTGACTTCATGTTAGGATGCCTTTCTCGTGACCCTCGCGTTGCACGCATTCTGGCCACTACGGATTACTGGGTGTACACACTGCTCGACCCACGCTATAAGGAGAACCTTCCCAGTCTCATTCCCGAAGAGGAAAGGGGTTCGAGAGTGTTGCTATACCACAGGACCCTGGCGGACAAGCTGATGGTAAAATTCCCATCCGACAGCGCTAGTGGCAGAAGGCGCAGTTCCGAGGGCCAGGTAGCAGGGGAGGTGCGGAGATCGAGCAGCATGTACAGCCCAGGCAGTGCAACAGTCTTTAAGGGCCTGGACAGCTTTATGGCTCCCCACCAAGACTGTGTCACCGCTCCCCAGTCAAGGCTGAGTCGGCGGGAGCACTGTAAAAGGATGGTGAGGTAGTACGTAGCGGATCGCACGACCGTCCTCCGTGACGCCTCTGCCACCTACAACTACTGGGTGTCGAAGCTGGACACGTGGCCTGAACTCGCGCTGTATGCCCTGGAGGTGCTTGCTTGTCCTGCGGCTAGCGTCTTGTCGGAGAGGGTGTTTAGTGCGGCTGGGGGAATCATCACAGATAAGCGTACCCGCCTGTCAACCGACAGTGCCGACAGGCTAACACTCATCAAGATGAACAAAGCCTGGATTTCCCCAGACTTCTCTTCTCCACCAGCGGACAGCAGCGATACGTAAGCAATACATAGGCTGCACCCGCGGATGGAAGCTACATTCTCTCTCACCATCCAAAACGGGGACATTTCTGCTTCATCAATCTGTGTCTAATATTCCTCCTCCTCCTCCTGCTCCTCCTCCTGAAACCTGACGTAATCACGCTGAACGGGCAATTTTTCTTAGGGCCTCAAGGCTCACTCATCTAATTTTTCGAAACAATTTTTATATGTTTCAATGCTCTTAAAAGCGTTGAAACTTTAACTTGAACCAATTTTTCGTTAAACTAGGCTGCCTCCAGGCCTAGTTACCACTTAAGCCACATTAACCAAAGCGATTAATGGGTTTCACCTGCCATCTTGGTTGGGCATGGCCAATTTTTACTGAGGTACATTAGTACTGTTGGTACACCAATTTTCTGGGGCCCTCACCTACAGTGTAATCATAGCAATTTGTATGTTCTTCGCGTGCACTCATGGTACAGAAGTATGTGTGGGGTTGGCCTACACTTTAGCTACATAAATGTAACTTGGGCCTTGGCTATACTGCAGCTACTGAAATAGAACTAAGACTGCGCTCCCACTATACTGCTGCTTCGGAATTGTTACTGGGGCCTGTCTTGAGTGCTACTATTACTGACATGGAATGAAGACTGCGCTCCCGCTATACTGCTGCTTCGGAATTGTTACTGGGGCCTGTCTTGAGTGCTACTATTACTGACATGGAACGAAGACTGCGCTCCCGCTATACTGCTGCTTCGGAATTGTTACTGGGGCCTGTCTTGAGTGCTACTATTGCTGACATGGAACGAAGACTGCGCTCCCGCTATAATGCTGCTAGTGATATGTTAGTGGGGCCTGTCCTAATGCTACGGCTGAAATGTTACGAATTCTGGGCTCTGCCTATACCGCTGCTAATGGTATGTCTCTGGGGTGTGGAAACAGAGGCTTCCCAAAGACATGATGGCGGCGAGGCCATTTCTCACCAACGCGGTTACTGTTAAGCTGCATATAACCACGGACACGTGGAGAGGACACGTAGTGCCTCAAAAACATCCCCCTCCTCCTCCAACAGGGAAAACATTCTTGGCAAATGCCTTTGCATTGGTTCGTCTGGTGCCAGTCCAAGAATTTCACCTTTACCGACACTACAAGAGAGCCCCCCCACCATCCCCCCGCCACGGCCCACTTAATCCTGGCCACATTCCGAAAACCAACAAAATAAAACCGCGCTACTAGGTCCGCAGTCACCACCACATTACCACCAACGCGGTTACTGTTAAGGTACATATTACCAGTCTGACTGGGGCATGCAGACACCTTGACAGAATGAATAGTGTGTGGCACATAGGTTCCCCATTGCTATGCCCACGTGTGCAGCTCCTGATGGCGGTGGCACAGGATTATATTTCTCATTGCTTCTGTACAGCATTGTGGGCTATCGCCCCGCCCCTTTTAAAGAGGGTCGCTGCCTAGCCGTGCCAACCCCTCTGCAGTGTGTGCCTGCGGTTCCTCCTCATGGCAGACGCACTTCTAAATAGACATGAGGGTGGTGTGGCATTAGGGCAGCTGAAGGCTGCGCAGGGACACTTTGGTGTGCGCTGTGGGGGGGAGGGGGGGGTGGTTGGTCAGCATGTAACCCAGGAGAAGTGGCAGCGGAGTGTCATCCAGGCAGTGATTGTGCTTTGTTGTAGCTAGTGTGGTGCTTAGCAAAGGTATGCCATGCTAATGAGGGCTTTTCAGAAGTAAAAGTTTTTGGGAGGGGGGGGGGCCCACTCTTGCCGCTATTGTGGCTTAATAGTGGGACCTGTGAACTTGAGATGCAGCCCAACACGTAGCCCCTCGCCTGCCCTATCCGTTGCTGTGTCGTTCCCATCACTTTCTTGAATTGCCCAGATTTTCACACATGAAAACCTTAGCGAGCATCGGCGAAATACAAAAATGCTCGGGTCGCCCATTGACTTCAATGGGGTTCATTATTCGAAACGAACCCTCGAGCATCGCGAAAAGTTCGTTCCGAGTAACGAGCACCCGAGCATTTTGGTGCTCGCTCATCTCTAGTGGTTAACTCTTATGCAACAGCATGTAATCACTACTTTTGGATTGGGATAGGGAGAACATATTCATGTTCTTCTAACACCTTATTCTCTATGACCATATCGGGTCCATGGGGAGTTCTTTTCACACAAATATTATTTATATAAAAATACATTAAAAACTTTTGATTAAAATATATAAAATCAATTATCAAAATATATTATTGCACAATTAAATATATAGCCATAAGATATATAGCCATTAATATATTAAATATATAAAATAAGAAAAACTACATCAAAACTTTAAATATCAGACTATATCTTTCACTAAATCTTCTCTAAAACTTCGCTGAGGCCTCCTGGTGCTAAAGTACCGAGTCGATAGATCCAATACATTTCTTTTTTTCTTAAATAATTAATAGAGATGAGCGAGCATACTCGTCCGAGCTTGATGCTCGTTTGAGTATTAGGGTGCTCGAGATGCTCGTTACTCGAGACGAGCACCACACGGTACTCGTCTCGATTAAACGAGCACTGACCATTGAATTCAATGGAGCCGACAATACAGCCGTCTCTATTGAAAGCAATGGGCTACCGGCGTACGCGGGATGAATTGTCGTGAAGAGCTTAAATATATAAGCCCTTCCCTGCAATTCATCTAGAAATGTGTAAAAATAAAAAATATATATATACTTACCTGGTCCCGGCAGACGGAGTTCAGCGCGGCAGGCTGCAGTTCTCCTGAACTGCTCTAAACAGCTGTGAGTAGTATTCAGCAGCCGGGGATTTAAAATCCCCGCCTGCTGAATGAGATGCCTCTGATTGGTCACAGCCTGACCAATCAGAGGCATCCCTCACTCACACTCATTCATGAATTCATGAATGGGTGAGTGAGGGCTGCCTCTGATTGGCTATATATTTAAGCCCTTCCCGACAATTCATCCCGCGTACGCCGGCAGCCCATTGCTTTCAATAGAGCCGGCTATATTGCCATTGAATTCAATGGGCTAACATCGTTCTTCTCTGCCACAGCTGTTACAGCTGTGGCAGAGGAGAACGATCTTTACGCTGACAGTGTGTGTGTGTGTGGGGGGGGGGGTCTCACTCTTGCCGCTATTGTGGCTTAATAGTGGGACCTGGGAACTTGAGATGCAGCCCAAAATGTAGCTCCTCGCCTGCCCTATTTGTTTCTGTGTCGTTTCCATCACTTTCTTGTGTTTTGCAGATTTTCACAAATGAAAACCTTAGCGAGCATCGGCGATATACAAAAATGCTCGAGTCACCCATTGACTTCAATGGGGTTCGTTACTCGAAACGAACTCTCGAGCATCACTGAAAGTTCGACTCGAGTAACGAGCACCCGAGCATTTTGGTGCTCGCTCATCTCTAATAATTAACAGATTTAATTGATATAGATTCTAATGAAGTAACTCTTAGACCTTTAGTTTGACAATTGTGATTTTCAAAAAAGTGTCTAGAGACACTATGTTTAAGATATTTGTTTCTTATATTGGATCTATGTTTTGCGACTCTGATACGGAGGGCATTTATGGTCCACCCAACATATCTCATGCCGCATGGGCATTCTAACAGCTATATCACATATTTAGAAGCACAATTTAATCTCTGTTTAATTTTTATGGGTTCCTCTTTATCTCTTACAGTAATGTCTTGTCTACCTTGTATTATGTGATTACAACATTTACACTTTTTACCCCCGCATTTGTACACCCCTAATTCAGATGTTCCCACCAGGTTCCCCACTGAATTTCTTATAGATTTCTTTTTATTGGTTTTTGGACGGGATGGAGCTATGATATTTTGGATGGTTCTGTTCTTCCTAAATATAATCCTTGGATCGGTTCCTATATCGTTCTTGAGATACGGATTATTCTGGAGTATGGACTGATTTTTTGATAGTATTTTCCAGATAAGACTATGTTGATTACTAAATTTAGTAATGAAAGCTGGATCTATCTTAATGGTTTTATCTTTCTATGGAAGTATTTCCTGATTGTGTTGTTCTTCTTTTTCCTCTTCTTTGATAATCCTTTCATACGCATGATTAAATAGTTTTTCCGGGTATTTCTTTTCTTTAAACCATTCTTTTAAAATCTTAGCTTGCTCTTTGAAGTCTGATACTTTAGTACAGTTTCTCTTAATCCGCTTTAATTGGACATACGGGATGTTTTTCTTCCAGTGACTAGCGTGACAGCTATGGAAATCTATGTAGCTGTTGCTGCCCACTTTTTTGAAATGAGTCTTGTTATTATTTTTTTCCGTTCGTGTGTCAATTCCAAATCTAGAAATACAATTTGTTTGTGGTCTATATTATCGGTAAATCGCAGGTTATAGCTATTGATATTCAGATTCCTAATAAAGTCTTTTAGTTCTTCTTTTGTTCCATCCCATATAATTAAAACATTGTCAATAAATCTCTTATGGAATATGTTGTGATCATTAATGAAATGTTCTTGTTCAAACATACCCACATATATGTTAGCATACATAGGGGCGAATTTTGCCCCCATCGCCGTCCCAAGCTGTTGGTTGTAAAATTTTCCTTTGTAAAGGAAATAATTATTCTCTAGGGTAAACTGAATAGCTATTAATATAAATTGAACTTGATTACTGGGCATAAGGGGATCTAAATCTAAGATGGTTTTTACTGCCGTTAGTGCTGGGTAATGCTTAATACTTAAATAAAGGGATTCAACATCCAGGGAGCACCATATGAAATTCTCTTTCCATTCAACATCTTTCAGTATGGCCTGAATCTTTTAGATATGTTGGTAATTGTTTTACATATTTTTAAAGTTATCTATCGATGTACTCAGATAATCGACTTGTAATCGAGTTGATCCCAGTGATTATGGGTCTTCCCGGAGGATCTACTATGTTTTTATGCACTTTTGGTAAATGGTAAAGGTAAGAGATTTCAGGTTCAATGGAATAGATATATTTTTCTTCTAATTCTGTTATACCATTGTTTTCTATACCTTCTTCATCAATTATCATTCTTAATTTTTTAGATAATTTTTCTGTCGGGTTTTCTTTCAAAACTGAATATTTGTCTGGAGCTTCTATTATTCTTCTACATTCTTTGTCGCATCTTTCTTCACTCATGATAACAATCCCTCCTCCTTTGTCTGCTCTCTTTATTACAAGTTCTTCGCTAATTCTTTAAAGGTTTTTTGCTGAGTTCTTGTTAGATTCTGCTTAGTCTATAATGCTTTGCTTTTTATTTCTGTTAA